>NW_022589758.1:6418809-6741975 GCF_004348235.1 Phoca vitulina | reverse complement strand
AAGAATTCCTCATATCAGTGAGGTCATATGATACATGTCTTTCTCTGTTTGACTTATTTCGCTCAGCATAATACCCTCCAGTTCCATCCACGTCGTTGCAAATGGCAAGATCTCATTCCTTTTGATGGCTGCATAATATTCCATTGTATATATACACCACATCTTCTTTATCCATTCATCTGTTGATGGACATCTTGGCTCTTTCCACAGTTTGGCTATTGTGGACATTGCTGCTATAAACATCGGGATGCACGTACCCTTTCAGATCCCTACCTTTGTATCTTTGGGGTAAATACCCAGTAGTGCAATTGCTGGATCATATGGTGGCTCTATTTTCAACTTTTTGAGGAGCCTCCATACTGTTTTGAAGAGTGGCTGCACCAGCTTGCATTCCCACCAACAGTGTAGGAGGGTTCCCCTTTTTCCGCATCCCCGCCAACATCTGTCATTTCCTGACTTGTTAATTTTAGCCATTCTGACTGGTGTGAGGTGGTATCTCATTGAGGTTTTGATTTGGATTTCCCTGATGCCGAGCGATATTGAACACGTTTTCATGTGTCTGTTGGCCATTTGGATGTCTTCTTTGGAAAAATGTCTGTTCATGTCTTCTGCCCATTTCTTGATTGGATTCTTTGTTCTTTGGGTGTTGAGTTTGATGAGTTCTTTATAGATTTTGGATACTAGCCCTTTATCTGATATGTCATTTGCAAATATCTTCTCCCATTCTGTCAATTGTCTTTTGGTTTTGTTGACTGTTTCCTTTGCTTTGCAAAAGCTTTTTATCTTGATGAAGTCCCAATAGTTCATTTTTGCCCTTGCTTCCCTTGCCTTTGGCGATGTTTCTAAGAAGAAGTTGCTGCGGCTGAGGTCGAAGAGGTTGCTGCCTGTGTTCTCCTTTAGGATTTTGATGGACTCCTGTCTCACATTGAGGTCTTTCATCCATTTGGAGTCTATTTTTGTGTGTGGTGTAAGGAAATGGTCCAGTTTCATTCTTCTGCATGTGGCTATCCAATTTTCCCAACACCATTTGTTGAAGAGACTGTCTTTTTTCCATTGGACATTCTTTCCTGCTTTGTCAAAGATTCGTTGACCATAGAGCTGAGGGTCCATTTCTGGGCTCTCTATTCTGTTCCATTGATCTATGTGCCTGTTTTTGTGCCAGTACCATACTGTCTTGATGATGACAGCTTTGTAGTAGAGCTGGAAGTCCAGAATTGTGATGCCGCCAGCTTTGCTTTGCTTTTTCAACATTCCTCTGGCTATGCGGGGTCTTTTCTGGTTCCATACAAATTTTAGGATTATTTGTTCCATTTCTTTGAAAAAAGTGGATGGTATTTTGATGGGGATTGCATTGAATGTGTAGATTGCTCTAGGTAGCATTGACATCTTCACAATATTTGTTCTTCCAATCCATGAGCATGGAACGTTTTTCCATTTCTTTGTGTCTTCCTCAATTTCTTTCATGAGTATTTTATAGTTTTCTGAGTACAGATCCTTTGCCTCTTCGGTTAGATTTATTCCCAGGTATCTTATGGTTTTGGGTGCAATTGTAAATGGGATCGACTCCTTAATTTCTCTTTCTTCTGACTTGTTGTTGGTGTATAGGAATGCCACTGACTTCTGTGCATTGATTTTATATCCTGCCACTTGACTGAATTCCTGTATGAGTTCTAGCAGTTTTGGGGTGGAGTCTTTTGGGTTTTCCACATAAAGTATCATATCATCTGCAAAGAGTGAGAGTTTGACTTCTTCTTTGCCGATTTGGATGCCTTTTATTTCTTTTTGTTGTCTGATTGCTGTGGCTAGGACTTCCAATACTATGTTGAATAGCAGTGGTGATAGTGGACATCCCTGCCGCGTTCCTGACCTTAGGGGGAAAGCTCTCCGTTTTTCCCCATTGAGAATGATATTCGCTGTAGGTTTTTCATAGATGGCTTTTATGATATTGAGGTATGTACCCTCTATCCCTATACTCTGAAGAGTTTTGATCAAGAAAGGATGCTGTACTTTGTCAAATGCTTTTTCTGCATCTATTGAGAGGATCATATGATTCTTGTTCTTTCTTTTGTTAATGTATTGTATCACGTTGATTGATTTGTGG
Organism: Phoca vitulina; assembly: GCF_004348235.1. Taxonomy (NCBI): domain Eukaryota; kingdom Metazoa; phylum Chordata; class Mammalia; order Carnivora; family Phocidae; genus Phoca; species Phoca vitulina. The sequence continues at coordinate 6,739,874 of NW_022589758.1, read as the reverse complement.
ATGTTGAACCAACCTTGCAGCCCAGGGATAAATCCCACTTGGTCGTGGTGAATAATCCTTTTAATGTACTGTTGGATCCTATTGGCTAGTATTTTGGTGAGAATTTTTGCATCCATGTTCATCAAGGATATTGGTCTGTAATTCTCCTTTTGAATGGGGTCTTTGTCTGGTTTTGGGATCAAGGTAATGCTGGCCTCATAAAATGAGTTTGGAAGTTTTCCTTCCATTTCTATTTTTTGGAACAGTTTCAGAAGAATAGGTATTAATTCTTCTTTAAATGTTTGGTAGAATTCCCCTGGGAAGCCATCTGGCCCTGGGCTTTTGTGTTTTGGGAGATTTTTGATGACTGCTTCAATTTCCTTAGTGGTTATAGGTCTGTTCAGGTTTTCTATTTCTTCCTGGTTCAGTTTTGGTAGTTGATACATCTCTAGGAATGCATCCATTTCTTCCAGGTTATCTAATTTGCTGGCATAGAGTTGCTCATAATATGTTCTTATAATTGTTTGTATTTCTTTGGTGTTGGTTGTGATTTCTCCTCTTTCATTCATGATTTTGTTGATTTGGGTCATTTCTCTTTTCTTTTTGATAAGTCTGGCCAGGGGTTTATCAATCTTGTTAATTCTTTCAAAGAACCAGCTCCTTGTTTCGTTGATCTGTTCTACTGTTCTTTTGGTTTCTATTTCATTGATTTCTGCTCTGATCTTTATTATTTCTCTTCTCCTGCTGGGTTTAGGCTTTATTTGCTGTTCTTTCTCCAGCTCCTTTAGGTGTAGGGTTAGGTTGTGTACTTGAGACCTTTCTTGTTTCTTGAGAAAGGCTTGTATTGCTATATACTTTCCTCTTAGGACTGCCTTTGCTGTATCCCAAAGATTTTGAATAGTTGTGTTTTCATTTTCATTGGTTTCCATGAATTTTTTTAATTCTTCTTTAATTTCCTGGTTGACCCATTCATTCTTCAGTAGGATGCTCTTTAGCCTCCATGTATTTGAGTTCTTTCCGACTTTCCTCTTGTGATTGAGTTCTAGTTTCAAAGTATTGTGGTCTGAAAATAGGCAGGGAATGATCCCAATCTTTTGGTACTGGTTGAGACCTGATTTATGACCTAGGATGTGATCTATTCTGGAGAATGTTCCATGGGCACTAGAGAAGAATGTGTATTCCGTTGCTTTGGGATGGAATGTTCTGAATATGTCTGTGAAGTCCATTTGGTCCAGTGTGTCATTTAAAGTCTTTATTTCCTTGTTGATCTTTTGCTTAGACGATCTGTCCATTTCAGTGAGGGGGGTGTTAAAGTCCCCCACTATTTTTGTATTGTTGTCGATGTGTTTCTTTGCTTTTGTTATTAATTGCCTTATATAATTGGCTGCTCCCATGTTAGGGGCATAGATATTTACAATTGTTAGATCTTCTTGTTGGATAGACCCTTTAAGTAGGATATAGTGTCCTTCCTCATCTCTTATTACAGTCTTTGGTTTAAAATCTAATTTGTCTGATATAAGGATTGCCACCCCAGCTTTCTTTTGGTGTCCATTGGCATGGTAAATGGTTTTCCACCCCCTCACTTTAAATCTGGGGGTGTCTTTGGTTCTAAAATGAGTCTCTTGCAGACAGCATATCGATAGGTCTTGTTTTTTAATCCAATCTGATAGCCTGTGTCTTTTGATTGGGGCATTTAGCCCATTTACATTCAGGGTAACTATTGAAAGATAGGAATTTAGTGCCATTGTATTGCCTGTAAAGTGACTGTTACTGTATATTGTTTGTGTTCCTTTCTGGTCTATGTTTCTTTTAGGCTCTCTCTTTGCTTAGAGGACTCCTTTCAATATTTGTTGTAGGGCTGGTTTCGTGTTTGCAAATTCCTTTAGTTTTTGTTTGTCCTGGAAGCTTTTTATCTCTTCTTCAATTTTCAATGACAGCCTAGCTGGATATAGTATTCTTGGCTGCATATTTTTCTCATTTAGTGCTCTGAATATGTCCTGCCAGTCCTTTCTGGCCTGCCAGGTCTCTGTGGATAAGTCTGTTGCCAATCTAATGTTTCTACCATTGTAGGTTACATATCTCTTCTCCCGAGCTGCTTTCAGGATTTTCTCTTTGTCTCTGAGACTCGTAAGTTTTACTATTAGTTGTCGGGGTGTTGACCTATTTTTATTGATTTTGAGAGGGGTTCTCTGTGCTTCCTGGATTTTGATGCCTGTTTCCTTCCCCAAATTAAGGAAGTTCTCTGCTATAATTTCCTCCATTATACCTTCTGCCCCTCTCTCTCTTTCTTCTTCTTCTGGGATCCCAATTATTCTAATGTTGTTTCGTCTTATGGTATCATTTATCTCTCGAATTCTGCCCTCGTGATCCAGTAGTTGTTTATCTCTCTTTTTCTCAGCTTCTTTATTTTCCATCATTTGGTCTTCTATCTCACTGATTCTTTCTTCTGCCTCATTTATCCTAGCAGTTAGTGCCCCCATATTTGATTGCATCTCATTAATAGCCTTTTTGATTTCTACTTGGTTAGATTTTAGTTCTTTTACTTCTCCAGAAAGGGTTTCTCTAATAACTTCCATGCTTTTTTCAAGCCCAGCTAGTATCTTTAAAGTGATGATTCTGAACTCTAGATCTGACATCGTACTAATGTCTATATTGAGTAGGTCCCTGGCAGTCGGTACTACATCTTGTTCTTTTTGTTGAGGTGATTTTTTCCGTCTTGTCATTTTGTGCAGAGGAGAATAGATTAGTGAGAGAACAAAATGCTAGCAGGGTAACAGTGTCCCCAGAAAATATACTCTAAACAAATCAGAAAAGACCTGAAGCAGTGGGAAAAGAAAGGGAAAGAGAGAAAAAAGAAAAAGAAAGAAAAAAAGAAAAAAGAAAAAGATAAAGATAAAAACAAACAAAAACAGAACAAAACAAAACAAAACAAAAACAGAATGTGATCAAATATGATCAGGCTGGTTTATAGATCAGTGCCACACACTAGATTTTGCGTGTATTTTGGTCTGTTAAAAGAAAGTGCCTCCCAAAATTTTAAAGAAAGAGAAACTTATATATGTACAAAAATAAGGGTTGATATGATGAAGGGATGGAATATGGCTGTAAAGATGGAAATTATAAAAAATTTTATAAAAGGAATTGATAAGTTGTTTGAAAAAAGAAAGAAGAGGTTTAAAAAAAAAGAAAAAAGGGAGAGAATGTGATCAGGCAGGGGAGTAGAAAAAAACCATACACTAGAGATTTAGAGTATATTTTGATCTGTTAGAAGAAACTATCTCAAAATTTTAACGAGAGAACAACTTATATATATATGCCAAAAATATGGGTAACTACTATGAAAGGATAGAATATGACTCTAAAAATGAAAAATAAAAATGTTTTTTAAAAAAGGGATTGATAAGATGTTGGTTGAAAAAGGGAAAAAGAAAAATTCAAAAAAAGAAAAAAGAAAAAAAGACAGTTAAAAAAAATAATTAACTTTGAAAGACTAAAGAATCATGGTAAAAAAGCCATGAATTCTATGTGCATTATTCCCCTAGTGCTGGAGTTCTGCCATTCTCACTGATGGGTAAACCTGGTCTTGGCTGGCTGTTCTCGCTGATCTCCTGGGGGAGGGGCCTGTTGCCATGGTTCCCAAATGTCTTTGCCGGAGGCGGAATTGCCCCGCCCTTGCCGGTCCGGGCTAAGTAATCTGCTCGGGTTTGCTCTCGGGAGCTTTTGTTCCCTGCAAGCTTTCCGTACAGCTTTGGAGGCGGAGAGTGAAAATGGCGGCCTCCCAGTCTCCACCTCAGAGGAGCTGAGAACTCGGGGCCCCGCTCCTCAGTGCACCTCCAGAGAAAAGCCGTCAGTCACTCCTGTGTCCCCGGTCTCCGGCCACACTCCGTGCTCACCCGGCCTGTGACCGCGCCTTTCTATCTGGCACCCGACCCCGGGTGGAGTCTCCAAACCCAGCAGATCCCCGCGGTGCGCTCCCGCGCCGCTCCTCCCGGGGGAGGAAGGTGAGTCTCCCCGGATCTGCCGCTCGTTGGGTCCCTGCTGGAGGAGCGGTGGCCCGACTGTGCCGCGGATCATGGTTTATAGCAACCCCGAGCTGAGAGCCCGCGCCTGGACTCCGTGTCTGCAGCCGGCTTCCCCGCTCCGATCCCTGGGAGCTCTGCCACACTCAGGCACCCCCGGTCTTTCTGTGACCCCGAGGGTCCTGAGACCACACTGTCCCGCGAGGGTTCCACCCCCCGCTCAGCCACCAGAGTGACGTCCCTCAGCGGAGCCAACTTCTAAATGTTCCGATTTTGTGCTCCGCGGCTCTATCACTTGCCAGAAGCGGCCGACGGAGGCCCCTCCCCCGCCGTCTATCCTCCCGAATATCGCCTCGGATTCACTTCTCCGCACGTCCTACCTTCCAGAAAGTGGTCGCTTTTCTGTTCAGAGAGTTGTTGCTATTCTTTTCTTCGATCTCCTGTTGAGTTTGTAGGTGTTCAGAATGGTTTGATCCCTATCCAGCTGAATTCCTGAGAGGAGACGAAATCCAGGTCTCCTACTCCTCCGCCATCTTGCTCCGCCCCCAATATGCAACATTTTATTTATCCATTCCTCAGTAGGTAATATTTGTATTGTTTCCACATTATGGCTATTATAAATAATGCTGCAGTGGACATTCATGTACAAGTTTTTGTGTAGACATGTTTTCATTTCTCTTGCATATACACTTAGAAGTGGAATTGCTAGGCCATACAGTAACTTTATGTTTAACTTTATGAGGAACTGCAAAACTCTTTTCCAAAGTGGTTGCACTATTTTAAGTTCTTAACAGTATATGAGGGGTCTAATTCTCCACATTCTTGCCAACATTGTTTTCTTTTAAGTTTTAATTTAAATTCCAGTTAGTTAATATACAGTGTAATATTAGTTTCAGGTGTACAATATACTGATTCAACACTTCCATACAACACCCAGTGCTTATCACAAGTATACTCCTTACTCTCATCACCTATTTAACCCATCCCCCCACCCACCTCCCTTCTGGAAATTACCAGTTTCTTCTCTAAAGCTAAGAGTCTGTTTCTTGGTTTGTCTCTCTTTTTCCCCTTTGCTTATTTGTTTTGTTTCTTAAATTCTACATATGAATATTTGTCTTTCTCTGACTGACTTACCTCACTTAGCATAATACTCTCTAGCTCCACCCACATCATTGTAAATGGCAAGATTTCATTCTTTTTTAGTGGCTAAGGAATATTCCATTGTATAAATATGCCACCTCTTCTTTATCCATTCATCAGTTGATGGATACTTGGATGGTTTCTATTGTAGATAATGCTGCTATATAAACATAGAGGTGCATGTATCTGTTCAAATAAGTAGTTCTGTATCCTGTAGGTAAATACCTAGTAGTGCACTTGCTGGATCATATGGTCATCCTATTTTTAACTTTTTGAGGAACCTCCGTATTGTTTTCCAGAGAGGCTTCTCCAGTTTGCCTTCCCACCAACAGGACAAGAGTGTTCCTTTTTCTCCACATCCTCACCAACACCTGTCGTTTCTTGAGTTTTTTATTTTAGGCATTCTGACAGGTGTGAGGTGGTATCTCATGGTAGTTTTGATTTGTATTTCTCTGATAATTAGTGATGTTGAGCATCTTTTCATGTGTCTGTTGACTATCTGTATGACTTCTTTGGAAAAATGTCTATTTATGTGTTCTGCCCATTTTTAATTGGATTATTCATTTTGGGGGTGTTGAGATGTTCTTTGTATATTTTGGGATTATAGACCTATACTAATAAGGGATTAAAGACCTATGTGTGAGGCCTGAAACTATAAGTTTATTTTTGCTTTTCTTCCCCTTGCCTCAGGAGACATATCTAGAAAGGTGTTGCTACAGCCAATGTCAGAAAAATTACTGCTTGTGCTCTCTTCTCGGATTTTTATGGTTTCAGGTCTCACACATAGGTCTTTAATTCCTTTTGAGTGTACTTTTGTGTAAGGTGTAGGTAAATGGTCCAGTTTCATTCTTTGCATGTTGATGTCCTGTTTTCCCAGCACGATTTGTTGAAGACACCTTTTGTCCATTGGATATTCTTTCCTGCTTTGTTGAAGATTAACTGACCATATAGTTGTGGGTTCATTTCTAGGTTTTCTATTCTGTTCATTGATCTATGTGTCTGTATTTTTGCCAGTACCATACTGTCTTGATCACTATAGCTTTGTAATATAACTTGAAATCTGGAATATTGGTGCCTCCAGATTTGCATTTCTTTTTCAAGATTGCTTTGGCTATTCGGGGTCTTTTGTGGTTCCATACAAATTTTAGGATTGTGTGTTCTACCTCTGTGAGAAGTGCTGTTGGTATTTTGATAGGGATTGCAATAAATGTGTAGATTGCTTTTGGTAGTATAGGCATTTTTTAAATTTTATTTTATCATGTTATGTTAGTCACCATACAATATGCATCATTAGTTTTTGATGTGGTGATCCACAATTCGTTGTTTTCGTATAACACCCAGTGCTCCATGCCGTACGTGCCCTCCTTAATACCCATCACCGGGCTAACCCATCCCCCCACCCCCTCCCCTCTAAAACCCTCAGTTTGTTTCTCAGAGTCCATAGTCTCTCATGGTTCATCTCTCCCTCTGATTTCCCCCCCTTCATTTTTCCCTTCCTTCTCCTAATGTCCTCCATGCTATTCCTTATGTTCCACAAATAAGTGAAACCATATGATAATTGACTTTCTCTGCTTGACTTATTTCACTGTATCTATTCTTCCAATCCATGAGCATGGAATGTTTCCCAATTTCTTTGTGTCCTCTTCAATTTCTTTCATCAGTGTTTTATAGTTTTAAGAGTATAGATCTTTTACCTCTTTGGTTAGGTTTATTCCTAGGTACTTATGGTTTTTGCTGTAACTGTAAATGGGATCAATTCCTTGATTTCTCTTCCTGCTGCTTCATTATTGGTGTATAGAAATGCAACAGATTTCTGTATGTTGATTTTGTATCCTGCAACTTTACTGAGTTCGTGTATCAGTTCTAGCAATTTTTTGGTGGAGTCTTTTGAGTTATCTATTATGGAGTATCGTGTCATCTGCAAATACTGAAAGTTTGACTTCTTCCTTACTGATGCCTTTTATTTCTTTTTGTTGTCTGATTGCTGGGTCTAGGACTTCCAGTACTACATTAAATAAGAGTGGTGAGAGTGGACATCCCTGCCTTCTTCCTGACCTTAGAGGATAACCTCTCAGTTTTTCCCCATTGAGGATGATTTTGGCTGTGTGTTTTTCATAGATGTCCTTTATGATGTTGAGGTATGTTCCCTCTATCCCCACTTTGTGGAGGGCTTTTATCGTGAATGGATGTTGTACTTTGTCAAATGCTTTTTCTGCATCTACTGAAATGATTATATGGTTCTTCTCCTTTCTTCTATTAATGGAGTGTATCATGTTGATTGATTTGCAAATATTGAATCACCCTTGCAACCCAGGAATAAATCCCACTTGATTGTGGTGAATGCTTTTTTTAACGCATTGTTGGATTCAGTTTGCTAATATTTTATTGAGGATTTTTGCACCTATGTTTGTCAGAGATACTGGCCTATAATTCTCTCTCTCTCTCTTTTTTTTTTTTTTTTTTTTTTGTGGTGTCTTTATCTGGTTTTGGAATCAGGGTAATGCTGGCCTCATAGAATGAATTTGGAAGTTTCCCTTCCTCTTGAATTTTTGGAATAGTTTGCAAAGGATAGGTATTAACTCTTCTTTAAATGTTTGGTAGAATTCCCCTGTGAAGCCATCTGTCCCTGGACTTTTGTTTGCTGGGAGATTTTTGATTACTAATTCAATTTCTTTGCTGGTTATTGGTCTGTTCAAGTTTTCTATTTCTTCTTGTTTCAGTTTTAGTAGTTTATATGTTTCTAAGAATTTATCCATTTCTTCCAGGGTGTCCATTGTGTTGGCATATAATTTTTCATAATATTTTCTTATACTTGTATTTCTGTGATGGTTGTTGTTATCTCTCCCCTTTCATTTGTGATTTTATATGTTTGAGTGCTTTCTCTTTTCTTCTTGATAAGTCCGGCTAGAGGTTTATCAGTTTTATTAATTTTTTCAGAGAACCAACTCCAGGTTCAATGATCTGATCTACTGTTTTGTTGTGTTTTGTTTTAGTTTCTATATCATTTATTTCTGCTCTAGGTTTTATTATTTCCCTTCTCCCACTGGCTTTAGCCTTCATTTTTGTTTTTTTCTAGCTTCTTATGTGTAAGATTATGTTGTTTATTTGAGATTTTTCCTGCTTTGAGGTAGGCCTGTTTATTTGAGATTTTTCCTGCTTTGAGGTAGGCCTGTATAAACTTCCCCTAGGGACTCCTTTTGCTGTATACCAAAGCTTTTGGGCTGTCATGTTTTCATATTCATTTGTTTCTACGTATTTTTTATTTCTTCTTTGATTTCCTGGCTGACCCATTCATTCTTTAGGAGCATGTTGTTTAACCTCTATGTATTTGTGGTCTTTCTAAACTTTTTGTTGTGCTTGACATCTAGATTCACAGCATTGTGGTCAGAAAGGTGCATCGTATGATTTCAAACTTTTCTCTATTTGTGGGGCTGATTTGTGACCTCGTATGTGATTTATTCTATTGCATGTCCCATGTACACTTGAAAAGAATGTGTATTGGGCTGCTTTAGGATGAAATGCTCTGAATGTATCTATTAAGTCCATCTGGTCCAGTGTGTCATTCAAAGCCCTTGTTTCCTTGTTGATTTTCTGTTTAGATTATCTGTCCCATTGATGTGAGTGGGGTGTTAAAGTCCCCTACTATTATTGTATTATTATCAATGAGTCCTTTTATGTTTATTGTTTTTTTATATATCTGAGTGTTCCCATGTTGGGTGCATAAATATTTATAACTGAGCATTTAGTCCTTTTACATTCAAAGAAATTATTGATGGATATGTATTTATTGCCAATTTATTACTTGTTTTGTCATTATTTCTGGATATTTTCTGTGATCCTTTCTTATCTTTGTCACTTTTTTAAAAATTTTATTTTATTGTTATGTTAGTCACCACTCAATACATCATTACTTTTTGATGTAGTGATCCACGCTTCATTGTTTTCATATAACACACAGTGCTCCATACAGTACGTGCCCGCCTTAATACCCATCACCAGGCTAACCCATCCCCCCACCCCACTCCCCTCTAACACCCTCAGTTTGTTTCTCAGAGTCCATAGTCTCTCATGGTTTATCTCTCCCTCCAATCCCCCCCTTCATTTTTCCCTTCCTTCTCCTAATGTCCTCCATGCTATTCCTTATGTTCCACAAATAAGTGAAACCATATGATAATTGACTTTCTCTGCTTGACTTATTTCACTTAGCACAATCTCCTCCAGTCCCATCCATGTTGATGTAGAAGTTGGGTATTCATCCTTTCTGATGGCTGAGTAATATTCCATTGTATATATGGACCACATCTTCTTTATCCATTCATCTGTTGAAGGGCATCTTGGCTCTTTCCACAGTTTGGCTATTGCAGACATTGCTGCTATGAACACTGGGGTACATATGGCCCTTCTTTTCACTACATCTGTGTCTTTGGGGTAAACACCCAGGAGTGCACTGCTGGGTCATAGGGTAGCTCTATTTTTAATTTTTTGAGGCACCTCTACACTGGTTTCCAAAGTGGCTGTACCAACTTGCATTCCCACCAACAGTGTAAGAGGGTTCCCCTCTCTCCACAACCTCCCCAACATTTGTTGTTTCTTGCCTTGTCAGTTTTTGCCATTCTAACTGGTTTAAGGTGGTATCTCTGTGGTTTTGATTTAAATTTCCCTGATGGCTAATGATGATGAACATTTTTTCATGTGTCTGTTAGCCATTTGTATGTCTTCTTTGGAGAAGTGTCTGTTCATGTCTTCTGCCCATTTTTTGACTGGATTATTTGTTTTTTGGGTGTTGAGTTTGAGAAGTTCTTTATAGATCTTGGATACCAGCCCTTTATCTGTAGTGTCATTGCAAATATCTTCTCCCATTCTGTGGGTTGCCTCTTTGTTTTGTTGACTATTTCCTTTGCTGTTCAGAAGCTTTTTAACTTGATGAAGTCCCAAAAGTTCATTTTTGCTTTTGTTTCACTAGCTTTTGGAGATGTATCTTGAAAGAAATTGCTGTGGCTGATGTCAAAGCAGTTACTGCCTATGTTCTCCTCTAGGATTTTGATGGATTCCTGTCTCACATTGAGGTCTTTCATCAATTTTGAGTTTATCTTTGTGTATGGTGCTAGTGAATGGTCGAGTTTTATTCTTCTGTATATAGCTGTCCAATTTTCCCAGCACCATTTATTGAAGAGACTGTCTTTTTTCCATTGCATATTTTTTCCTGCTTTGTCGAAGAGTATTTGACAATAGAGTTGAGGGTCCATATCTGGGCTCTCTATTCTGTTCCATTGGTCTATGTGTCTGTTTTTGTGCCAGTACCATGCTGTCTTGGTGATCACGGCTTTGTAATATAGCTTGAAATCGGGCGACGTGATGCCCCCCACTTTGTTTTTCTTTATCAACATTTCCTTGGTGAGTCAGGGTCTTTTCTGATTCCATATAACTTGTAGGATTGTTTGTTCCAGCACTTTGAAAAATGTCTTTGGAATTTTGATTGGGATGGCATTGAAGGTATAGATTGCTCTGGGTAGCATAGACATTTTAACAATGTTTATTCTATCAATCCATGAGCATGGAATGTTTTTCCATCTTTTTGTGTCTTCTTCAATTTCTTTCATGAGTGTTCTGTAGTTCCTAGAGTAAAGATCCTTTACCTCTTTGGTCTCTCCTTTACATTCAAAGAGTACTCTTTAATATTTCTTGCAGGGCTGATTTAGTGGTCATGAGCTCCTTTCATATTTGTTTGTCTGGGAAGCTCTTTATCTCTCCTTCTACTCTGAATGTAGCCTTGTTGGATACAGTATTCTTGGCTACAGTTTTTTCCCATTCAGCACTTTGAATTTATCATGCCACTCCTTCTGGCTTGCCAGGTTTCTGTTGAGTAATCTCCTGCAGGCCTTATGCATGTTCCCTTGCAAGTTAAGGACTCCTTTTGTCTTGCTGCTTTTAAGATTTTTTTCTTTATCACTATATTTTGCAGTTTAATTACAGTATGTCTTGGTGTTGGCCTGTTTTTGTTGATTTTGATGGAAGTTCTCTGTGCCTCCTGGATCTGGATGTCTGTTTCCTTCCTCAGATTAGGGAAGTTTTCTGCTATTATTTCTCGAGATGAATTTTCTGCACCCCTTTCTCTCTCTTTTTCTTCTGAGATTCCTATAATATTAATGTTATTATGTTTGATGGAGTCACTGAGTTCCCTAAGTCTGTGCTTGTGTCACATAATTCTTTCTCTATTTTGTTCAGCTTCATTAGTGTCCATTATTTTACCTTCTAGATCACTGATTCATTCCTCTGCTTTTCCTAGCCTGCTATTCATTGCATCAAGCCTGTTTCCAATCTTGTTTATTGCATTCTTCATCTCTGATTGATTCTTTTTTTTAACTCTTTTATCTCCTTGGTAAGGGTCTCACTGGTGTCTTCTATTCTTTTCTCAAGCCCAGTGAGTATCCTTAGGATTGTTGCTTTAAATTCTCCATCAGACATGTTACTTATATCTGTTTTGCTTAGATCTCTGGCCATAGTCTTATCTTGTTCTTTCATTTAGGATAAATTCCTCCATCTTGGCATTTTGTCTAAGTCTCTGCCTTCTTCTCTGTGTTAGGAAAGTTGGCTATGTCTTCTGCTGTTGAAACTAATGACTTTATGAAGCAGTGGTTCTGTGGTACCCTTCACTGCAATGCCCCTGTTCATCAGAACCGGCTACTTCAGGTGTGTCTCCTATGTGTGTTTCATGTGCCCTGCTGTTGTGTCTTAGCTGTTTTTCTCAGTCCACTTATCTTCATTGGCTCCCTTTGCCTATTGTGGGCAGTGTTTGGTTCCTGTGCTATTAGTTGGCCTGTCTGGGCTTACTTTGGGCTTGAGTTGAGTCAGACCAGCCATCTGCCAGAGACGCAGTAGCACCAAACTTCAGGGCACGTTCCCTCTGTTTTCTAATATGAAACATTATGTAGAGAATGTACTTATAATTGATGGAATTATATAAGTTGGCTACAAAAATACTCCAGGAAAACTTTTTAAAATTCTTTTTTTATTTTGACTAATTGAGTTGTTATTGAATTTATATAATATCTCTTTGAACCTATTAATCACACTGAGCTGACACAAGATTTGGTGAATTTAGTTAACTTGGACAGATGTAGTTTTGAAACAGATATGCTTTTCATTGAAATAAAATCAGTGGTTCTAAAAACAATAAACCAGTTTTGTCAATGTGGATGCAAATAGTAAAGGCATGTGGGGTTTTTTTGTTTTGTTTTTGTTTTGTTTTTTGGGGGTTTTTTGGCACTTACTTGATTCAAGTTATGGAAAAACTGTTAAATATGTTTGGAAAACTTAGGTATGTGAATCTGTTTTTTCAACTGAAAATTATATGACATCTAAATCCAGTTTAAGAATTTCAATAAAAATTTAGCTCACAAATTGAGATATACTGTAAGTATAAAACACATGCCAATTTTCAATGACTAATATGAAAAATATATATAAAATATCTCAACAATGTACTTTTAATCTTGATTATATGTAGAAATGATATTTGCATTTTTTGGGTTAAATAAATTATGTCATTTAAATTCATTTGACTTATTTCATTTTCCCCTTTATAATGATTAATTTCAGTGTTTGATCTATATTGTTAAGGGGAATATTGGGAGCAAAATTCTGCATATAAAAAGAAATACAGTGAAATGAAATAGGAGGGTAGGTATGTTATCATGAAATTAAGTTGCCCAAACTGGAACTTACCTGCTGATTCACTGTTTGTTTAGGCCCAGTGCACCCTCAAATAGAGAAATCTTTGTGAAGATCAGAAGTGGGTAATCTTGACCCGGGGGGATTAAGGGTTTAAGACCAATTTAAGTTGTGGTGCTTTGGTACTTTTGAAAATTCTTGTCCATCTATATGTTTCTTCATTCTCTGGGATATCGTATCATGCTTGGGATATGCAGACAATTATTGAAGCAAATCTATATAAGCAACCAAGAAATACACATGACAAGTATATGATATTATTTCCACTTTGCAGCCAGCAAGATGTAACCAGAAGAACTGGACAGAAATAATACTTACTACAGGGAACAATTTAGAAATTTTAGTATAGGAGATAAACTGATTGTTAAATGGAAGTTTACAAAAGAAGTAGCAAAGAATTATTTTTATAATATATATATATATACTACCTTTAAGTATAAATACATTTAAAGTGTGTATTTTAAAATTTTTTTTAAAGATTTTATTTATTTATTTGACAGAGAGAGACAAAGTGAGAGAAGGAACATAAGCAGGGGGAGTGGGAGAGGGAGAAGCAGGCTTCCTGCAGAGCAGGGAGCCCAATGCGGGGCTCGATCCCAGGACTCTGGGATCATGACCTGAGCCGAAGGCAGACGCTTAACAACTGAGCCACCCAGGTGCCCCTAAAGTATGTATTTTAAAGTATGTATGTATATATGAAAACATATACATATATCCATATGGAATGATATATAACACAACGTTCACAATATTAATAGTGGTTATCTCTGGGAAACAGAATTACATGTGATTTTCATTCTTTTCTTTTTGCTTGACTGTGTCTTATAAATTATCTACAATGAACATGTATCCCTTTTATTCTGAGAAAAAAAAAGAGTCTTTTAAAAAATAATCTGAAGACCTCTTACCTATGTAATTGAAAGCTGCAGTCTTCTGAGCAGAGCATAACTAGAAATGGAAGAAATTACAAAGAATAAAAAATCATCACCTCCCCTGTACACACAGCATAAAGGTGAAAAGGCCTTCCAACAAATTAAGTCCCAGTGAAATTCTCCAACAACCACTTTCGGCTCAGCAGGAAAGCACACATTTTTTTCTTTGTTGCTTGGCTTAAGATGTCTGGTCACAGGCTCACTGGAGCGAGGTGATACCAGCCAGCCTCTCCCAAGCTCACCCAGCACATGGTTATCTGTGCAGTGCAGTGTAACAGGGAAGGTTAAGCTTTGCAGGACACCACCCACTGACTCTGTTCCTGAGAACACATGAAAACCCCATTAACAAATTCTCAAAGTTTGATACTGTGTGCTGATTTTGCACATTGCTCTCATTCTCTTAAAATGCAAACAGAATGGATTGATTTGGGGGAGTAAAATGTACAGAAAATGATTTAAGGTAATGAGTGAGGGCTGGGATTCAGTTTAAGTGTCTGGAAAGTTTAGATTTCCATGGTCAACTGCACACTAAAGAATTTTCCCAAGTGATTCTCTTGGTTATAACGCTTTTCTCTCTCAGTTCCAAACCCACCCTGCCCTGCTATATTCTTTTCTATGATCCATGGGCTGAGAGTCAGCCAGCCAGTTTGCTTGGCCAGCTTTGCCCTGTTAGACTCTGCCAATAAGGGGCTCAGGAGAGTCTATGAGGAAGGTGGAGGGAAAAGGGACTTATCCCCATTTGCTCACTGTTTCTGTCAGCATCACTTTCCTCACCCTGGCAGTGACATTTGCTCCCTGAAAGATATCAGCACCAGCTGAGCAGCACCCCCTCCTCCAAGCTACTAAATTTTAATAATCCCAACCTCTTCTCCATATTCTCCAGTCCTGGGGATAAGAGCAGCTTACTACATTTGGAACCTTGCAAGATCTGTGTTTCCCTTTTGCCTTTCTGGATCTCCAATATCTGGTTAACAATTTGTTATATTGAATTCTCTGTTGAAACAACTAATGTGGTTTTTGTCTCCTGACTAAAACTGACAGATTCAGTCTTGAAAAGGGTGAGGGACACATTAATAGGACATACTAGGCCACTTTCTTTTGTTCTAACAGTTAGCCCTCTAATTGAGGAAATGCAACAAATAAATGAAACCATGTGTATTTATAAAATATACATATTACTAAGGGCAGCTATACAGACACTTTAGTAATTGGGACCAGCTGTGGCTAGAGTAATCTAAGCCATGTAGTTAGTTCAAGAAAACTTCAAGAAGGAAATGAATTTTAGGGATGAATGATATAATCCCTCAGAGAGGAGGAAGGTCATTCTGGTATGGGCAATGTCATTTGTATAGGGTTGAATAGGAAAACAAATGAGTCAGGTGTACAAGGAAACTAGGACAGTCTTCCATCATCAACCTCCTTCCCAGAACTTACCACTTAGCCTGGAACATCAGAGATGATCAATAAACATTTGCTTAATTATTGAACTCAATAATTGAATTGTTTTGTTCTGTTGGTATAGAGACATTAGGTTATCTTACTCTTGGAAGTCTTACTTATGCATGACAATTCAGAATTATACCAAGTTCACAATAATAGTAGCCAGGAAGAAGATACCTAGGAAGTATGGTAGGAGGATGGGAAGTTTGGAGATAACCAAGAAATATTGCCTCAGTGCAGAAACGACCTCTGGACTTCAGCATTGATGACAAAAATGGTAAGGAAATGGAAGAAGGGAAGAGTAGAAGGAAGAATCTACCTGGAGATCAATTTAACAACAAAGGAGAGGGGAAAAGCTATCACTCCAGTGTTATGAAACTGAGAAAGGAGAAGAACTGCATAGGATTTGGGGAATGTCCAAATGGATATTGCCTGTGGGCAGAAGGGGAAAATGATAATAAAAGAAAGGAGAAAATTTCAGGCCTGGAAATGAAGATGTATAACCCATATATACATATAAATTGTGACTGAATGGATAGTCAGCAGTGTGAAAAAGAGAGGGGACTCCAAAGGCAGAAGAAACAACTATGTACCTAGAGGATTTTTAATATAATTTACAATGACCAGTTATTCTGCTTGAAGAGTGGGAACAAACAAACATAAATGGGTTTTACTAGAGCTTGAGGGATTTAGATCAAATCCAATATTTGCTGACAATGAGAGAGATTACAAAATATCCTTCTCTAGCCTTTTTTAAAAATAACATTGATTCTTATTTGTCTATGGCAGTATGACTGTGGACCTGCATAAACTTATTGGAATATAATTTATTATTTGATTTCCCTTCTATCATTATGCTTGCCTAGGTCTTTTAATGGTTAGTTAATTCACTCAAGGTCATGTACAGTGAGAGGCAAATAGTAAACAGTTTGCCAAGTCTGAAGTGGGTTTCATCTCAAATGATCATGCTGTATCTGTTCCCTTCAAAGAAATAATGAACAGAAAGAGTTCAGTCTCTTGGATGTCTGGTGATTTCCACCTAGACAGAAGTGTCCCACTCTCACTGACTTGGAGTAGCAGAAAGGGTAGACAGTTAAGGTTGAGGAAAAAGATACCAGCTAGCTTATTTTTCTCAAACTGACTAAAACTTTATACTTTCTGCCATCTTCAAAGAAATGCAAACTCTCAACGACAAAAATAATAAGAGCAACTATTTCTGAACTTTGGCACTCTCTTGACATCTTCAGGATAAGGATTTTTCAGACATCATTTCATTTAATCTTTACAATAACCCAATGACACAGATGCTGTTTTTTTTACAGGTTGAGTTGTGTCTCCCTCAAATATTTACATGTAGAAGTCCTAACTTCCAGTACTTAAGAATATGACCTGATTTGAAAATAGGGTTGTTGCACATATAATTAGTTTGGATGGGTCATGCTGGAGTATGGTGGGCCCCTAATCCAGTATGATTCACATCCTTACAAAAAGAATACCATATGGATTTTGAGTCCATGATGGCAGAGGAATAGGAGACCTCAGTTTTGTCTGGTCCCAGGAATTCAGCTAGATAGCTATCAAATCATTCTGAGCACCTACAAACTCAACTGGAGACCTAAGAAAAGAATAGCTGAAACTCTACAAATGGAAAAGCTACCACTTTCTTCAAGAATGACAAGACAGAAAAACTCACCTCAAAAAAGAGAACAAGAGGCAGTACTGGCTGCCAGGGACCTAATCAGTATGGATATAAGTAAGATGTCAGAACTAAAATTCAGAATAACGATTATAAAGATACCTGCTAGGCTTGAAAAAAGCATAGAAGACACAAGAAAATCCCTTTTGAGAAATAAAAGAACTGAAATCTACTCAAGTCAAAATCAAAATGGCTATTAATGAGATGCAATAAAAAATGGAGGCTCTAACTGCTACGATAAATGAGGCAGAAGAGAGAATGAGTGATATGGAAGACCAAATGATGAAGAATAAGGAAGCTGAGAAGAAGAGAGATAAACAACTACTGGATCATGAGGGGAGAATTCAAGAGATAAGTGATACCATAAAGCAAAACAATATTAGAATAATTGGGATCAAAAAAGAAGAGGAAGGGCGCAGAGGGTATATTGGAGCAAATTATAGTGGAGAACTTTCCTAATCTGGGGAAGGAAGCAGGCATTCAAGTCCAGGAGGCACAGAGAACCCCCCTCAAAATCAATAAAAATAGGTCAACACCTCGGCATATAATGGTGAAACATGCAAATCTCAGAGATGAAGAGAAAATCCTGAAAGCAGCTAAGGACAAGAGGTCCATAACCTACAAGGGTAGAAACATTAGACTGGCAGCAGACCTAACCACAGAGACCTGGCAGGCCAGAAAGAACTGGCATGATACATTCAGGGTGCTAAATGAGAAAAATATGCTGTCAAGAGTACTTTATCCAGCAAGGATGTCATTGAAAATATAAGGAGAGATAAAAAGTTTCCAGGACAAATAGAAACTAAAAGAATTTGTGATCACTAACCAGCCCTCAAGAAATATTAAAGGGGCTCCTTTAAGCTAAGATAGAACCCAAAAGTAACACAGACCAGAAAGGAAAGAGACAATATACAGAAACAGTGATTTTACAGGTAATACAATGGCACTAAATTCATATCTTTCAATAGTTATTCTGAATGTAAATTGGCTAAATGCCCCCAATCAAAAGATACAGGATATCAGATTGGATAAAAAAGCAAGACTCATCCATATGCTGGCTGCAAGAGACTCATTTTAGACCCAAAGACAACTCCAGATTTAAAGTGAGTGGATGGGGGCGCCTGGGTGGCTCAGTCTTTAGGCAACTGCCTTCGGCTCAGATCATGATCCCAGGGTCCTGGGATCGAGCCCCACATCGGGCTCCCTGATCAGAAGGGAGCCTGCTTCTCCCTCTCCCACTCCCCCTGCTTGTGTTCCCTTTCTTGCTGTCTCTCTCTCTGTCAAATAAATAAATGAAATCTTTAAAAAAAAATAAAGTGAGTGGATAGAAAACCATTTATCACGCTAATGGACATCAAAAGAAAGCTGGGGTGGCAATCCTTATATCACACAAATTAGATATTAAACCAAAGACTGTAGTAAGAGATGAGGAAGGACACTATATCATGCTTAAAGAGTCTATCCAATGAGAAGATCTAACATTTGTAAATATTTATGTAGCTAACAGGGGAGCAGCCAATTATATAAGCCAATTAATAACCAAATTAAAGAAACACATTGATAATAATACAGTAATAGGAGAGGACTTCAACACTGCACTCATAGCAATGGACAGATCATCCAAGCAGAAGATCAACAAGGAAACGAGGGCTTTGAATGACACATTGGACGAGATGAACTTCACAGATATATACAGAGCATTCCATCCTAAAGCAACAAAATACACAGTCTTCTCAAGTGCACATGGAACATTCTACAGAATAGATCACATACTGGGTCATAAATCAAGTCTCAGCTGGTACCAAAAGATTGAGATCATTCCCTGCATATTTTCATACAACAATGCTTTGAAACTTGAACTCAATCACAAGAGGAAATTTGGAAGGAACTCAAACACTTGGAGGCTAAAGAGCATTCTACTAAAGAATGAATGGGTCAATCAGGATATTAAAGAAGAATTTTAAAAATTCATGAAAACAAATGAAAATAAAAACACTAACTGTTCAAAAACTTTGGGATGCAGCAACGGCAGTCCTAAGAGGGAAGTATATACAAGCCTTTCTCAAGAAACTAGAAAAGTCTCAAATTCACAAGTTAACCTTACACCTAAAGGAGATGGAGAAAGAACAGCAAATAAAGCCTAAACCCAGCAGGAGAAGAGAAATAATAAAGATTAGAGCAGAAATCAATGAAATAGAAAGCAAAAAAACAGTAGAACAGATCAACAAAACTAGAAGCTGGTTCTTTGAAAGAATTAATAAGATCAATAAACCCCTGGCCAGACTTATCAAAAAAGAGAGAGAGAGAGAGAGAAAGGACCCAAATTAATAAAATCATGAATGAAAGAGGAGAGATCACAACCAACACCAAGG
Organism: Phoca vitulina; assembly: GCF_004348235.1. NCBI lineage: Eukaryota > Metazoa > Chordata > Mammalia > Carnivora > Phocidae > Phoca > Phoca vitulina. Next base: position 6,720,565 of record NW_022589758.1, on the reverse strand, counting down.
AAATACAAACAATTATAAGAACATATTATGAGGAACTATAAACCAACAAATTAGGCAATCTGGAAGAAATGGATGCATTCCTAGAGATGTATAAACTACCAAAACTGAACCAGGAAGAAATAGAAAACCTGAACAGACCCATAACCAGCAAGGAAATTGAAGCACTAATCAAAAACCTCTTAATAAGCAAGGGCCCAGGGCCAGATGGCTTCCCAGGAGAATTCTACCAAACATTTAAAGAAAAATTAATACCTATTCTTCTGAAGCTGTTTCAAAAAATATAAGTGGAAGGAAAACTTCCAAACTCATTCTATGAGGCCAGCATTACCTTGATCCCAAAATCAGACAAAGACCCACCAAAAAGAATTATAGACCAGTATCCCTAATGAACATGGATGCCAAAATTCTCACCAAGATACTAGCCAATAGGACCCAAGAGTGCATTTAAAGGATGATTCACCACGACTAAGTGGGATTTATTCCTGGGCAAGGGTGGTTCAAAATCCACAAATCAATCAATGTGATACACTATATTAATAAAAGAAAGGACAAAAACAAAAACATCCTCTCAATAGATGCAGAAAAAGCATGTGACAAAGAGCAGCATCCTTTCTTGATTAAAACTCTCCACAGTGTAGGGATAGAGGGAACAAACTTCAATATCATAAAAGTCATCTATGAAAAGCCCACAGTGAATATCATTCTCAATGGGGAAAAACTGAGAGCTTTTCCCCTAAGGTCAGGAACACGACACGGATGCCAACTCTCACCATTAATGTTCAACATAGTAGTAGAAGTCCTAGCCTCAGCAATCAGACAACAAAAAGAAATAAAAGGCATCTGAATCAGCAAAGAAGTCAAACTCACTCTTCATAGATGGCATGATACTCTATGTGGAAAACCCAGAAGACTCCCCCCCAAAATTGCTAGAACTTATACAGGAATTCAGCAAAGTGGCAGGATATAAAACCAATGCACAGAAATCAGTTACATTTCTATACACTAACAATAAGACACAAGAAAGAAATTAAGGAGTTGATCCCATTTACAATTGCACAAAAACCGTAAGATACCTATGAATAAACCTAACCAAAGAGGCAAAGGCCCTATACTCAGAAAACTATAGAATACTCATGAAAGAAATTGAGGAAGACACAAAGAAATGGAAAAACGTCCCATGCTCATGGATTGGAAGAACAAATATTGTTAAAATGTCTATGCTACCTAGAGCAATCTATACATTCAATGCAATCCCTATCAAAATACCATCAACTTTTTTCACAGAGCTGGAACAAATAATCCTAAAATTTGTATGGAACCAGAAAAGACCCCGAATAGCTAGAGGAATGTTGAAAAAGAAAACCAAAGCTGGTGGCATCACAATCCCAGACTTCAAGCTCTATTACAAAGCTGAGTACCATCAAGACAGTATGGTACTGGCACAAAAACAGACACATAGATCAATGGAACAGAATAGAGAGCCCAGAAATGGACCCTCAACTCTATGGTCAACTAATCTTCCTAAAACAGGAAAAAATATCCAATGGAAAAAAGACAGTCTCTTCAACAAATGGTGTTGGGAAAATTGGACAGCTACATGCAGAAGACTGAAACTAGACCATTTCCTTACATCATACACAAAAATAGACTCAAAATGGATGAACAACCTAAATGTGAGACAGAAATCCATCAAAATCCTAGAGGAGAACACAGGCAGCAACCTCTGTGACCTGGGCCACAGCAACTTCTTGCTAGACACATCTCCAAAGGCAAGGGAAACAAAGGCAAAAACGAACTATTGGGACTTCATCAAGATAAAAAGCTTTTGCACAGCAAAGGAAACAGTCAACAAAACCAAAAGACAACTGACAAAATGGGAGAAGATATTTGCAAATGTCTTATCAGATAAAGGGCTAGTATCCAAAATCTATAAAGAACTTATCAAACTCAACACCCAAAGAAAAAATAACCCAGTCAAGTAATGGGCAGAAGACATGAACAGACATTTCTCTAAAGAAGATATACAAATGGCCAACAGACAGATGAAAAAATGCTCAACATCACTCAGCATCATGGAAACACAAATCAAAACCACAATGAGATACCACTTGTCAGAATGGCTAAAATTAACCACTCAGGAAATGACAAATGTTGCCATGGATGCGGAGAAAGGGGTATCCTCTTACACTTTTGTTGGGAATGCAAGCTGGTGCAACCACTCTGGAAAATAGTATGCAGGTTCCTCAAAAAGTTGAAAATAGGGATGCCTGGGTGGCTCAGTTGGTAAGCGTCTGCCTTCAGCAGGGTCCTGGGTTCGAGTCCTGCGTTGGGCTCCTTGCTCAGCGGGGAGACTGCTTCTCCCTCTGCCTGCTGCTCCCCCTCCTTGTGCTCTCTTGCTGTCATTCTCTCTCTCTCTGACAAATAAGTAAAACCTTAAAAAAAAATTGAAAATAGAGCTACCTTATGACCCAGCAATTGCACTACTAGAGATTTGCCCCAAAGATACAAATGTAGTGATCCAATGGGGCACCTGCACCCCAATGTTTGTAGCAGCAATGTCCACAGTAGCCAAACTATGGAAAGAGCCCAGACATCCATCGACAGATGAATGGACAAAGAAGATGTGGTACATATATACAATAGAATAATAACCATCCAAAGAAATGAAATCTTGCCATTTGCAATAACGTGGATGAAACTGGAGGGTATTATGATAAGCAAAATAAGTCAATCAGAGAAAACAATTATCATATGATCTCACTCATACGTGAAATTTAAGAAACAAAACAGAGGATCATAGGGGAAGAGAGGAAAAAACAAAACAAGATGAAATCAGTGAGGGAGACAAACCATAAGAGACTCTTAATTATACATACCCTCAGACAAACTGAAGGTTGCTGGAGGGGAAGGGGATGGAGGGATGGGGTAACTGGGTGATGGGCATTAAGGAGGGCATGTGATGTAATGAGCACTGGGTGTTATATGCAACTGAGGAATAACTGAACTCTACCTCTGAAACTAATAATACACTATATGTTAATTAATTGAATTTAAGTTAAAAAATAAAAATCAAAAAAATAATTTATAAAAAAAGAACACCATATGAAGAAACAGATACACAGGCAGAGAGAATACCATATAGATTGGGCTTATGTTGCCACGAGCCAAGGAACTACCAGAAGCTAAGAGAGAAGCCTAAAATAGATCTTTTTCTAACAGCATCTGAGGAAGTGTGGTCCTGCCAACACCTTCACCTTGGACTTTTAGCCTCCAGAACTGTGAGACAATACGTTTCTTCTATTTAAGCCACTCTGTTTATGGCACTTGGTTACAGCAGCCCTAGCAAACTAATATATTGTGATTATCCCTATTTTATGGCTGAGAAAAAATAAGTGATAGCTAGTAACATGGCTTCAAAGCCTGAGTTTTAAGGGCCTGTATGACCACTCTTGCCACATACCATTCAATATGACAGTATTGATAAAGGAAGGTTATATTGAAGAAATGGTGATAGTCATAACTGAGTAATTCCCTGACTATATCTTGAATTAACAGCCATAAGAAAATATTTTTATAGATATATCACATAACACACACACATACACAGGAAGTTTAGACCTCAATTACTACATCCCTGATCACTTAAAAAGAACCGTGGTGTTTTGAACACCAGATGTAGACTGAGGAGTTGTAATTGTGCATTTCAAGTCTCAGCACCAACGCTAACTTTTTGCATATTGACTTTTTGTGTACTCCGGCCTCAGTTTCCTTATCTGTAAGAGGTGGTGAAAACTTTCTACAATTGTGAGAACTATGTAAAATGTATAAGAATGCACTTTGAAAACCATACAATTGTGGGCAAACATAACTAGAATGTGACTAAGTTGCATCTACCTATAAAGAACATAACAAAGTGAAAGTGATAGGAAAAAGTATGAATTTTTTCAGTGATATGAAAATTGTCCATATATTATTACTAATTCACATAGCATATGTGTCTTTTCATTTCCAATGGGGTACAGTTACTATAATTACAAAGTCATGGGGGCTCCACTACCATCTCCTACATATGCACCCAAAGTTGGCCTTGAGTGTCCTAGCTTGTGGTTCTAATTGGAAACTGCTACTACTGTATTTGGTAAGAAATTAACTTAGCGGGTGCCTGGGTGGCTCAGTCGTTAAGCGTCTGCCTTCAGCTCAGGTGATGATCCCGGGGTCCCGGGATCGAGTCCCACATCGGGCTCCCTGCTCGGCGGGAAGCCTACTTCTCCCTCTCCCACTCCCCCTGCTTGTGTTCCTGCTCTTGCTATCTCTCTCTCTGTCAAATAAATAAAATCTTTAAAAAAAAAAAATTAACTTAGCTTTGTAGTCAAGAAAACAAAGGCTTTGTTTGGGATTCTTTGGGAAGCTGGGTTTTCAGACTTCTTTTTACCACTTTCCAATGACCAGACAGCCTAGAACTGAATTGGACCTCCCACTGCCTCATACACATCTGGTGTTTTCTAATGAAGAGAGGAAGGCAAGGAAAATAGGCCTTTTGTTAAAAGCAGAGGAAGTTTTCTGTTTTCATTCAAGAGCCAATGAGCAGCAGCCAAACAGGAGAGAGAACAATGAACTACTACTACTGGATTTATCTTCCAAATGCACCTGTTTGTGACAATCCAGTGAATGCCAAGGCTGCTGGTTTATGACTAGAAAGAGACCCCTTTGAGAAGCACCTTGAAATCTTGCAGAGGTAGAGAGAAATGAGAATCCAGTCTGGCTTGCAATGCACAACTTAGAAAAGTACATTGGTACTGTCTTATTGGACACATTAAACGATCAAGATTAGGAATACTTGCAACGTTATTCAAAGGAGTACATCTTGAACAAAAAATACCTTTTCTCATACTGCCATGTTTTGAAATCCCTTAGCTCCACCCTCCCCCGAACCCCAGATCAACAGAATTATTAGGAAAGGTGTCAATTTATTGACCACCCTCTAATTCGGAGATGCTTGTTCCCTGAGGCCTCTTCTAATCATCTGCTCATGAGCTCTTGATGTCTGCTATGGACCAAATGTTTGTATCTCCCCAAAATTCAGATGTTGAAACCCTAACCCAATGTGATGATACTTGCATGTGGGGCCTTTGGGAGGTATTTAGGTCATGAGGGTAGAGCCCTCATGAATGGGATTAGTGTTCTTATGAGAAGAGACATAACAGAAATGATTTCTCTGCCACCTGAAGACATAACAAAAAGTCAGACTTCTGTGAACCAGGAAGAGGGCCTTTACCAGAATCTGACCATGCTGGCCCCCTGATCTCAGAATTCTCAGCCCCTAGAACTGTGAGAAATAAATTTCTGTTTTATGAGCCATTCGGTTTACATTCAGTGTGCTTTTTGTTAAAGCAGCCTGAACTGATACTAAGATAACACCCCATAACATTTAGGACCCAAAACATACCCAGTATATAACCAAGGAAAGGTCTGGCTGCAATTCAAGATTTTGACACTAAAGATGTCATGTCCATCCTTCCAATCAGCATATGGACATCAATATATTGAATAATATACAAAACTCATGCATAATATACTAATGGCAGGAGGAGGAAGATAAAAGTAAAAGAGCAAATTTTCCTGAGTGTACCTATTTAACTGTTGAATTAGTAAAGGTAACAAATAAATCCTACAATTTCTTTCTTTAATTGCTTAACATCCTAAAATTTAGTTCTTGTTGACATAGTAGTCCAATATTGTTGTTTCTCCTAGGCAGCAGGGGCAGTCATTCAGGAACCAAGCTAATATAGACTCTGACATCTTTTACATATGACTTTCAAAGTCTCCCTGAGTATCAACATTTAGACATGCAGACAAGGAAGGAAAGAGAGAGAAAGCACTTGGGAGGTCTGTATGATCAGCTTGGTAGAGAAATATATTCCACTAAACTGACTTGAACTCATCACATAGTAACACCTAACTGCAAAAGAGGATAAGGAAATGTAGTATTGGTGCCCAAAATATAAAAATAAAGGGAGGAAGAGGTGGGGGGAGGGAGGGAGAGAACAAAGCTGATTATCAAGGAGTGGTCTATGCCACAATTGATTTTTAAAAATGCAGTATGATAGGGGTGCCTGGGTGGATCAGTAGGTTGGGCCTCTGACTCTCTCTCAAATAAATAAATAAATAATTTTTTTTTAAAAAATGAGGTATGATAGACATGTGTCTAATCCAGGAAAGCAAAGTGGAAGGAAAATTGACCATTGCACACTGACTTAAAATCCCCACCCTAAAGCACAGAGTTTAAAATAGTCCTCCTGTATCAGCTAGCTATTGCTGCATAAAGTACCACCCCAAAATTGAGTGGCTTAAAACAATATTCACTTACTATTACAGCTCACATGATAATGGGTAGGTCAGGGTTCATCTGACCTTTGTTGGACTTGCTAATGCATTTATATCTGCAAGGTGGCTGGCCTGTTCAATTGTCTGCAGGTCATTTGGGAGCTCTGCACTAGGGTGTGCTAGGCTGAGCATCTTAGGCAGAAGGTCTGCTCCACGTGTCTCTCCTCTGTCTCCTGGGTCTATGAGATGGCCTAAGTGTGTCTTGCTCACAGTGAAGGCAGAGGTGCAAGAGAGCTACCAGAAATACACAAAGCTTCTGGAGGCCTGAGTTCAAAACTAGGGCATCATCAATTCTACTGGCCAAAGCAAGTCACATAAGTGAGCTCAAATTCAAAGGGTGGGGAAAAAAACCCTGACTCTAATGGTAGGAATAGCAAAAGTGCATGGCAAAGGACATGGATACAGAAAAGAGTGAAGAATAGGGCTATTAATGTAATCTAGCACATCCCCAATTCCAAATGAAGCTACCATAACATAGATTAAATTCAAAGGATACAGTAATGGTTATATTTCTTTTTGCCCCACTTTTATTGAGATATAATTGACATACAGCACTGTTTAAGGTGTATGGCATAATGATTTGATTTAGCATATATTGTGAAATGATTACCACAATAAGTTTCATTAGCATCCATCATCTCATATAGATACAAAAAATTTTTTTCCTTGTGATGAGAACTCTTAGGATCTCCTCTCTTAATTTTCAAATACATATACCATACAGCAGTGTTAACTATAGCCATTGTGTTGTACATTACATCCTTAGAATTTACTTATCTTATAACCGGAGGTTTGTACCTTTTGAATATCTTCCACCAATTCCACCTCCCCCCCTCCTCCAACCTCTGGTAACCACAAATCTAATCTCTTTTTCTATGAGTTTGGTGGGGGGTTTTTTTGTTTTGTTTTGTTTTGTTTTAGATCCACATATAAGTGATATTATTTGTATTTGTCTTTCTCATTTCACTTACAATAATGCCCTCAAGGTATATCCGTATTGTCATAAATGGCAGAATATTTTCCTTTTTATGGCTGAATAATATTCCATTTTCATATTCCATTCCACAACTTCTTTATCCATTCATATGTCAATGGATACCTAGGTTGTTTCCATGTTGGCTATTGCAAATAACACTTCTATGAACATTGGGGTGCAGATTATCTCCTGACACAATGTTTTTGTTTCCTTCAGATATATTCCCAGAAGTGGAATTGCTAAATCATATGGTAGTTATATTTCTGTTTTTGAAGCACATCCATACGTTTATCCATAGTGACTGTACCAATTTACAATCCTACCAACAGTGCAGAAGGGCTCTCTTTTCTCCACAACCTTGCTAGCATTTATTATCTCTTATCTTTTTGATGATTGCTATTCTAATAGGCATGAGGTGATAGCTCACGGTGGTTTTGATTTTTATTCCTCTTATGATTGATCATGCTGAGCATCTTTTTGTGTACATGTTGGCCATTTGTATACCTTCTTTGGGGAAAATGTCTATTCAAGTCCTCTGACCATTTTTTAATTGGATTATTTGTTTGGCTTTTTGTTACTGAGTTGTATGAGTTCATTACATATTTTAGATATTAACCCCTTATCAGATATATGGTTTGCAAATATTTTTCCCGTTCAATAGGTTTTTCTTCTCATTTTGTTGATTATTTCTTTTGATGTGCAGAGGCTTTTTAGTTTGATGTAGCCCTACTTGTTTATTTTTTTATTCTGTTGCTTATGCTTTAGGTATCATATCCAAAAAAATCATTGCTAAGACCCATGACAAGGAACTTTTTTTGTGTATGTTTTCTTCTAGGAGTTTTATGGTTGCCAGTCTTATATTTAAGTCTCTAATTCATTTCAAGTTAATTTTGTTAGTGGTGTAAGATAGGGGTCAAGTTTCATTCTTTTACATGTGAATATCCAATTTTCCCAGCACCATTTATTGAAGAGACTGTCTTTTCTCCATTGAGTATTCTTGGATCCCTTCTCAAATATTATTGACCATAAATGCCTGGGTTTATTTTGGGGCTCTTGATTCTGTTCCATTAATCTGTGTCTGTTTTTATGCCAGTACCATAATGTTTTGACTACTACAGCTTTATAATATAGCCTGAAATCAGGAAGTGTGACACCACTTGCTCTATTCTTCTTTCTCAGAATTGCTTTGACTATTAGGGCTCTTTTGTGGTTCCATACAAATTTTAGGATTGTTTTACTACTTCTGTAAAAAATGCCATTAGAATCTTGGCAGTGATTGTATTGAATCTATAGATGGCTTTGGATAGTCTGAGCATTTTAAAAATATTAGTTCTTCAATCCATGAACATGGGATACTTTTCTATTTATTTATATCTTTTTCTATTTCTTTCATCAATGTCTTCTAGTTTTCAGTGTAGAGATCTTTCACCTCCTTGGTTAAATTTATTCCTAAATTAATTTAAATGTTTTTAATGCTATTGTACATGGGATCATTTTTTTTATTTCTCTTTCAGGTAATTTGTTGTTAGTGTATAGAAACACTGCTGATTTTGCATGTTAATTCTGTATCCTGCAACTTCATTGAACTCACTGATAAGATCTAACAGATTTTTGGTGGAGTCTTTAGGATTTTCTATATATAAAATCATGTCATCTGCAAATGGAGACAATTTTACTTCTTTCTTTACAATTCTCATACCTTTTATTTCCTTTTCTTGTCTGATTTTTCTGGCTAGAACTTCAGTACTATGTTGAATAGAAGTGGTGAGAGTAGGAACCCTTGTCCTGTTCCTGATCTTAGAGGAGAAGCTTTCAATCTTTTACCATTGAGTACAATATGCTTTTTATATATGGACTATTTTATGTTGAGGTACATTCCTCCTATATCTAATTTGTTAAGAGTTTTTTTCCATGAATCGATCTTGAATTTTGTCAAATGCTTTTTCTGCATCTACTGAGATGATCACATGATCTTTTTCTTTCATTTTATTAATGTGATATATCACATTTATTGTTTTGCAGATCTTGAACCAATCTTGTATCCCAGGGATAAATCCCACTTCATCATGGCAAATGATCCTCTTAATATGCTGCTGAATTTTGTTTGCTAGTATTTTATTGAAAAATTTTGCATCTTGGGGTGCCTGGGTGGCTTAGTCGGTTAAGTGTCAGCCTTTGGCTCAGGTTGTGATCCCAGGATCCTGGGATCAAGCCCTGCATCAGGCTCCTTGCTCAGCAGGGAACCTGCTTCTCCCTATCCCTCTGCCTGTTTTTCCCTCCCCCTCTGCCTGCAGCTCCCACTGCTTGTTCTCTCTCTCTCTCTCTCTCGCTATCTCTTTCTCGCTCTCTCTGTCAAATAAATAAAATCTTTTTTAAAAATGTTTTTTAAAAAAAAGAAAAATTTTGCATCTTTATCCATTAGGGATATTCACCTGTAGTTTTCTTTTCTTCTAGTGTCATTTTCTGACTTTGCTATTAAGATGATGTTGGCCTCATAAAGTGAGTTTGAGGGTATTCCCTCTCTTTGATTTTTTGGAAGACTTTAGAAAGGATTAGTGTTAATTCTTTAAATATTTGGTAGAATTCATAAGTAAAGCCATCTGGTCCTGGGCTTTTCTTTGTTGGGGGATTTTTGATTACTGATTCAATCTCCGTAATAGTAATTGGTCTGCTCAGATTTTCTATTTCTTTATGATTCAGTCTTGGTAGGTTGTATGTTTCTGAGAATTTTCCCATTTCTCCTACATTGTCCAGTTTGTTGGCATATAGTTTTTCAGAGTAGCTTCTTATGATTCTTTGTATTTCAATGGTTTTAGCTGTAATGTCTTCATTTTTATTTACAATTTTGTTGATTTGGGTCTTTTTTTGCCTTGGTAGCCCCACCTAAAAGTTTGTCAGTTTTGTTTATCTTTTCAAAGAACCAACTCTTAGTTTTGTTAATCTTTTCTATTATCTTCTGTTCTCTATTTCATTTATCTATGCTCTTAAGTTTATAATTTTCTTTCTTCTGCTAACTTTAGGCTCAGTTTGTTCTTCTTTTTCTACTTCCTTAAGGCATAGAGCTAGGTTGTTTATTTGAGATCTCTTTTGTTTTTTTTGTTTGTTTGTTTGTTTTTATTGTGGGGGAGGTTTTTGGTTTTTGGTTTTGGGGTTTGTTTGGTTTTCTTTTTTTTAGCAATCTCTACACCCAACATGGGGCTTGAACTCAAAACCTGGAGATCAAGAGTTGCATGCTCTTCCAATTGAGCCAGCCAGGCACCCCTCTCTTATTTTTTAATGTAGGTGTTTATTACCACAAACTTCCCTATTAGAATTGCTTTTGTTACATCCCATAAGTTTGGGTATGTCATGTTTCCATTTTCATTTGTTTCAAGATACTTTTTATTTCCCCTTTAATTTCTTCTTTAATGGTTGTTCAAGAGAGTGTTGTTTTATTTCCATGAATTAATGAATTTTCCAATTTTACTCCTGTTATTGATTTCTAGTTTCATTCCACTGTGGTCAGAGAAGACATTTGGTATGATTTCAACCTTCTTGTGTTTGCTAAAACTTGTTTGTGGCTTAACATATGGCTTATCCTAGAAAATATTCCACTTGCACTTGAGAAGAATGTGTATTATGCTACTGTTGGATAGAATGTTCTGTATATGTCTGTTAGGTCCATTTGCCCTATAATGTTCAAATCCACTGTTTCCTTGATTCTCTGTCTGGATGACTTATCCATTATTGAGAGTGGGATATTAAAGTCCCCAAATATTATTGGATTGCTGTTTATTTCTCTTTTTAGCTCTGTTATTTTTTGGCTTTATGTATTTAGGTGCTCTGATCTGGGGTGCATAAATATTTATAATTGCTATTATCTTCTTGATGGATTGACCCCTTTATCATTATATAATGATCTTCTTGGTCTTTTTTAACATGTTTAGTTTAAAGCTTATTTTGTCTGATAAAAGTATACTTACCTCTGGGCTTTTTTGGTTACCATTGGCTTTAAATATATTTTTGATGGTTATGTTTATGATGAGAATGAGTAAATTGAATTCTAATCACTCCTAATATGATATGCAGTCTCCACAGTAGACATGTAAACAGGAAAACAACACTGGCTGGTGGAGTCCAAGCTGTCTATCTATTGGCAAGCACTAGTCTTCCCTTCTAACATAAGTTATTATACAAATGATGTTGCTGGTTCAATTCTAATTAGAAAAGAACATTTGAAATGTAAGCTTAAAATTAAGCCACTCATGACTTAACGGAAAGACTTTTCTCCATGGGAGCAGTTTCCATAAGAAATTGTCATTACTGGGGAGTGGGAGAGGGACAGTGTGATGATTTATTTTATGTGTCAACTAGACTGTGCCATGGATTGCCCAGACATTTGATCAAAAATTATTCTATGTGTGTCTGTGAGGGTGTTTCTTGATGAGATTAATATTTAAATCTGTAGACTGAGTAAAGCTAATTGCTTTCCCTAATGTGCACAGATCTCATCCAATTGAATGAATAACTGAATAGAACAAGAAAGGCAGAGTAAGAAGGAACTCCTCCTACCAGCCTACTGAGCTGGGAAATCAATCTTTTCCTGCCTTTGATCTTGAACTAAAAATATGGCTACCAGCTTTCACAGTGGAACTTATACTCTCAGCTCTCCTAGGTCTCCAGCTTGCCAACTGCAGATCTTGGAACTTCTCAACCTCTATAATTACATGAGCCAATTCCTTATTTTATGTATATTCTATTGGTTCTGAAAAATCCTGACTAATACAGGCAGCAAGGGGTAAGGTTCATTTAGAGCTTTAGCAGTCTTTGAAAGGCACTTGGGAAATCTAAACCATGCCCTTGAAAAGTGAAGCTCCAGTTTGTTTCCCCCCACTTGTCTAGCTTCAAAACACTAGCCGCTATTAACATTGATCTGTCCAGACTACGTTTATAAAGATCTGTAAACTGATCAGAGGGGAAATTAAATTAGACTGTAATTCTGCAGCACTCTGAAGAACATTAGCTTGCAAGAACACCCAGGAGGGCCAATTAGAACCATCATGGCCTATCAGCCCATAGAATACAAATATGTTCTCTCTTGTTCCATGAGACCTGAATTGCTACTTGGGTAGTGGCTGTCTCATTTGGAGGGTTAGTGCTGCTTGTGTCCAGAGGTACTGATCACACATCCAGATTAGGAAATGCCTAAAGTAATCATATTAGCAGAACTGGACTAGGGAATAAAAGCCAGCTCAGTGATGCAGGTAAGGTTAATGTCAAAAAACTAGTAATATGAACTCCACTGAGGAAAAAGAACTGATCTCTGTCAATGGCCATTGGGAGAAGGAAAATAAGTGAGACAAAACCAGAAGGGCCAATAACTGTCAAAAAAAAAAAAAAAAAAAAAAAGCCCTCCTCACCTAGCTAAGTTCACAGTTAATTTCTAAAACCCCAGGTAGAAAAGGAAAGGGACAGTAACCTATCCTGTGTCTACCATATGCCATATGCTTGCACACATGGCTTTATTTCATCTTGGCAACATCCCTCCCAATTTTGCAAATAAGAAAACTGATGCTCAGAGAGATTAGAATAATTGCCCAAAGTCACATCAATAGAAAGTGAGGGTCCTTGGTTTCTGGTTCAGCGCTGCCAGAATCTAAAGCCTCTGTTCTTTCCAGTACATCACACAATGTCTATGTCTAAGGAAATGAATGAGGTAAAAAGAAAGTAGAAAAAGCTTAGAGCAAGTAAAGAGGTTAGACCACTTGCATTGCATCAAGGAAAAACATTCTTAATTAAAGGTAAGAGTGGTTGCCATCAAAAGCTGAAGCAAAGTGTGTGAAAGAGAAAAGAAGCCTGCACATGATGAAAAAAAAGAAGCCCAGCAAGCAATGAGAAGTGTCACGTAAGAGCCACATCCCGGAGTGGTGTCTGTTGGGAAGCATGACATCAGAGACAGGCAGCTGATCAGCTGATGTAGAAACACATCGAATTTGGGGGAATTAACCAAGAGTAGTGATTTTGTGCCTACTTCACACCCTGGCAGAGAGAGCTGGGAAATATAAAGAGCTTGGAGTTGACAAAGATGGCCCTAATGGTCTTTTGTGCTTGCCTCCAGAAAGACTTAACTTTTTCTCCATTGTTCCAAGAGTAAGTTGACCACTGACATGCTCAACATGTGTATCTAGACTCTGAGTTCCCAAGAGTCATCTCATCTTTCTGGAATGTGATCAAATCTCTTTTACCTCATGCTTTGGTCAGACAGACTATTGTTGTCTTTCAAAATGTCAAATATTCTCTATCATTCAGGACTTCAGGCATGTTGCTCCCTCTACCACAAATTCCATTCTCCTTTCCTCACACTTAACTACAGCTCCAATACTGACTCATAACACAGCCCAACTTACTTCCTGGGGTGAGCTCTATAATGTGCCACCCAGATCCCCCTTCAAGGAAGCACTCATTGCCCCAACTTCTGGGAATGCTGTTGTACCAAGCCTTCAGCTGGAAGCCCCTTTAAGGACTGCTTTACCTGAAAAGAGCATCCTCACCCAAATTCATGCTCCTTCCTGCAGTAGCCTATATCCAATGACTGATAAGTACTAAAATATTAAGGTCAAGCTATCTTCGCCCAAACAGGGACAACTATGAATGGACATATATCCTCCAGACTCCCCATAGAGCTGGCCACACCTGCTCTTGGATCCTCATTGAAGTTTACTTCTTTACACAATTCTGCTTCCATCCTCTCCTTTCCACAAATATTTATCCCATGGACCCTCTTAAATATCCTGAACATTAAACTCAATCTCAGAGCCTGCTTCTTCACAAAATCAATCTGTGACACATCTGGCCCAGCAGAAGAGAGATAAAATGGGGAAGAACAGGAAAGATACCAAGAACTCATCACCAGTGATGCCCATCAAAACAATTAAATATCTTTCTAGTCCCCTAGAAATTCAGTAAATTCAAGAACTCCTGTGCCAGTCTGAGTTCAGTTAGGAAATCAAAGACACCACATTTATTACAAAATTAGGGAATTTAACAAGGAAATCAAGATTTATACAAAAGTGGGATTAGTTGGGGGAGTGAAGATCTGAAAGGGTTGTAGCCAGAGGGCAGAAGGTTTAAGGACTTCACTTAAAGCATTGAAGTAGGTGAAGAGGACTGAGAAGCAGGAAGTGAGGACATTCAAGAAGCCACCGTTCTGGTCACCAAAGAGGGAGCCCATAGAAAGATCTGTGAAGCTAACAAATCCACAAAATCCACTGCATATCACAAAATTGCTGTATTTATGATCCACAGCAGCCAAATAATTATAGCTTCTTTCATTTCAACCTTCCAAATGTCACAGGAGTACCTCTCCTTTAGCAAATTCTAACCCAGAATCATATAGGAAAGAAGATTCTGGAAAATATAGCTCCCCACCTTAGACAGGAGTGGTGGTGGAGCCAAATGACACAATCTAGGACAACTCCTTAACCAAATAATTAAGTTCATCTGCCCAAATCCATGAATCATGTTTTGTCTTCTTTATCTCTCCTCAAATGAGGTGGCTTCTGTTCTCTATATAAGTCATTGTTTCTGAGTAGGCCTCTGGACAAAAATATGAATGCCTGTCCTCTCCATGTACAATGAATATGGCTCAAGCCACTGTGATTACTGTATATGGAAAAGAGACAAAATCCAGTGAGTGGGCTTAGAATTGGGAGAATTTAGAGAAACTTGAAATATGTGGCATATGGTCAGCTTTCTTTCCTTTATTCTTAATTACCCAGATTAATGAACACGTGTTAACCCAGCACAACCTACAAAGGTCACAGCGATTATGGAGAATTTACTCTGGTGTCAGAGTCAGAAAGCGAAGTAACTCCTATGAAATAGAAGCCTTCATCCACATAAGCCTTCACCTACTTTAAAGGCAAATTCCAGAGTACAGGTCTTTCGTCTCCTTGTTTTTAGGTTTATTCCTAGATATTTTATTGGGGGTTTTTTGGTGCAATTGTAAATAGGATTGCTTTCTTCATTTCTCTTTTTGCTGTGTCACATTAGTGTATAGAAATGCAACAGGTTGTTGTACATTGTTCTTGGATCCTACGCCGTTACTGAATTCATTTATTAATTCTAGTGATTTTTTTGTGGGGAGTCTTCAGTATTTTCTATATATAATATCATGTCATCTGCAAATATTGAAAGTTTTACTTCTTCCTTACCAATTTTGATGCCTTTTATTTCTTTTTGTCATCTAATTGCTGTGGCTAGGACTATCAGTACTATGTTGAATAAAGTGGTGAGAGTGGACATCTTTGTCTTGTTCCTGACCTTTGGGGAAAAGCTCTCACTTTTTCAACAATAAATATAATGTAAGCTGTGGGTTTTCTATAAGGCCTTTATTATGTTGAGATACCTTCCCTCTAGACCTACTTTGTTGAGGGTTTTTATCACGAATGGATGTTGTACTTTGTCAAATGTTTTTTCTATATCTATTGAAATGATCATATGGTTTTATCCTTTCTCTTATTGATGTGATGTATTACATTACTTGATCTGCAAATATTGAACCACAATTGCATCCCAGGAATAAATTTCACTTGGTCGTGGTGAATGATTTTTTTAATGTATTGTTGATTTGGTTTGCTAGTATTTTGTTGAGGATTTTTGCATCTATGTTCATCAGGGATTTTGGCCTGTAGTTCTCCGTTTCTGTGGTATCTTTATCTGGTTTTGGTCTCAGGGTAATGACTCGTAGAATGAATTTGGAAGTTTTCCTTCCTCTTCTACTTTTTGGAATAGTTTGCAAGGGATAACTATTAACTCTTCTTTAAATGTTTTATAGAATTCACCTGTGAAACCATCTTGTCTTGGACTTTTGTTTGTTAGGGTTTATTATTATTATTATTATTATTATTATTACTGATTCAATTTCATTGCTGGTAATCAGTCTGTTCAAATTTTCTATTTCTTTTTGCTTCAATTTTGGGAGGTTATATGTTTCTATCCATTTCTTCTAAGTTGTACAATTTGTTGGCATAGTTTTTCATAAAATTCTCTTATAATTGTTTGTATTTCTTTGGTATTGGTTGTTATTTCTTCTCTCTCATTTGTGAATTTGTTTATCTGGATCCTTTTTCCTTTTTTTTTAATGAGTCTGGCTAAAGGTTTATCAATTTTGTTGATCTTTTCAAAGGAGCAGCTCCTGGGTTCATTGGTCTGTTCAATTGTTTCTTTAGTTTCTATATCATTCATTTCTGCTCTATCTTTATTATCTCCTTCCTTCTGCTGCTTTGAGGTTTTGTTTTTACTTGTTTTTCTATCTCCTTTAGGTGTATGGTTACATTGGGGTTTTTTTACAATTTTTTTATTATGTTATGTTAATCACCATACATTACATCATTAGTTTTTGATGTACTGTTCCATGATTCATTGTTTGTGCATAACACCCAGTGCTCCATTCAGTACGTGCCCTCTTTAATACCCATCACCAGGCTAACCCATCCCCCCAACCCCCTCCCCTCTAGAACCCTCAGTTTGTTTCTCAGAGTCCATAGTCTCTCATGGTTCATCTCCCCCTCCGATTCCCCCCCCCCTTCATTTTTCCCTTCCTGCTATCTTCTTCTTTTTCTTTTTTTTATTTTATTTTTTATTTTATTTTTTATTGTTATGTTAATCCCCATACATTACATCATTAGTTTTAGATGTAGTGTTCCATGATTCATTGTTTGTGCATAACACCCAGTGCTCCATGCAGAACGTGCCCTCTTTAATACCCATCACCAGGCTAACCCATCCTCCCACCCCCCTCCCCTCTAGAACCCTCAGTTTGTTTTTCAGAGTCCATCATCTCTCATGGTTCGTCTACCCCTCCGATTTCCCCCCCTTCATTCTTCCCCTCCTGCTATCTTCTTCTTTTTTTTTTTTCTTAACATATATTGCATTATTTGTTTCAGAGGTACAGATCTGAGATTCAACAGTCTTGCACAATTCACAGCGCTTACCAGAGCACATACCCTCCCCAGTGTCTATCACCCAGTCACCCCATCCCTCCCACCCCACCCCCCACTCCAGCAAACCTCAGTTTGTTTCCTGAGATTAAGAATTCCTCATATCAGTGAGGTCATATGATACATGTCTTTCTCTGACTTATTTCACTCAGCATAATACCCTCCAGTTCTGTCCGCATTATATACACACACACACACACACACACACACACACACACACACACACACAATGGAATATTATGCAGCCATCAAAAGGACTGAAAGCTTGCCATTTGCAGCGACGTGGTTACATTGTTTATTTGAGGTTTTCCTTGCTTCTTGAGATAGGCCTGTATTCCTATAAAATTCCATCTTAGAAGAGCTTTTGCTGCATCCCAAACCTTCTTAACCTTGTGACTTCCTTTTCATCTATTGCCATGTACTTTTTTATTTCTTCTTTGATTTCTTGGTTGGCACATTCATTGTTAATAGCATGTAATTTAACTTCCATGTTTTTGTGCTCTTCCAGATTTTTTCTTGTGGTTGATTTCTAGTTTCATATCATTGTGGTCAGAAAAGATGCATGGTATGACTTTGATCTTTTTTTAATTTGTTGAGACTTGTTTTCCAGCCTAATATGTGATCTATTCTGGAGAATGTTCCATGTGCACTTAAAAAGAATGTGTATTCTGCTCTTTTAGAATGGAATCTTCTGAATATATCTGTTAGTGCCATCTGGTCCAGTATTTAATTCAAAGCCACTGTTTTCTTGTTGATTTTCTGTTTGGATGATCTATCCATCAATGTAAGTGGGGTGTTAAAGTCCCCCACTATTATTTTATTACTATTGGTTATTTCCTTTATGTTTGTTATTAACTGTTTTATGTATTTGGGTGCTCCTGTATTGGCTGCATAAATATTGACAATTGTTATATCTTCTTGTTGGATTGTTCCCTTTATGATTATTTAGTGTCCTTCTTTGTCTTCTGATCCAGTCTTTGTTTTAAAGGCTATTTGGCCTGATATAAGTATTGCTACCTTAGCTTTCTTTTCACATCCTTTTGCATGATAAATGTGACTCCATCCCTTCACTTTTGATCTGTATGTGTCGTTAGGTCTGAAATGAGTCTCTTATAAGCAGCATATAGCTGGGTTTTGCTTATTTATCCATTCCATCACCTAAGTCTTTTGATTGAAGTGTTCAGTCCATTTACATTCAAAGTAATTATTGATAGGTATGTAGTTATTGACATTTTGTTATTTCTTTTGTGGTTGTTTTTGTAGTTCTTCTCTCTTCCTTTGTTCTCTTTCTTTCTTCTCTCAGTTAGTTGGCTTTCTTTAGTGATATAGTTGGATTCCTTCCTCTTTATTTTTTGCATCTCTATTACTTATTTTTGATTTGTGGTTACCACTCAGTTTGTATATAACATCATCTGCAGAAAGCAGTCTGTATTAAGTTGATGGTCAGTTAAGTTTTGAACCCATTCTTCACGCCTCTCCCTCCACATTTTAGGTATATGGTGTTGTACTTTACATCTTTTTATTTTGTGAGCCCCTTGACTGATTTTTACAAATATACTTATTTTTACTGCTTTTTGCATTCTACTTTTCTTACTCCTCCCTATGATCTTTCCTTTCCACTCAGAGTCCCCTTTAACATTTCTTGTAAGGCTAGTTTAGTGGTTCTGAATTCCTTTAACTTTTGTCTTTCTGGGAAACTCTTTATCTTTCCTTCTTTTCTGAACAATAGCCCGGCTAGATAGACTATTCTTGGCTGCAGGTTTTTTCCTTTCAGCAATTCGAACATATCATGCCACTTTCTTCTAGCCTGCAAAGTTTGTCCTGAAAAATCAGCTAATAGCCTCCTGGAATTTCCTTTGTATGTAACTGTTTTCTCCTATTGCTTTTTAAAATTCTCTCTTCATCACTACTTTTGCCATTTTAATTACTATGTGTCTTGGTGTGAACCTCCTTGGGTTGATTTTGTTGGGGGAATCTCTGTGCCTCCTGGATCTGGATTTCTGTTTCCTTCCCCAAATTCAGGAAGTTTTCAGCTATTATTTCTTCAAATTAATTTTCTGTCCTATAGGATCCCTATAATGTGAATGTTATTACTCTTGATGATGTAGCTGAGTTTTCTAAGTCTATTTTCATGTTGTATTACTTTTTTTGCTCACATGTTCAGCTTGACTGCTTTCTTTTACTCTGTCCTTCAGGTCACTGATCCATTATTCTGCTTCCTCTAGTCTACTATTCATTCCCTCTAGTATTTTTAATTTCATTTATTGGGTTCTTCATCTCTGATTGGTTCTGTTTTAGGTTTTCTATCTTTTATTGAGGGCCTCACTGAGGTCCACCACTCTTTTCTCAAGCCAGTGAGTACTTTTATGACCACTAGTTTAAATTTTATATCAGGTATATTATTTATTTCAATCTTGTTTAGCTCTTTTTCCATGATTTTGTCTGGCTCTTTCATTGGGGACATATTCCTCTGTTTCCTCACTTTGTCTAACTCTCTGTGTCTGTTTTTATGTTAGGAAAGTCAGCTACATCTCCTGCTCTTGAAAATAGTGTCCTTATGAAGAAGAGGTTCTGTAGTGCCCTTCATTGCAATGTTCCCTCTTCACCAGAGCTTTGCTCTTCAGGGGTATCTCCTATGTGTATTGCAAGCACCCTACTGTTGTAACTGAGTCACATTTGCCTGCAGTCCAGTTACCTGCGATGGCTCTCTTTGCCTGTTGTGGGCAGGGTTTGGTCCCTGTGTTGTTAGTGTGCCAGTCTGGGGCTGCCTTGGGCTTTAGTTGAGTCAAACCAGGTATTTGCCAGAGATGCAGTAGCACCAAACTTCAGGGTGCTTTCCCTGTTTTGTACACTGAGAAGCTTTTGTTGGTTGGTGGGGCTATAGTCAGACCAGCTATCTTCCCCCAGACCACTGCTTGGGCTGCAATATGACTGGTGTGTGTGGTTATCTTTCCCTCTTTTGGGCCAGCAGTCATTTTGGAATGGTGCTGGCTCCTGTTGGGGCTGTTTGCACAATTCCACGTTTGTGGCACCACTTTGGATGGACTCTGGCCAAGAGCCTATTGGAGAGGAAGATCTGCAGAGGGATGTGGTGGTGGGATGCAGTGTTATCAAGGTTTACAGTCTGCTATGGGAGGAGACCTGGAGTGGAGGCCCAGCTGGAAAGGGCATATCCTCAGGAGAATGTGTGGGTGGGGTGCACTGTTAGCAAGTTAGGTAGTGAGTGTTGGTGCTGTAGTCATTCCTGCAGGTGGGCATGTGTTTAGGCTGGGGAGTGGGAGATGGAAATGGCTCCAGCTAGCTCCTTTGTTCCTTCAGAAGTTTCCCAGCAATCCCTGCCCCTCCAGCACACACTATATTAGTAAACAAATCTCCCTCCTGTATACCCCAGGCTTTTTTCAAACTTCTGTTTCTATGTTGTATCTCTGTGGCTCTTTATTGTACTGTCCCTTTAAGGGTGGGACTCAGTTTCTTCTCATCCTCCTGGCTCTCCCAGAGCCAGGCTTGCTGATTTTTAAAGTTCTTGTTAGTTTTCAGTCTTGCTGATTATAAGAACTTGTGAAATTCAGCCCCCTGGTTTTCAAAGTCAAATATTATGGGGATTTGTCTTCCCCATTAGGGTTCCTTGCTGTGAGAGTCTTTCTGTCTCCCCTCTCTGCACCTGTGGTATTCCTCCCTCCTGCAGACAGTTTTATGGGTCTCTAGCTTCTGACCTCATCTCCACCTTTCCTACCCTCTTTGATACAGCCTCTTCTCTACATTTAGCTGTGGAGAGTTTGTTCTGCCAGTCTTCAGGTCATTTTCTGGGTTATTTACACTGATGTGTTATCTAATTGTATCCATGGGATGAGTTGGGCTTAGGGTCCTACTACCCTGCCATATTCCCTTGTGTCTGTGAGAACATCTTTTCTTAAAGTTCCTCTTCTAGGAGATAAGAAGATCAGCAGTCCCTGAGATATTGAACAAAGCTAAAAGAAAGGTAGTAGCAGCCTCCTTTGTATTGCTTTCTTTCTAAACTTTAAATCACAAATTTAGGTTCTTTTTCTATTTGTTTTTGTTGTGCTATATTTTCTTTTTTTTTAAGATTTTATTTATTTATTTGAGAGAGAGAATGAGAGACAGAGAGCACGAGAGGGAGGAGGGTCAGAGGGAGAAGCAGACCCCCCGTTGAGCAGGGAGCCCGATGCAGGACTCAATCCCGGGACTCCAGGATCATGACCTGAGCCGAAGGCAGTTGCTTAACCAACTGAGCCACCCAGGCGCCCCTATATTTTCTTTTTTTAAAGATTTATTTATTTATTTGAGAGAGAGAGAGGGAGTGTGAGTGGGGGGAGGGGGAGAGGGAGAGAATCTTCAAGCAGATTCCCTGCTGAGCATGGAGCCCCAACTCAGGGCTCAATCCCAAGACCCATGAGATCATGACCTGAGCCAAAACCAGGAGCCAGACATTTAACCAAGTGAGCCACACAGGCACCCCTGTTGTGTTATATTTTCACTTCTAAGTGCGCCCCAGGACCTTGCTACTTCCAGTGTGGTCTTTGGACCAGCAATATCAGTATCATCTGGGAGTGTGTAGAAATGGAGAATCTCAAGCCCCAGTCCAGACTGCTAAATCAGAATCTACATTTTAACATGATGAGCAGGTGATTCCTACACCTTATGTAGTGTAATTGACCACAGCAAGTGAAGGTATTAGATTTTCATATACCTGAGGGCTTCCTAATGGAGATTATTTATGCCACATGATATCCTCGCTTTAAGCCAAGGACTTTTATTCTATGGGAAGGCAGGTGACTTCTTTGCCTTAAAACTTAAGCTTAATCATTTTGGGCACACTTGTGATCCCATGACCCCAAATGAAGGGGCCCTGGTTTCATAACTTAGGGCAACGTGACAAATTTCCCGTATTCCAAATGCCCTCACTGAACTTTGGCCCCATCCCTTCTACTCTTTCTGCTCGAGGTTGAGTCAGGGCTGTTTGGCTTTGCAAAAGGGGTCTAGGAGTGATCTCTGGATGGTGTTATTGATACAGAGTTCTAGAGGACAATTTCCATGTCTAGATTTAGACCACAGTCATTATAGCATATGTTGACAGTGCTGTGCCCATACCATTTTCATGCACACCTGCTCCTAGTAGGCGTGCTTTTCCTCCCAACAGTCAGCACCTGCGTCTTTGTTGGCCAGCTGCCCTCTGGCTGTCAGAATCTGGTTTGGCTGTGTGCATGAAAAGCCAGAAGTGCCTGAGGATTTACTTCTTCCCTCCATAGCCCCTAACCTATGCTTACTTTGTAGAGAAGACAAATACTCAAGCCCTCCTGGACTTGGAGTTGATTGGACAGTTCTGAAGTGTGACCTATGAACTATTTCCAGAACTTTTTCTGTGGCATATTGCTACCACGCAGTTGCTTGACTTTCCTTCCTCGTCCCACTCCCCTGGTGGTTTTTTTCTAGAAACATGTCCTACTAAATCATTGTCACATGAATATTTGTCTCAGACTCTGCTTCTAGGGAACCCAACCTAAAATAGTCACCTTCATGGCCTCCCCTGTTATATACCATGGTTTGTAAGCTGATATGGAATGTATTTCTTCTGTGTATTTATTAAACACCTTCTCTGTACCAGACACTGAACTTGGGGTGGAAATAGAGTGGTAGTAATGCCTGGGTGAATCTGAAAAAGTAGGAGTTTGCCAGAAAAAGGCACTGCAGACAGGAAGGACAAAGGAAAAGCCAAGTGAGTTAAACTGTCCTGAAAGTCAAGTATGATGAGCACTGGGTATTATATGCAACTAATGAATCATTGAACATTATATCAAAAACTAAATGATGTACTATGTATTGGCTAATTGAATTTAAATTTTAAAAAGAAGGGAAAAAAGAAAGTCAAGCATGAAGTGCAAAGTAAAGAGTGGGAAGAAGTAGGGTAAAAGTGTAGACAAAGGGAGAAAACACAGGGCCTTGAATGCCATGTTAAAATACATGGACATCTCACTGTAGTTTTGATTTGTATTTCCCTGATGATCAGTGATGTTGAGCATCTTTTCATGTGTCTATTAGCTATCTGGATGTCTTCTTTGGGAAAATCCCAATTCATGTCTTCTGTCCATTTCTTAACTGGATTATTTGGGTTTCGGGTGTTGAGTTTGATAGGATCTTTATAAATTTTGGATACTAACCCTTTATCAGATATATCATTTGCAAATATCCTCTCCCCTTCCAAAGGTTGCATTTTAGTTTTGTTGATTGTTTCCTACACTATACAGAAGCTTTTTATCTCGATGAAGTCCCAGTAGTTCATTTTGCTTTTGTTTCCCTTGCCTCTAGTAAGAAGTTGCTATGGCTGAGGTCAGAGTTTGTTGCCTGTGTTCCCCTCTAGAATTTTGATGGTTTCTTGTCTCATATTTAGCTCTTTCATCCATTTTGAATTTATTTTTGTGCATGGTGAAAGAATGTGGTCCAGTTTCTTTCTTCTATGTGTTGCTGTCCAGTTTTCCCAATGCCATTTGTGGAAGAGACTGTCTTTTTTTCACTGGGTATTCTTTCTTGCTTTATTGAAAATTAGTTGACCATATAGTTGTGGGTCCATTTTTGGGTTTTCTATTCTGTTCCATTGATCTATGTGTCTGTTTTTGTGCCAGTACCATACTGTCTTTATGACTACAGCTTTGTAATAAAATTTGAAATCTGGAATTCTGATGCCTCCAGCTTTGCTTTTCTTTTTCAGGATTGCTTTGGCTATTTGAGGTCTTTTGTAGTTCCATACAAATTTTAGGATTGTTTGTTCTAGCTCTGTGAAAAATGTTGGTACCACCTCATACCTTTCAGAATGGCTAAAATTAACAACACAGGAAACAACAGATGTTGGCAAGAATGTGGAAAAAGAGAACCCTCTTACACTCTTGGTGGGAATGCAAACTGGGGCAACCACTCTGGAAAACAGTGTGGAGGTTCCTCAAAAAAGTTAAAAATAGCACTACCCTTTGACCCCGCAATTTCACTACTAAGTATTTACCCAAAAGATACAAAAATACTGATTCAAAGGGATACATGCACCCTGATGTTTATAGCAGCATTATCAACAATAGCCAATTTATGCAAAGAGCCCAAATGTCCATTGAGTGATGAATGGATAAAGAAGTGGTATCATATATAAATGGAATATTACTCAGCTATCAAAAAGAATGAAATCTTGTCATTTGCAACAATGTGGATGGAGCTAGAGTGTACTATGTTAAGTGAAATAAGTCAGTCAGAGAAAGACAAATACCATATGATTTCACTCATATGTAGAATTTAAGAAACAAAACAGATGAACATAGGGGAAAGAAAAAAAGAGGGAGACTCTTAACTATAGAGAACAAACTAAGGGTTGATGGAGGGGAAGTAGGCAAGGGATGGGCTAAATGGGTGATGGGTATTAAGGAGGGCACTTGTGATGAGCACTGGGTGTTATATGTAAGTGATGAATCACTAAATTCTACTCCTGAAACTAATATTACACTATATGTTAACTAACTAGAATTTAAATAAAAACCTGAAACATAATAAATAAATAAATAAATAAATAAATAAACAAACAAACAAACATCATCAGAGGTGATCTGTTAAAGGGTTAAGTTTAAGAACAGAGTAGAACAATAGAGACAGATTTTCATTTGAGCCAACCAACCTGCCAGCAGCATAGATGACCAGATTTAAGAAAGACCAGTCAGGAGACTGGTAATAATCTAGATTTGAGATCACTAAGAGGAAGAAATGGATTCAAAATTGCTGAGACTTAAAGGTTCTCATCACAAAAAAGAAATGGTAGTTATTTGATGTGATAGAAGTGTTAGCTAAAGCTGTCATAGTAATTATATTGCAATATATAAATGTATCACATCAACATGTTGTATGCCCTAAACTTATACAATGTTATATGTCAATTATATCTCATAAAAAGAAAAATATTTAGAAAGAAAATCATTATATCTGTAAAGTAATGTGGTTTATCTCAAAATATGTGATATACAGAAAGCATTAGCTTTAATAGTGGACCACAAACATTGACCCTTGTTGTCCCTGAGCTCTCATCCTGAATGATATAAGGCTCACATGGAGTTTTCTCAACACTTGAGATCTGTAAGACTTGTGTTGGCAGATGAAACTAGAAGCACAGAACTTAGATCACAGATCTTAAATAATAAGAGATATTTGATGACATATTTGTGAGCAGGCTCCCACTTCCCCAATAAAAGAAAAGAGACCTGGAGTAAGCCACACCAAATAAGAAGTAAGGTAAAACACCTGAAATAATATGAAATAAACAAGTATCAAGAAGATTAGAACATGGGCGCCTGGGTGGCTCAGTTGGTTAAGCGACTGCCTTCGGCTCAGGTCATGATCCTGGAGTCCCTGGATCGAGTCCCGCATCGGGCTCCCTGCTCGGCAGGGAGTCTGCTTCTCCCTCTGACCCTCCCCCCTCTCATGTGCTTGCTCTCTCTCATTCTCTCTCTCTCAAATAAATAAATAAAAAATCTTTAAAAAAAAAAAAAAAAAGATTAGAACATGACATGTTGAAATAAAAGATGATCCCCCCCAATAACTTCTAATCCATTTGCACTGTGAATTATCATACTTTCAATAAAGATTTTTAAAACTGCCAGATTGCCCTCCAGCTAGAAGGCATCATGAAGAGATGCCATCACCTATTCCTCTGTCTTAGCAGGTGGCTACCTAGCAATAATTCTTCAGAGGATTTACAAATTGATTTTTTTCCCACCTATTAGTCATCAGTGCTAATATGTTTCTGTAGCACCTTAATGTCAAACTAAATTGGACAGGACCAAAGGAATTAGAGCAGTTATTCTCAATCTTTACCACATAGTAGAATCACCAGAGAGCTACAAAAGGTACTGATGCCTGTAGTTCAATCCAGATTTAATTGATCTGGGGCTTTGGACATCAGGATTTTTTTAAACTCCTGGGTGATTCTGATGTGCAGGTAGGATTGAGAATCACTGCTTAGGACACTGGCCCCAAAATGACCTTAGCTGGAAAAGAGCAGTAAGTACCCTTTTTTCTATTCCCCAGCAGTCCTATAGAGTCTGAATGGAGGGTAGCACCCACCTTTTTGCATACGCAAACAGCAAGAATACTAGAAATACCACTTCAATTTCTTCAAATAGTCTACTGTCCAGCTCCTTGAGTGCCCTAGATTTAAATTAAAGAGACAGTCACATAGCATGTGTAACTTTCTCCAATAAGGAAGGGGTCTGTCAGTGAAATGGACACATTTTCTAACACCAAAAGGGATCTCAGTGCTTTTTTTGCTGCACATTAAAAATCTAACACTGTGAGCTGCTTTATCTTGAAGAAATTACCTCATTGAATTTTGGAAGGAAAAAAATCACTGGAGATAAAACTTAATAATAACACACAGAAATGTAAAATATGAAAATTAAATAAGGAAATATGTATATACATCTGGCAGAGTGAGAAAGTTGTAGCTAAATATAGCCTTAATATCAGTGAGGGTGGCAAAATTGAGGGATGATGCTTATGATCACAGATAATAATGAAAAGCTCTTCAAATGATTGAATACTTGGGTTTCAATGAAAAAAAGTCCCTTTCAGGAGGAGGGGTTAAAAGAGCCTAGGAATTCTAAGTCTAGAGCAACTGTAAGTCAAATCCAAATCTCAAAGTATAAGGCTAAATTTTAAGGAGTGCTCTATGTGTGCAAAGTGCTGTGTGAAACATTTTATTCACACAACATACCTAGAAGGTAGATATTACTAATTCATTTTGATGATACTATATAGAGATAATAAGTTTCTTCTTCATAGAGTTTTGTGAGGATTAAATTAGTTAATATATGAAAGCTTAGAAGGGTGAACAGCTAAGTATCTGTTAGCTATAATTATTATGGCCTGTTATCCTGAAGATCAGAGGAAAAGGAATGTTTTTCAAAGAGGAAGGCAAAGCTATGATATAAACAAGAAAGGAAACCAAGAATAAGGGAGAAACTTTGAGGAAATATTAGAAAATTGAAGTGAGTTAGAACCAGGCCGATGAGGAAGACTGAGCAGGGAGAGCCATAACACAAAATATCAGCAGGAGGAGCAACCCTTTGCAAGGGTGATCCAGAGGAACTCAAATCTAGAGGGGGCACCTGCAAAGATCAAGCATGGGCCTAGAAGGATGAACATAGCTGGTCAGTGACAGTACCACAGGAAAGAGACATCACAGATTTATGGCACCCGGCCAACATTCAGAACTGAACTCTAAAAGAAGAGTTATCTGTCCTGGCCCCTGGTTTAAGTATGAAGACCTAAGAAAAAAAGCAAAACAGAGTGTGAGGAAAATCCAGATTCCCCAAAACAGACGTGGAGACAATAAAGCCAATCAAACAATTGGTTCCCAGAAGGGAAGTAACTAAATCCCTTCACTGCCCAAGTAAATCCTCCCTCATTTGGCAAGTGGGAGGGTTCCCCACTGACCAGACCACCTGACCAATGCCCACAAGTACATGTGAAAACTGGATGTAAGGAATGTTTTTCTAAGATAATATAATTTTCTCCAAACTGACAACAGAAGTTATAGAAAAATCTAAGTAGAAAAAAATTTTTAATTTGTCACTTGGCACTAGACTGAGTTGATATTACAGAAGAATAAAGATCTAAAGGACAACTCAAATGCTACTTAAATAACCCACTGTATAGAAAAACATAGAAATTTCCCATATTCTTTTTATAAACAAAGCCAAACATAGATATTAAAACCCAACAAAGATTACACAAAAAAGAAAACTAGAACCCAATCTCACATATGATTTATAATGAAAAATTCTAAATGAAATATTAGTATATGGAATCCAGCAGGATAGTTCCCCATTACTAATTGGGGTTTTATATCTGGGATATGGAAAATATATTAAAATAATCCACCATATTAACTCATGTAATACTTCCTATGTGCTAGGTATTGTTCTAAGTGCTCTGCATACATCAATTTATTTCATCTTCAGTAAAATCTTAGGAGGTAGGCACTATTATTATCATGATTTAAAGAGAACAAAACAGAGACACAGAGGCTTAAGTGATTTCCCCAAGGTTATACAGCTAGAGAGCAGCAGAGCTGGAATTTGAACATAAGCAAGGTGGCTCAGAGCCTGTGTACTTCTCCACAATGCTATATTGCATCTAGTTAAAGGAATATGGAAAAATATCACTTTATCATCTGCATAGATGCCTTTGGGAAAATTCAACCTCCATCAAGAAATTATTTTTTCTTGGCTAGTATATTTATTGTGGCAAAATATACATAACATAAAATATACCATTTTAACCATTTTTAAGTGTACAAGCCAATGGCTAAGTACATTCACGTTTTTGTGCAGCCACCACCACCATCTATCTCTAAAAATTTTGCCAAGAATTTTTAAAGACTCGGGCGCCTGGGTGGCTCAGTTGGTTAAGCGACTGCCTTCAGCTCAGGTCATGATCCTGGAGTCCCGGGATCGAGTCCCGCATCGGGCTCCCTGCTCAGCGGGGAGTCTGCTTCTCCCTCTGACCCTCCTCCCTCTCATGCTCTCTGTCTCCCATTCTCTCTCTCGGAAATAAAAAAAAAAAAAAAAAGAATTTTTAAAGACTCTTAATAATAGGAATAAATGGGAAATTTCTTAACAGTATTAAATATATGTATCTCATACATGCGGAACAGTAGAAGGATTGCCATTCGAATCACAAACAAAACAAGGGCGCCTACTCTTATTTACCATTGCTTTGGAGGCACTGACAACACAAAAATAGGCAAGAGAGTTAAATTAAAGGTATAAAATTTATAAAACAGTTAATATTATCATATTTACTGCTGATATCAGGATGTACTTGTGAAAAATAAGAGAACCAACTGAAAAACATTTATAAGTAATAATAGAATGCAATAATGTGGCTGGGTAAAAAAATGTACACAAATAATCACATTTACAAACCTCAAGAAATTAAAAGAAACAGAGGAAAATATCTCAATTTACAGTAGTAATACACACATGCAAAATACCTAGGAATGAACATAACAGGAGATGTAATGGAAAACTTCCAAATGCCAGTGGAAAGTGCAGAAGGAAGTGTGGGAAATGCAAAGACAAGCCATATTTCATGATTAGTAGGGTGTGTTGTAATAAAAATGTCAATTCTCCCTAAGTAACGTAGTCTCATTAAGAATAATAACAGAAATTTTATTTGCAACTCACAAACAGATTCTAAATTTTGTTTGGAAAAATAAAGCAAGATTACATATAAAAATTCAGAAAACAGACACAAATAAGGAGGAGCTAGTACTACCAGACATTAAAATATATTATAGAGATAAAACAATTTAAACAATCAATAGAGAGCAATAGAAGTAAACTAACTACATATGAAAATTTCTTTTTTTAAGGATTTTATTTATTTATTTGAGAGAGAGAGCATGAGAGGGGGGGAAGTTCAGAGGGAGAAGCAGACTCCCCGCTGAGCAGGGAGCCTGATGCGGGACTGGGATCGTGGGAATCCAGGATCATGACCTGAGCCAAAGGCAGTCGCTTAACTAACTGAGCCACCCAGGCGCCTGAAAATTTATTTTTGATAAAAGTAATAGCTTATATCCATGGGAAAGAGATGGATTATTCTGAATTTTAATTAGACAACTGGGTAGCCATCTAAAAACTAAAAATTTGATTTATACCTAACATTTTATACTAAGGTAAATTCCGACTTAAAAAGATATTTTTATTTTAAAATAAAATAAAACAAAATAAATGGAAGAATAGTTTCATAATCTTGGGGGGGTGTGGCCTTAAGGATTAAAAATCCTGAAGCCATAAAGGAAAATACTGAGAAAATATCTAAAACCTAAAGCCAAAAGACAAACATCGACTTAGAAAAATATTTACAATTCATACCATAAAGTGCTACTTTCCCTAAGATGTAAAAAGTTCCTACAAATTAAGATCAGATCAGGAACCCAATAGAAAAAAAAAAGAAAAATAGGAAAGATTATGAACATACAGTTCACAGAAAAGGAAATGCAAATGGTTCTTAAACATATTATAAAGGCTCATCCTTACTCATAATAAGAAAAATAAAGAAAATTATGCTGACATACAATACTTCTATGAGATTGGTGACAATGAAGTGTTTCATTGGTGACAATGAAATAACATGCTCTATTGGACTAATGAGAGGAAAGAATCTCTCTTGTATGTTGCTGCTGAGAGTATGAACTGGTAAACCTTCATGGAGGTAAACTGGCAATATTTATCAAAATTACAAATTTACATATCTGCTGAACCAACAGCACGACTTTTGGGAATTTATCCTACAGACATTTGTACATGCTTATTCATTGTGGCATTGTTTGTGATTACAAAAGATTGGAAAACACTCAAAAAGTTCAAAGAGGCACTGGTTAAATAAGACATATCCATACAAAAAATTTTTTTGATAATTGTCAAAAAATGTAGAAATCTTTCAGGTAATGATCTGGAAAGATTGTCATGATATCATGTTAAAGAAGAAAATAGTACACTGGCATTTGTAAAAAAAATAAAAAAGAGGGAAAGAATATAGAAGGTATTATTTACTAGCACATACGTATGTAATAGTTGTTGGTTCACAACCTTGGGAGCTTCTCAGGTATAATCTGAAGCTGACATTCATATACAGAGGGCAAGAAGAGACTAAAGAAAGAGGCAGGCCACTGCAGATTGGTAGGTGGCAGGTTTAATAAGCAAGGGAACTGATTTACAAGGCTTGTCTTGGGTGCTTACATTTCCACATGCACCTGCAAGAATCTTAAGTTTATATAGAGACCTTTACTGGGTTCAGTCACTTACCCAGTCCAAATACCCTCAACACCACATTTTATCTCAAGGCTGTGTCCTTGGAGCAGCTTCTGGGAGTGGGGAATGCAAGGGGAACATGCGATGCAAGGACAGGGGAGGGCCAGGGAGCCTCCAATTGCCCAGGTCCAGCTCTGGGGTCAACTGGTGGTCACATCTTATTGATGCTCTCCTCCAACAGTAGTGTATTCATAAAATAACTCTGGAAGGATGCATATGAGAGAGGTAACAGTTACCTGTGGGGGAGGAATTGAGCAACAGGAACCATGGTGAGAGAGGTGAATTAGCATAATTTCAGAATTCCAGGGATAAAAGAAATTAAAATAACTTTGAGAAACAGTGGAATGCTGCCTTTAAAACTTGGGGCAGTAATGATTAGGAACTTAGAATTCAGGGTTAGCCTGGTAATGGGTATTAAAGAGGGCACGTTCTGCATGGAGCACTGGGTGTTATACACAAACAATGAATCATGGAACACTACATCAAAAACTAATGATGTAATGTATGGTGATTAACATAACAATAAAAAATTTAAAAAAAGAATTCATGCTTAGCCATTCTACAAGTGTAAAAATAAAATACATTTTCAGATATGCAAAAATGCAGATAATTTGCCATCTACACATCTGTAGGAAAAATGCCTTACAAAAGTTATTATAGAAAAAAAGCAATGTTATACCTGAAAGCTTGAGATAGATGAAACAATGGCAGTTGACTATGATCTGAAAGAAGCACTAGAATTTGATGCTTTTAAAATCCTCTCTCAAGTTTGGTGACACAGATATTTCTATAGGAGAAATCTCCTATAGTGAATAATATTTACATAAATTTACATAAACCTAATAATGCAAGTGCTATTTTATTTGCTTTAATATTTTATAATTAATCTAAAGACAAAGTCAAAGTTACAAAATGAAATCACATAAACCTGGATTATGTGAAAATAATAATATAACAAAATCAGGTGATATCAGGTGGTATGAGCCAAATTCCTCATTCTTCAGAGTGGGACATTAACAGAATATATGTAAGACATACAATTATATGTTTATCATCTAAAATAATACTATTAAATACCAGAGAAACATATTTCAAAAAGATTTGGTTTAAAGTGTTTACCTCTGGGCAGAGGAGCTGGGGGAAGGGAAACTTATTTTTCATTTTGAAAACTTTTATGTGGTTTAATTTTTACCATGCAGTTAATTTTTTAGATGGATGGCCTAATTACTTCTATATTTTTATTTGTATATACTACATATATATATTAAGTTTTTAATTTTAATTCCAGTATAGTTAACATGCAGTATTACATTAGTTTCAGGTGTACAATATCGTGATTCAAAAATTCTATACGTTACTCAGTGCTCATCATGATAAGTGCACTCCTTAATCCCCTTCACCTGTTTCACCCATCCCCCCCACCACCTCCCCTCTGGTAACTGTCAGTTTGTTCTCTATAGTTAAGTCTTTTCTTGGTTTGTATCTCTTTTTTTTTTTCCTTTGTTCATTTGCTTTGATTCTTAAATTCCACATATGAGTAAAATGATATGTTATTTGTCTTTCTCTGACTGACTTATTGCTTAGTATTATTCTCTCTAGCTCCATCCATGTTGTTGCAAATGGCAAGATTTCATTCTTTTTGATAGCTGACTAACATTCCTATACACACACACACACACACACACACACATACACACACACACACCACTTTTTCTTTATCCATTTATCTAGCGATGGACACTTGAACTTCTTCCATAATTTGGCTATTGTAAGCAATGCTGCAGTAAACATAGGGGTGTACATATCCTTTCAAATTAGTGTTTTTATATTCTTTGAGTAAATACCCAGTAATGTGATTACTGGATCATAGGGTAGTTCTATTTTTAATTTTTTGGGAACCTCCATACCATTTTCACAGTGGCTGCACCAGTTTGCATTCCCACCAACAAGGGTGCACAAGGATTCTTTTTTCTCCACATCCCCATCAACACTTGTCATTTCTTGAGTTTTGGTTTTAGCCATTCTAACAGGTGTGAGGTGATATCTCACAGTGGTTTTGATTTGTGTCTCCATGATGATGAGTAATGTTGAGCATCTTTTCGTGTCTGTTGACCATCTGTATGTCTTCCTTGGAAAAACATCTATTCATGTCTTCTGCCCACTTTTAATTGGATTATCTGGAGGTTTTATGTGTGTTGAGTTGTATCAGTTCTTTATATGTTTTGGATACTAACCCTTTATTAGATATGTCATTTGCAAATATCTTCTCCCATTCATTAGGTGGTGTTTTTGTTTTGCTGATTTTTTCCTTCACTGTGCAGAAGATTTTTATTTTGATGTAGTCATAATAGCTTGTTTTTGCTTTTGTTTCCCTTGCCTCAAGAGACATATCCAGAAAAATGTTACAACTGATGTCAGAGAGATTACTCCCTCTGCTCTCTCCAGGAATTTTATGGTTTCAGGTCTCACATTTAGGTCTTCAATCTGTTTTGAGTTTATTTTTGTGTATGGTGTAAGAAAGTGGTCAAGTTTCATTCTTTGGCATGTAGCTGTCCAGTTTTCTCAACACCATTTGTTGAAGAGACTGCCTTTTTCCCATTACATATTCTTCCCTCTTTTATTGAGGATTAATTGACCATATAATCATGGGTTTGTTTTCCAGCTTTCCATTCTGTTCCATTGATCTATGTGTCTCTTTTTGTGCCAGTACCATATTGTTTTGATAACTATAGCTTTGTAGTATCACTTGAAATCTGGATTTGTGATGCCTCAGATCTTCAATTTCTTTTATTAGGGATTTATAGTTTTCAGAGTACAGGTCTTTCATCTACTTGGTTAAGTTTATTCCTAAGTATTTTGTTATTTTTGGTGCAATTGTAAATGGGTTTGCTTTCTTCATTTCCCTTTCTGCTGCTTCATTATTAATGTGTAGAACTGCAACAGGTTTCTGTACATCAATTTTGTATCCTGTGACCTTACTGAATTCATTTAATAGTTCTAGTAATTTTGAGGTGGAGCCTTTAGGGTTTTCTATATGTAATGTCTTGTCATCTGCAAATAATGAAATTTCTACTTCTTCCTTACAAATTTGGGTGCCTATTATTCCTTTTTG
Organism: Phoca vitulina; assembly: GCF_004348235.1. Classification (NCBI taxonomy): domain Eukaryota; kingdom Metazoa; phylum Chordata; class Mammalia; order Carnivora; family Phocidae; genus Phoca; species Phoca vitulina. Next base: position 6,686,251 of record NW_022589758.1, on the reverse strand, counting down.
TTGTCTATTTGCTGTGGCTATGATTTCCAGTACCATGTTGAATAAAAGTAAGAGAGGACACCCTTGTCTTTTTCCTGGTCTTAGGAGGAAAGTTCTCAGCTTTTCACCATTGAGTAGGATGTTAGCAGTGTGCTTTTCATATGTGGCCTTTATTATGTTGAGATATGTTCCCTCTTAACCTACTTTTTTGAGGGCTTTTATCAGGAATGGATGTTGTCCTTTCTCAAATGCTTTTTCTGCATCTATTGAAATGATCCTATGATTTTTATCCTTTCTCTCATTGATGGGTTGTACCACACTGATTGTTTTGTGAATATTGAACCCTTGCATCCTGGAATAAATCCCACTTGGTCATGTTTAATTATTTTTTAATGTATTATTAGATTTGGCTTGCTAATATTTTGTTAAGGATTTTTGCAACTACATTCATGAGATATATTGGTCTATAATTCTCTTTTTTTTTGTAGTGTCTTTATTTGGTTTTGGCATCAGGGTAATGCTCACCTCATAGAATAAATTTGGAAGTTTTCCTTCCTCTTCTGTTTTTTGGAATAGTTTGAGAATAATAGGTATTTACTCTTCTTTAAATGTTTGGTAGAGGGACGCCTGGGTGGCTCATTTGGTTAAGTGTCTGCCTCTTGATTTTGGCTCAGGTCATGATCTTGGGGTCCTGAGATTGAGCCCTGCATTGAGCCTCCCACTCAGCAGGGAGTCTGCTTGAGATTCTCTCCCTCTCCCTCTGCCCCCCTTCTCTCTCTGTAAAATAAATAAATAAAATCTTTAAGAAAATAAAATAAATCTTTGGTAGAATTCAACTGTGAAGCCATGTGGTCCTGGACTTTTGTTTGTTGGGAGATTTTTGATTACAGATTCAATTTCATTGCTGGTAATCAGTCTGTTCAAATTTTTCATTTCTTCCTGATTGAGTTTTGGGAGGTTATATGTTTCTAGGAATTTATCTACTTCTTCTAGGTTGTCCAGTTTGTTGACATATAATTTTTCATAATACACTCTTATGATCCTTTGTATTTTTGTGGTGTTGGTTGTTATTTATCCTCTTCTTTTTGTGATTTTGTGCATTTGAGTTCTCTCTCTTTTTCTTTTTGATAAATCTGGCTAAAGGTTTATCAATTTTATTAAACTTTTCAAAGAATCAGCTCCTGGTTTCATTGATCTGTTCTATTGTTTCTTTAGTTTCTATATTAGTTATTTCTGTGCTAATCTTTATTGTTTCCTTCCTTCTGATGGTTTGGGGTTTTGTTTGTTCTTCTTTTTCTAGCTCCTTTGGGTATAAGGTGAGGTTGTTTACTTGAGATTTTTCTTGCTTATTGAGATAAGTCTGTATTCCTATAAACTTCCATCTTAGAAGAGCTTTTGCTGCATCCCAAACCTTCTAGACCTTGTGTTTTCATTTCATTTGTTGCCACACACTCTTTTATTTTTTTCTTCGATTTCTTGGTTGGCCTGTTCACTGTTTAATAGCATGTTATTTAACCTCCAGGTTTTTGTGCTCTTTCCAGATTTTTTTCTTGTGGTTGATTTCTAGTTTCATAGCATTGGGGTCAGAAAAGATGTATGGTATGACTTCAATCTTTCTGAATTTGTTGAGACTTGTTTTCTGGCCTAATATGTGATCTATTCTGAAGAATGCTCCATGTGTACTTAAAAAGAATGTATATTCTGCTCTTTTAGAATGGAATGTTCTGAATATATCTGTTAAATCCATCTGGTCCAATATGTCATTCAAAGCCACTGTTTCCTTGTTGATTTTCTGTTTGGATGATCTACCGATGTAACTGGGATATTAAAGTCCACTACTGGGGCGCCTGAGTGGCTCAGTTGGTTAAGCGGCTGCCTTCAGCTCAGGTCATGATCTCAGAGTCCTGGGATGGAGCCCCACATCAGGTTCCTCACTCAGCGGGGACTCTGCTTCTCCCTCTGCCCCTCCCTCCCCCCGACTTGTGCTCTCTCTGGCTCACTCTCTCTCTCAATAAATAAAGTCTTAAAGAAAAAGTCCCCTACTATTATTATATTACTATTATTTACTAGTACTTAAGTTTTAAATTACCTCAAATTTTAAAGTTTAAATTACTATCATTTATTTCCTTTATGTTTGTTATTACTACTTTAAATATTTGGGCGGTCCCATGTTGGGTGCATAAATATTGACAATTGTTATATCTTCCTGCTGTATTGTGCCCTGAAGGATTATATAGTGTCCTTCATTGTCTCTTGTTACAGTCTTTGTTTTAAAGTCTATTTTGCCCAAGTAAGTATTGCTACCCCAGCTTTATTTTCACATCCATTTGCATGATAAATATTTCTCCATCCCTTCACTTTCAATCTGCATGTGTCTTGATTGGTCTGAAATGAGTCTCTTATATGCAGCATATAGATGGGTCTTGTTTTTTTTAAGATTTATGTACGTATGTATGTATGTATGTATGTATTTCCATCCTTCCCTTGCTCTCTTCTCACAGTTAGTTAGCTTTCTTTAGTGACATATTTTGATTCTTTTCTATTTCTTTTTTGCATACCTATTACTGATTTTTGATTTGCAGTTACGATTCAGTATATATATATATATATATATATATATATATATATATAACATCTTCTGCATAAACAGTCTATATTAAGTTGATGGTCACTTAGTTTGAACCCATTTTTTACTCCTCCTCCCTCCACATTTTAGGTATATGGCATCATACTTTACATCCTTTTGTGAGTCCTTTCACTGGTTTTTACGGATATGCTTATTTTTACTGCTTTTGTGCTTCTTTACTTTCTTTACTCTTGTTTATGATCTTTCCTTTCCATTCAAAGAGTCCCCTTTAACATTTCTTGTAGGGCTGATTTAATGGTCATGAAGTCCTTTAACTTTTCTTTGTCTGGGAAACACTATCTCTCCTTCTATTCTGAATGATAGCCTGACTGGATAGAATATTCTTGGCTGCAGGTTTTTTTCCTTTCAACATTTTGAATATATGATGCCATTCTCTTCTAGCCTGCAAAGTTTCTGCTGAAACTTCAGCTGATAACCTAATGGGGTTTCCCTTGTATGTAACTGCTTTCTTTTCTCTTGCTGCTTTTAAAATTCTCTCTTTATCAGTACTTTTTGCCATTTTAATTACTATGTGTCTTGGTGTGGCCCTCCTTGGGTTGATTTTGTTGGGGGCTCTCTGCCTCCTGGATCTAGATTTCTATTTCCTTGCCCCAGATTTGGGAAGTTTTCAGCTATTATTTCTTCAAATAAATTTTCTGCCCCCTTTTGTCTCTCTTCTCCTTCTGGGATCCTTATAATGCAAATGTTATCACACTTGATGGTGTTGCTAAGTTCCCTAGATCTATTCTCATTTTGCATTTTTTTTCTCTCACCTGCTCAGCTTGATTATTTTCCATTAGTCTGTCCTCTAGGTCACTGATTCATTCTTTTGATTCATCTAGTTTACTATTTATTCCATCTGGTGTATTTTTAATTTCATTTATTGTGTTCTTCATCTCTGATTGGTTCTTTTTTTATCTCATTGTTGAGAGTCTCACTGAGGTCCTCGACTCTTTCGTCACGTCCAGTGAGTATCTTTATGACCATTACTTTAAATTCTCTATCAGGCATATTACTTATCTCCATCTTGCTTAGGTCTCTTGCTGTGATTTTGTCCTTTTCTTTCATTTGTAATATATTCTTCTGCCTTTTTAAAAAAGATTTATTTATTTATTTTAGAGAGAGTGTATGAGCAGGGGGAGGGGCAGCGAGAGAGAGAGAAGCAGACTCCCGGCTGAGCGTGGAGCCCCATGACCCTGAGATCATGACCTGAGACAAAATCAAGAGTCAGACACTCAACTGACTGAGCCACCCAGGCACCCGTCCTCTGTCTTCTCATTCTGTCTAACTGTCTGTGTCTACTTCTCTGTGTTAGGAAAGAAGGCTAAATCTCCTGCACTTGAAAGTAATGGCCTTATGAAGAAGAAGTCCTGTAGTACCCTGCAATGCAGTGTCCCCTGTTCACCAGAACCTGGTGCTCAGAGGTGTCTCCTAAGTGTTTTGCATGTGCCTTGATGTTGGGGCTGACCTGCCTTTTCCTTCATTCCAATCATCTGCAATGACTTTCTTTACCTGTTGTGAGTAGTGTTTGGTCCCTGTGGTGTTAGTGGGCCAGTCTGATGACGTCTTGGGTTTTAGTTGAGTCAGAGCAGATGTTTACCACAGTTGCAGTAGCACCAAACTGCAGGGCATTTTCCCTGTGTCATCCCCTGAGAAGCTTTCATTGGTGGGTAGGGTCTGCAGTCAGACCAGTTGTCTGCCTCCAGCCCTCTGCTGGGTCTCCATCCAACTGGTGTGTGTGGTTATCTGCCCCTTTCACCTGTAGCAGGAGTCACATTGGAGCGATGCTGGACATTGTAGGGGCTGCTTGCACACTGCCAGGCCTGCAACACTGCCCTATATGGGCTCTGGCCAAGAGCATTTTGGAGAGGGCAGATCCACCAAAGCACCGGGGGTGGGGTATGGGGCACAGCAGTGCTAGCAAGTTAGGTAGCAAGTCCTGCAGGTGGCCATGTGTTCATGCTGGGAAGCAATGGAGCCTGCCAGTTACTTTTTATTTGGAAGAGTTCCCCAGGGCCTCTGTCCCTCTGGGACTCACTCTGAGATTAGTAAGTAACTCTCCCTCTTGTACGCCCCAGGTTCCTTTCAAACTGCTGCTTCTATGCTATATCTCCTTGGCCTATTTGCTGTGCTGTCTCTTCAAGGGTGGGGACTCAGTTTCCTCTCACCTTCCTGGCCCTTTTAATGCTGAGCCCACTGATTTTTTTTTTTAATTCCAGGTTTTAAGTCCCACTGGTTGTAAGAACTCATGGAATTCAGTCCTTCTGGTTTTCAAAGCCAAATGTTATAGGGATTCGTCTTCCCCATGCAGGCTTTCCAGCATGAGGGATCTGTTTCTCTTGCCTCTCCATGCCTGTGGTGTCTCTGACTCCCTCAGATATTCCAGAGATTCTGTTTTATTCTGGACCACGTCTCTGCCCTTCCTATCCTCTTCAATGTGGCCTCTTCTCTACATTTAGTTGTGGACTTATTCGTCCAGGCTTCAGGTCATTTTCTGGGTTATTTACACTGATGTGAGTGTTAACTAGTTATACCTGTGGGATGAAGTGAGCCTAGGGTCCTCCTACTCCACCATCTTCCCCAGAAGTCTCCATGCACAGCTAACTTTTAAAATAACATACAAAAGATAAAAAGGAAGTGGGGATAGGGAGTAATTTGCTCAAAACCATACATATATTAAGTGATGGAGCTACATTCTAGCCCAGATTCATCTAAGTGTAAAGTCTGGTTCACACTTGAGCCTGCATCAGAATCTCCTGGAAGCCTTTTTAAAACACAGCTTTTTGGACCCCACCCCTAGAATTTCTGAGTCAGTAGTTCTATGGTGGGACCCAATAATTTGCTTTTCTAATCAGTTTCCAGGTGATGGCGATGCTGTTTGTCCAGGAATGGACTGTGAGAACCACACACACACTTCACCATAACCCCCATTTTTGAGGTCAACAATTTGGAAAAAGAATTATTTTTAATGTGTCATGAGTTTTGACAGTGCTTTGGCTATTGTCTTTTTTTGGCTAGAAGAGGAATGTGAATTTGGTTTTTCCACTTGTTCCTCCACAGACACCAGAGAACAGAAAGTCCTTTGAATCAACCTATTATTTTAGAGATTTCCCCACTAGGAAAGCAGGCTCCGTCTCCAGCTGTCTTCAGTTTCTGTATTACCACTTATGAGGCCCATGTAACATTCAGGTTCAGCATTGAAATCTGACCTAACAGACTGAGAAAAAGAAAAAAAAAGGAATTATTTCAGGATTAATATGTTTACACAAATTCAGTGCTTGGCAAGTAGTGGTTATCATGTCACTGTGGAACTCTCTGGACAATCTTAAGAGCATACTGAATGGTTCAGTGGAAGCCTGTGTCTAAGGAGTTGAGTTGACAATTTAATTTAAATAATATAAAACCTCAGTGTTATCATCTATGCCCTGCACAAACCAGATGATAGAAAACATCACCGTCTTACAAATATGGTACCCATCTTAGCCCTTATCCTTTCTGTTATGTCTCCTCATTTCTCTTTAAATAATGAGCCATTTAGTCACTGACTTTTTGTTATGTATCTCATCATCTTCCTGTGGAAAATACTACCCTTCACAACAGCTCACATCTGAAAAAATAAATGCTTTTGTCCACTGTAAAACATGCTCTAAATTACTGAATTTAGAGGTGTTCCATCTAAAAGGGGGGCATATAAATGTCATTGGCAGTTTAGTAAAGATTAGTTCAGTGCATTTATTCTGATTAGCACCAAGGGCTTCACAAATGTTCAGATAAGGAATGCCAATAAATCAATTACGCTATAGGAGCAAATCACTTGAGAAAGTGCATTAACTTCCCTGAACCACTAGGCTACCAATTAGTATTGCCTCTTTGTGCTTACTGGTGACCCACTGCAGATAATGCCACCCTGAGATGTTTAATACATTCCTAAGGCAGGATCCAATAATCATCATCATTGTTATTTACTAGATTTATAAAAGTGCCCCTTTCCTAGCCCTCCACATCAGGGAGCCAGTACAAAAGTGAAAGCACTTGCAAATAAACAAATTGGAATTACCAAAAGTAATTGGTGAATTTTTTTGTAGTGTATTAGTTAAGGTAATGCTAGTTGCTCATAACAAGGGTGACTTATAATGGCTCAAATGCTATAGAAATTATTTCTCCAAAACCTATGTTTTATTTTATTTTTTTTTTTAAAGATTTTATTTATTTATTTGAGAGAAAGAATGAGATAGAGAGAGCATGAGAGGGGGGAGGGTCAGAGGGAGAAGCAGACTCCCTGCTGAGCAGGGAGCCCGATGTGGGACTCGATCCCAGGACTCCAGGATCATGACCTGAGCCGAAGGCAGTCGCTTAACCAACTGAGCCACCCAGGCGCCCAAAACCTATGTTTTAAAAGAGCTGTTCCTAATCAATGGGTGATTGTCCTCAGGGAAGGTTAATTTTATGTCAACTTGGCTGGGCCACAATACCCAGATGTTTGGTCAAACTCTACTGTGGATGCTGCTGTGAAAGTATTTCTTAGATGAGATTAACATTTAAATCAGTAGACTTTGAGTAAAGCAGATTTACCCTCCATAATATGGATGAGCCTCATCAAAGTAGTCAAAGGCCTTCAGAGAAAAAGACTGATGTCCCTGAGGAAAAGGGAATTCTTTTTTTTTTTAAATTATGTTAATCACCATACATTACATCATTAGTTTTTGTTGTAGTGTTCCATGATTCATTGTTTGCATGTAACACCCAGTGCTCCATGCAGAACGTGCCTTCTTTAATACCCATCACCAGGCTATTCCATCCTCCCACCCCCCTCCCCTCTAGAACCCTCAGTTTGTTTCTCAGAGTCCATAGTCTCTCATGGTTCGTCTCCCCCTCCGATTTCCCCCCCTTCATTCTTCCCCTCCTGCTATCTTCTTCTTTTTTTTTTAAACATATAATGTATTATTTGTTTCAGAGGTACAGATCTGAGATTCAACAGTCTTGCACAATTCACAGAGCTCACCATAGCATATACCCTCCCCAATGTCTATCACCCAGCCACCCCATCCCTCCCACCCCCCACCACTCCAGCAACCCTCAGTTTGTTTCCTGAGATTAAGAATTCCTCATATCAGTGAGGTCATATGATACATGTCTTTCTCTGATTGACTTATTTCGCCCAGCATAATACCCTCCAGTTCCATCCACGTCATTGCAAATGGCAAGATTTCATTCTTTTTGATAGCTGCATAATATTCCATTGCATATATACACCACATCTTCTTTATCCATTCATCTGTTGATGGACATCTTGGCTCTTTCCACAGTTTAGCTATTGTGGACATTGCTGCTATAAACATCGGGGTGCACGTACCCCTTTGGATCCCTACATTTGTATCTTTGGGGTAAATATCCAGTAGTGCAATTGCTGGATCGTATGGTAGCTCCAGGAAAAGGGAATTCTGCCAGCAGACTGCCTTTGGATTTGAGATGCAACATCAAATCTTCCTTGGGTCTCCAGCCTGCCTACCTACCCTGCAGATTTTGGACTTGCTAGCCTCCACCGCTGTGTGAATGAATTCCTTAAAATCTCTCTCTCTCTCTCTCTCTCCCTCCCTGAATAATACATCCTACAAAGTGTGATTCAGACACCAATGCCCCTTCTATCCTGTGGCTCTTTCATCCTCAGTACATGGCTCTCAAGGTTTCTGTTGTTGTCTCTATGATGCCTGAAGAAGGAGAAAGATTATGGAGATGTGGGGGGGGAATTATTTATAGGCCGTTCTACTCACATTCCATTGACTAGAAGTCAATAATAAGTCACATGACTACTTATACCTGCAAAGAAGGTTGGAAAATGTAATGTTATCTAAAGACAGGCAGGTCTAATGAGTCCCCAAAATATCACTGCTTTATTTTTTTAAAGATTTATTTATTTATTTGAGAGAGAGAGAGTGAGAGAGAGCAAGCAGGGGGAGGGGCAGAGGGAGAGGGAGACAGAGAATCTCAAGCAGACTCTGCACTGAGCATGGAAGGAGTCCAACACAGGGCTCAATCTCACGACTCTGAGATCATGACCTGAACTGAAACCAAGAGTCAGGCGCTTAACCAACTAAGCCACCAGGCGCCCCAATATCATTGCTTTAAACAACAAGTCTTCACTCTCAGAAGTAGATCAGCTCTCAGAAGGGTTCTGAGGGTGATTCACCATCTTGCTACATGCTGATGACATTTCTCATCCATCAGGCCTAGTCTCTTCTCCAAAGACCAAGACAGCTTCCTGGAAGAAAAAGATTGGTCTCCTCCAAAGTGAGGACCTCTATTTTTACTTACCATTATATTCACCATTACATCCCTGAAATCAACCACAAATCTGAGCACGTAGGAATAATTCTATCAGTACTTTTGCATAAATGAATGAATGACAAGATTTCTTAAAGAATTTTATATTTGGGATTCAGTAAAATTTCTAGAAATGATCTACCAATTTTCTCACTTTACAGAAAAGTAAGCTACATTCTTAGAATGTAAGTATTTTATTCAAGGTCATATAACTAGCTATGAATTGAATTCAGATAAGAACTAGTCTCACTACATCAAAAACTAATGATGGCTAACTGAATATAATAAAAAAGTCAATTACAAAAAAAAAAAAAGAACTAGTCTCACTAATTCCCAGCCCAATGGGTACTGCACAGTGGTTCTAGGCAGAAAATTATAGATAAATAGATCAATTTACATCTTCATATAATTATTGCATACTCATATGTTGTTATATAACTAATTATTAGATGATACTTATATCTTCATATAAATAATTATTCATATAGGAGGGTACATATGAAACCATTCTCATTTTTCTCTACTCCGAAAAATCTTTATTTCCAAAGCCCTTTATGTCTTGGCATTGCAACTCCTTATGTGTTCTGTTTGATATTTTGTCCTTTTTTTACCACTGATTTCCTGCCCCTGCCCCACCCAATGCCCACCTTTTCTGCCTCCTGCCACTCTTCTCTATGGGTCTGCACATGACTTCCTATTTGTGTAAGTGCCCCTGGCAGAACCAGGAAGTCAGAATAGAGGGACAGTGAAAAGGGCCAGTGATACTTGCTCAAACGTTCATCACAAGTGGAGGTGAACCTGGCCATCTTTTCACCTTCAGACAATCCATCTCAACCATATTTTCTACATTCCCCAATTCCTAGTGAAACATTTTTCTTAACTGTAGGGGAAGAAATAAACAACCAAAAGAACCTCTGTACATGATGAGGGCATATACAATCAGGGCATTAAGAGTTTGTTTGCTTCTGTGCTTGTATTGTCAAAGAATGGTGATGATAATGACAATTACCATCTTTTGAGAGCTTACCATTGGGCAAACATTGATGAATTGCACAAACCCACCATACACTCTCTTGGGATCATTCAGCAGTGTGTGCTTGCTGATTGAGGACAAAAGGATAGTCTCGAAGGCAGAGAACAGAACTGGACCACATCAAAACTGAAATCATGACTATGGCCCAATTGATGTCATAAATATTTCCTTGTAGACATCCCAAGGGTTCTCAACTGTGTGCCAGGGTACCACAGCAAATTTACACCCATGCCATGGGGTATTTACATTTTTCAAGGGAATATCTGACTCCATGTGAATTCCTAGTTTGAGATAGTTCAGTTTCATCATTAGATTGCTACATTCCTTTTGATGACATCATATTTCATTGTTATAAGAAAAAGCAAGTACTGCCTGAAAATCAATGTGAAATAAGAAATGAGTGTTGTAGTGTCCAATATGACTCCTAGATCAAGAAGCTATTCAGTGTCCAACAGGTGCTAAGTTGTTAGAATATAAATACTTACTAAGTTATTTAGACCTAACTACTTAATAAATGGAACTTTTAGGTATTTGTTTTGGCCTATGTACCCTGTGAATAAATTACTGAGACTCTAAGGGTGGTGTGAACTGAGAAAGTTAGGGAACCTCTTGTGGACATAATTATTTCTGAGGAGAGGCAATAAAGCGTTGGGTTTCGTGGCTTGAGCTCCCTCCCACTTCTTTCTCTCATAACTGCCTTAGTCCAGAAGCAGCAGCCCTGTGGACTCAACCTACACGTGCTCAGAAATTAAAGCAGTGGCCTCCTGTATGCCCACTATTCTTTCCTAACATCCTCTTATATCAGAAGGATTTGCAAAGACTATCTGAGCTGATGTCTGCTTGGTACAAATAAATGCAAATAATAAAAGTAATGAACCTCTCCGAAGTCTCAAGGGTCACATTTCTGATCAAAACTGCTTCAATGCCTTCCTATCACCTCTCCAACAGTATTCAAGCAGTGGTACACTCAGTGACTTTGTTAAGCGGCCTTTATTCCTTTTCTGCAGTTTTTCCCCCAGGAGTTATGTTTAATGCCTGAGAGCACTGGAGCTCACACTTGCAGATTCTTTCAGCTTCCATAGTTGCATTGTATTGGACTGAACGGCCAAGTATTTAAATCAATATTTGGGCAAAACTTAAAATCAATCATTATAGAAAGGACTTTTGGAACACAAGAATTAAATCTTAAATGTTTCAAATAAAATGGAATTAGTATTCCAGTATAAAAAGTCACAGTTTAATATTAAATGTCTAAAATTTGGGGGCAGAAATAGTTTCTTAACCTTGTCAGTTACTGAATTGCTCCTTCAGTCACTATTCTGCACATCTGTGAAATGAAATAGATACTTGGTCCAAGAATCAGCATTTTTAATGTACCTCCCAGGTGGTGCTGATTCAGGATGTCACAGATTTCATATTTGGCAAACACTAGCCTAAAGGCAGGAACAGACCTCTAACTAGGATGATGGTTAGAACCAGAGAGAACCCAACTGGTGTACTCTAGGACCAGTCCAGCAGGTGGACAGACCCCACCCTCTAATTGTGCTGCACACCAGATAGATGAGGATATCAACCAAGAGTCTTAGAGGGAAAATAAAAACAAGGGGCCATAGTCCAAATATTATTCTGTTATTCATGTCTTCACTCAGACGGATCTGTCACTTCATGGTGTCATCCGTCCTGCACTGTAAGCCAAGAAACATGGGTTTTTATCCAGGCTCTGTCACTACAGTGCTCTGGGATAGTGTGCAGGCCACTAGTCCAGGCATCAGCTGCTTCCTGTATTTGGAAAAAAACAAAACAAAACAGGTGAAGTTGTGATCTCCAAGTTCTCCTGGGACAATGAGAAGCCTGTGAATTTCAAAATCAAAAGACCTGAATTCAAATTCCAGCTCAGCCCTTTACTGACACTATAACCTTGTGCAAGTTACTTTCTTGGAAGTCCAGTTTTCTGGGGAAGATACAATTTTTCTGGGGAAGACAGTAACTATTTTACTACATGGTAAGTGCTCAATTCTTAAATTGTGTCAAGTTTCAATATTTTTAAAAACTGTATTATTTATTTTATAAAACAATAATTTGTACTAATTTTGATAGTATGTTGTTACCAGTACATTTAATTATTAATTTGTTATTAAACTTTTCATTGCACATATCTCATCTTTCCCAGTAGACTAGATTTATTGAGAGTAGGATATTATAAGGCATTTTTACTTTACTTAGGGTGACTAGCCATCTCAGTTTGCCTGGGACAAAAGAAGGTTCCAGATATGGGACTTTCAGTGTTAAAACCAGGAAAGGCCCAGATAAAGTGATGAGTTGTTAATCCTACTTTACATCCACCTTCATATCTAGTTAAATACCTAATAAATATAAGGTGGATAAATGAATTTTTCTTCCCCACCTCAATTTTAATCACTGCTTTCATTTTAGTTTATCATTATATAAATAAGACAACAAATCAGAGAGAAGTATAATTAATCACACTAATAATCAAGTTATAGTTATTTTCTATTAAAGAAGGATTCAGTTTTGTTCATAATATATTTGCTTTATTTTGCTAAAGGGATAATCTTTGTGACAAAAGATTGTTAATAGAAAGTGGTATTCTCAATAATAAGCCCTAATGGTGGTTTGCTCCTCAAGTTTAGGGGTTACATTAATTGTTTGCAAAATATATTAAAACATACTCTAAAGACAAAGCCCCAAAGCAACATAAGAATTTATTTTTAAAAAGACGTTTAAATTATTGTGACTTTTTGCATTAAGTAGACTTCTGAGTACCTTCTGTATTAAGTACTCTTTTTTCCATCCAAGAACGCAATTCTTAAAATTTTTAAACTGGTTAGGCAATTTGGGATTCCTCTGGGATTTTGATGCCAAAGCCTCCACTGACATTTTGAGGAGTTAATGGTTATAATTACTTTGCCTGTAGCAATATCACTGCCTTTAAAATAAAAGCCTCAGGACCTTTCTCTAATGTATTAGATTACATTCTATTCAAAAGGACAGGATTTATTATACAGGAAAATGTACTAAGAGTACACTGATCTTTCTTCCAAAAGTCTATTTTTCTAACATGAATCTTAAAGATATTATCACATATTTGTGGAAAAATTATTCCTCTAATCCTCCATTTAAAAAAAATCAAAGTTTGGGGCACCTGGATGGTTCAGTCAGTTAAGCGTCTGATTCTTGATTTCAGCTCAGGTCATGATCTCAGGGTCGTGGGATCAAGCCCCATGTCAGGCTCCTTACTGGGCATGGAGTCTGCTTAAAATTCTCCCTCTCCCTCTCTCCCTCTGTGACTCACCCCTCCTCTCCCATGTGCATATGCATGCTCTCTCTCTCTCAAAAACAATTAAAAAATCAGTTTCTCTGCTATGTCAACTTTTATTTTTTATTTTCCTTTTTCAATGAGTCACTATTCTTTGTCATAGAAAATCCTTACTCCTTTGGCAGGGTAGCAGGTAGAAATGCCCCAGACCCTATTGAAATGAGTCTTGGAGCACTGAGTCACAGCTGATGACTAACAGCAGAAAGACAAGTGGTTCCTCACTGAGGCCAATGGCATTGTAGAGTGTCCACCATGGCCAATGCTCAGAAGAGAGACCAAACACTATGGCAACTGTGGCACTTAGGGTCAAGCTGCCTGCATAGAACAAAGGAACAGAACATGATGCCTAGAAAGGGGGTAATTATAAATTAAAAAGTGTCACATCCTAGGAGTACTTAGGTACTTAAAGAGAGTTGGTCTTGTGAATTGGTTGAATAAGTGGCTGACATATAGGATTGTGTGAAATGCTCCAGAAAGAGCTAGGAAAGAGAGAAGACAGATATTATATGACCATTTTAGATGGTGAGTGACACTTGTTTCAGGTCTATATTGAGTTGGTCGAAACACAAAGACAAGAGCCCAGGTCTCCTGATGTCTAATCTAGTTCTCTTCCTACTATGACAAACTGCCTGACATTCTACCATTAGCATTCCTTTCCATTAGAAATGTCTACTGGTAAAATACAAATATTCCTGAAAAGGATAGTAACTTAAACCAGGTGTTAGTTGTAGAGGAAGTTATATACAGGAAGTCAAGAACATCCTGTAAACTACTTTATCAGGTCTTTTCCAATGATAGAACTGGGCAGTTTTGATGGTGGAGAAGGGGAGTCTGAACACAGAGCCAGAGGCCTCCCAGGGATAAGACTCAGGGAAGAGAAGTACTCTGGGAAGTCAGGGAATCTTAAATGCCTCCCTCCCAGAACTAGGAGAGGGCACTGTGTGGATGGAAAAAGAGCATCAGTAAACTGAGTCTTTCCCACAATTTCACCTAAAATCAGCCCTGAGCCTCATTTTACAGAGAACAAAGACTATGGGTAAGAGAAGATGAGAAGGAGCAGGAGATGACAGCCATAGGGGTCTCTTCCCAGGTCAGGTTTGCTACTAGAGGAGACTGAAGCACTATTGTGGTAGAGAAGGCTTTCAAATCAACCAGCACTGCAGCTTGAGGACAAAGATTGGGAGCCTTTCTCAAGGGCTCATTCCTTCTCCTTCTTCTTTTTTTTACACTAGTGGGCAGGTGTGTGTGTGTGTGTGCATATGGCAGGGGAAGAAGGAAGCTAACGTGTAAGAAGGACCTTAACTGTGTGAGATGCATCATGTACACATAACTTCACTTCATTATCAAAATGTTCAGAGGCCAGTATCGTGGAGAGCATTGTTCAGATAAGGAAACTGAGGCTCAGAAACTTTCCCCAGATCACAGAACTAGGATAGGTATCCAAGACTGACTCCAAAATTGATTTTCTGCCTACCACACCTCACCGATACCATTAGGATCCTCATTTCTCTGAAAAATTATAGTTCCTCTTTCCCTAAGACTCTGTTAAACATGTAGTGCATTGTAATATCCCAATGGATAAAGATCTTTAACTGACAGTATTCATCTCATCATCTCAGACCAGAGAGGTGGCATTGTATAGTGGAAAGAAGTTTTTATCTCTAGCTGGTAAATATCTAATGCCATTTAAGCTCCCTGTGGCTTTGATTAATTATTGTCAGAAAAATATAAATAACAATATTTTCATAATAGGACCTAAGTGAAGGTAAAAGAGCTTTATAAGCTGTACACCATCATGCAAAAGGAAAATAATATGAAAGTAAAATGAGGGAAACAACTCAAATGTCCATCAACTGGTAAGTGGATAAATAAACTGTGGTATATCCATACAATGAGATACTGTTAAGCAATTGAAAGGAACAGAGATGAATCTCAAATGCATTATGCTAAATGAAAGAAGTGAGACTTTATAGGCTACATCTTGTAGGATTTCATTTACATGACATTGGGAAAAGCAAAGCTGTCAAAACAGAAAACAGTTCAGTGGTTGCCAGGGACAGGAGGAAGAAGCAGGGGCTGACTACAAAGGGGCATGAGGAAACTCTCCAGAGTGATGGAAATATTCTATGTCTTGATTGTGGTGGTGGTTACAGAACTGTATGTGTTTGTCAAAATGTAGAATTGTACACATAGAAAGGGTGAATTATACCTCAATAATCCTAATTATTTTTAAAAAGTAAAATGAAGGTACCAGATATTTAACTCTAACTAGTTATAAAATTCTAATTCAATTACTTTGGGAAGCCATTTGCCTCCTGATACACAAGATGCTTTAGTACTTTTGGAACAAATGTTTGCTCTGAGTTAGAGATTATCTTCATGATCATTAATGATTAATATGGCCTCCTGCTCAAAGATCTCTGTAGATCCTTTGCTGAGAGCTCTATTCCCGGTCAGTTTCTTTTTAAAGCAATCTCCATTTGGCAAGGGCTGTATCTTTACTGGATGCTTCTGAAGTGTTCCAAGCTGAATCGCTTTCCAAATGCAGGATGCAGCCAGCCAGCAGGCTCTTCCTGGCATCTTGTAATATGGGAAGACCCGACCTTGTTATCTCCCAAAGAGAATATCCAAGAGCTCAGCCATAATTACCCAACTCTAGAGTCTTGCTTGCCCTTTCTTAATGCTAAGCAGACTGCTGCTGAATCAGAAGAAAGCCTATAGAGGTTTTTCTATTTGAAATGGCAAAAATTTCCAGGGTAAGCATTTAACTGACATGAGCAGGGCTTCTCATCTCAAAATCAATTTGCAACATTTAAGTTTTGAAAGGTAAAGGCCAAAGGGATAAGAGCTTGTGTTTTTTGACAACAGAACTACATTATCTTTCCGATCTAAAGTAGATTTTTAAAATAACACACACACCTATTTTGATTGAGGATTTCCATTTTTGTTTTAACTCGGGGAAAACTCTTTCAACTTTTGCGACATGGTTTTCAAATATTTATTTTTGAAAGTCATGATAATGGCCATAATTGAAGTTATATACTCAAAATCCCCAACCATCAAACATTCTTAAGTGAAACAGTTGACATTTTTATTAGATGTCTAATCTGTACCTTTTTTAAAAGCAACAAGGAGATGAGGCAGTTATATCATAAAATATTTATAAGAAAATCCCCAATGTTGAACAAACCTTTTGAGACCTCTGATTAGCAACTGTGACAATCCTGAAACCGGAGACAATAAAATTCCTTTTTTTTCTTAATCCTTTTTCATATCTCTTAAAAATTGGTAGGATCTGCATGTGACCAGTTTTCTGCATGTTAATTTCATGTGTTGAGGGAGCACCATTCCCTTCAGCTGAGAGAATTCCATTTCATTCCTGTGGAATGCTTTTCAAATGATTTTGTTAATTCCCCCAGCCACATTCCATGAAATTGGCAATCTCAAAAATGTAAAGCTTCCCTCAGAGTCCTCTGCCAGGCACACAGGCAGCTTTAAGACTCAACCAAGCATTGAAACAGTGTTCCCACTCTGGAGAAATGACTGATTGGATGGATTAAATGTGCTTCCGAAGTGATTTCCAAATGGCTATAAAAAAAGAAGGCTAATTAAATATAGTCAATGAAGAGCAGTACTTAACTTGTCGAGCTATACATTATACATTCTTCTCAAAGAAGCTATGCTATGGAATTTTCTACAAAGGAGAAAAAATGAAAAAATCCTAAATGTCTGGTGAAAAAGCAAAGGTTTAGCAAACTATGCGACATGAACTGAAAGGATTGTGATGTGGTCATTTAAAATAATCATTAGGAAGACTTTATGACTATATGGGGACCTTCTTATAATGCATTAAACGAAAAAGAAGATTATTAGGTGATATGCACATTACAATTATAATCATGAAAAATATATGCTTGTGAACAATTGGAATCTAATAAAATATACAGAATTTTTAATAGCTCTGTATAAATGAGGAGTATATGAGTCCTTTTTTAAATTTTCTTTAATTCTGTGATTATATTCTCTTTTTAATTTAAAGAGTGCTTTTTATCTGCACTCTTCTTACTGGAGATAGAAATGTGAATTGTGAGTTTAAGCGATGCATTCTGATCACTATGAATTCAATTCAAGTTGCAGTGTTGCCTAGCAACAGGTTAACTTTTCTGCAGTGAAATTCCTCAGTAGCAGCAACCTATGAAGTATCCCATGAGGAATTTCCTACCTTAAGTGCACCTCTTATTACCCTGTTCTCATATTCCATTGATTTGGGGAATTTCAGAGTAATCATAGTAATCATATGAAGATATTAAAGTGCTAACAGCTGCATTTTAAAATCCACATCCCTGGATGTTTTTGCCTTTGGTCTGGAAAAGGAGATTGGAGTGACAGACTTTTCTAGATTTTTTTTTTCCAGTCTCTAATATTCCCCAGATAAGAAGAACAAGGAAAATGGTGAAAGCTTTGATTTCTAATCTTTACTGATGGTAGCTTGACATGGCTCCAGTCAGATATAATGTTTCCCTTTTTTATTATTGAGTTTTTTGAGATACAATGATATCATTTACTATAAAACTCGTCCTTTTAAAGTGGTTTTTAGCATATTTATTTGCAGACTTGTGCAACCATCACCACAATTTTCGAACATTTTTATCACTCCGAAAAGAAACCCCATACCCATTAGCAGTCACTCCCCATCTCCCCTCAGTCCTTCTCCCAGCCCCAAGCAATCACCAACTTTTCGTCTCTATGGATTTGCCTATTCTAAACATCTTACATACAGGGAATCATACAATATGTGGCCTTTTGTATCTGGCTTCTTCCATTTAGCGTAATGTTTTCAAGAGTCATCCATGCTATAGCATCTATCAGTCCGTCATTCCTTTTTATTGCCAAATAATATTCATTATATGGATATACCAAATCTGTTTATCCATTCATCCATCAATGAACATTTGGATTGTTTCCACTTTTTGCCTATTATAAAAATGCTGCTATGAACATTTGGGTACAAATTTTTGTGTAGACATGTTTCCCTTGTCTTAGAAATACACCTAAGAGTGGAATTGCTGGGTCATATAGTAATTCTGTGTTTAACATTTTGAGGAAAAGTCAAACTGTTTTCCAAAGTGGCTGCACCATTTTACATTCCCAACAGCAGTATATATGAGGGTTCTAATTTCTCCA
This sequence comes from Phoca vitulina, assembly GCF_004348235.1. Lineage (NCBI taxonomy): Eukaryota > Metazoa > Chordata > Mammalia > Carnivora > Phocidae > Phoca > Phoca vitulina. The sequence continues at coordinate 6,667,771 of NW_022589758.1, read as the reverse complement.
CATTCTCACCAACGCTTATTATTGTCTGTCTCTTGATTATAGCCATCCTAGTGAGTAGAAGCTGGTATCTCATTGTGGCTTTAATTTGCATTTCCTTGATGACAATGATGTTGAGCATCTTACCTAGTGCTCATTGGTCATTTGTTTATTTTCTTTGGAGAAACATCTATTCAAATTCTTTGTACATTTTATTTTTTAATTTTTTTATTCAGTTAGCCAACATATAGTATATCATAAGTTTTTGTTGTAGTGTTCAACAATTCATTAGTTGCGTATGACACCCAGTAGATTTTAAATTGGTTTATATTGTTGAGTTGCTTTTTCTTTCTTTTTTCCTTGTGATACTTGGATTCTCTGTAGAGATGCATTGAGGTCAAGGCCTTCACAGGCACCAAAACACTCAGACCAAAACAGTTATCACCAGTTAGGGAGGAGAAGAGAGGGCAGTCACTGTACATCAGTGTCAGTGAATGGATACACAGCAGGCCCCAGGGAATGTTCTTGATGAACATGCTCATATCTGTCTGGTGTCCTTACATCACCCCTGAAATCAAAATCTTGCTGTTCACCCTCCACAGAGCACTGCTCTTACTCTCAAACAGCACAGGGTGAGTGGGGAGACTCTACTGTAAAAAGAAAAGAATGGCCATTGCCACCACACACCATCCCCCAACCCCTGTGGTCAGGTTCTGTGCCTCTATTATTCCCCACTATTTACCCCAGAGTCTGGAAAACAGTTGACAAGTAAATGAATGTAAAAACTTCCTTTTTAAATTTCAGCAACAGTGAGTTGGTTGTTCTTGCTTGCAAATTTCCTATATGCCCCAATTTTAACATGCATATAAGCATTTACTGCTCTAAGCATTTTGCATATAATTTTAACTATTTACAGATAATTATAACATTTTTCAAATAATTTGAAACGAATTTAATCCTCATAACAATTCTGTGATGTAGGTAATCTTATTTTCGCCATTTTATAGATGAGGAAACTGAGGCATAAACAGGGAAAGTAACCTGCCCAAGCCAACATCTGATGAGTGGTGAAGCCAGAGTCAAACCCTGCCTGGCTCCAATCTGTGCTCTCAACTGCCGTGCAATGCTCCCTTGCCAATTGTTTAATGTTTTGTTGGGTAAAGGGCACAATATTGGAGCCTAGTTCATGTAAAGGCATCACTCCACAATAGGTAGGTTCAAAAAGTCATCCAAAGCATGGTTTGGGGAAGGAACCCTGCCATGAATCAATTCCCCAAATAAAGAATTCTGTGAGGGGCGCCTGGGTGGCTCAGATGGTTAAGCCTCTGCCTTCAGCTCAGGTCATGATTCCAGGGTCCTGGGATTGAGCCCCCATCGGGCTCCTGGCTCAGCGGGGAACCTGCTTCTCCCTCTCCCTCTGCCTCTCCCCCTGCTCATGCTCTCTCTCTCTCTGTGTATATCTGTGTCTCAAATGAATAAAATCTTTAAAAAAAAAGAATTCTGTGATAATGCAATCAATGTTGAATTTCATTTTCATATGTTAGCTTTTGCTTTCCTTAAAGTAGGTCACCCATTTGTTGCTGATAAAATGGCTTCCTAACCCAGTTTTACACGTAGCCAACATTCTCTAAATGTTGAATGATGTTGAATGAAGTAATGAATTAGTTAATGTGCAGTGCACAAGGCTGCAGGCTGCTTGCCTGGAGCAGGCCTTCTTCCAAAAGAGAATCTTTACAGACCTGGCTGGCTCCTGGGGACAAATTCAATGTCCTTGTCCCACCCTGGACCCAAAGTACAGCTGAATTTTCCTCACATTCCTGTTATCCAAGGGCATCACCCAAAATAGAAGCCCATCTGGTCATCTGAACTCAGCATTTTCACCCCTTAATGCTCTAGGCATTTCTTTCCCTGGTTTGACCACCCACTGCTCCCCTTCCTTTCAAAATCTCCACCCTGTGTCTTCTAGAACACTTCCTTCCATTGTAAACGAATTCTCCTTACTCCTCCACCTTCTTCTCTTCTCAGACTCTGCCCTAGAGGACACATCTACTCCTTGAGCCCTCTTCATCTATTAGAGGCTGGTAGTTCTCTTTCACCCCATATACAATGAGGAGTCTCCCCACTCTTCCTGCTTTTCCCATATCACTATTCCTCCACCTTCTTACAAAAATGGTAGAAATTATTGGCAACCTGTCCCAATCCACTGTTGCTGTCATTTGTTTATAACACCCTCTTACTCCCCTCATTGCCCTTATATACCAACTTTCTCAACTCTTCCATCCCATCCCCCACTTATTTTAGACATTATCTCCTGGTCAGTTTTTTCTCTACCCCAAGTCCTGCCTCTGTCCTGTCACTTCAGAGTTCAGGGGTTCACCCACCAAATATCCAATATTCCAAGATTCCTGCATGTTTTCCTCTCCAAGAAACTTCTCCCCACTAATCATATCAATTAACGGCCATGGCCACACCTTAGACACATTGTAACCACCAGGAACTACTCACTCTCTGTCTCGCTCTCGCTCTCTCTCTTCCTCTGTCCCCCTCTCTCTCCTTCCCTCCCTCCCTCCTATATCACTGTCTGTCAATCGCTCCCTCTCTTTCTCATCCTAAATTCAAACTCTGGTCAGATTGTCTTATCCTTTCTATTCTCATCTTCAGTTACTCTCACTATGCTTGTTTTTCATTATCCACAACTCTTTTATTTTGACCCTATCAGTTCTTTGCTCCTTTACTAGCCATCAATTCAGCTACTCTCTTGCCAATATTATTGTTATTTCTTTATTCCATCTACCCCATCCATCTACTCTACTCTTTACTCTGTATCCTTTCAACAGACTCCACACCAGCCTCCCTACCTCTAGTCTTGTTCTCCTCCAATATCATCCATAGTGACTTTTCTAGAATGCAGATGTAGCCATGGTGCTCCCCCCAGTTAAACTCACCTATGACTTATCATCACTCTCAGAATAGTCTAAATTCTTCATCTGGTTTAAAAGTCCTTCCTAATGTTATATGTCCTAGAGCTTACCTCTTACCCATATCCTATCCCCCCCAGTACACACTTTTTATATTCTAGCCATGTTTCAACTATGTGTCAAGGTCCCTGGCAGCTCTCTCCCTCCCTCTCTCTCTCTCTCTCTCTCCTGTCTCTCTTCCTCTCTCAGATTCTGCATACTTTGTTCTCTCTGCTGAAATACTATCTCCTTCCCTCCCTCTCTTCACCTGTGTAACTGTCATTTCTCATGTCTTTAGTTTTTTCTTCCTCCAGAAAGCCTTTCTTTTTTTTTTTTTAAAGATTTTATTTATTTTATTTGACAGAGAGAGAGACAGTGAGAGAGGGAACACAAGCAGGGGGAGTGGGAGAGGGAGAAGCAGGCCTCCCGCGGAGCAGGGAGTCCAATGCGGGGCTCAATCCCAGGACCCTGGGATCATGACCTGAGTCGAAGGCAGACGCTTAACGACTGAGCCACCCAGGCGCCCCCAGAAAGCCTTTCTTGACCATCTTGCTTCTATCTTTCCTGTAACACCCTGAACTTACTATTTTGTGCCAACTTTCACCCAGTAATGTAAAAAACTATTTCCTTGCTAGTACCTCTGCTAGACTATAAGCTTCATGAGGTCCAGGACCATGTCTTATTCATCATTCTATCCATAGTGTCTAGCACAGTCTCTGAAACATTTAATAAATATGTAAATGAGTTAAAGAATGAAGAAAAAGCTTTACCTTTAGGGATATAATTAAAATCAGTGTTTTCTCAGTAATAAGATAAGCCGCAACTTTTCTATACTATAATCTTGGACTACCTCAAAAACTAGTAATGATTCATCCAGCTACTGAGATGCTGTAGTAGACACTGTCTACTCATATTCTACCAACCCTCACTACAACTACCAACTATGTGATTCTGTCTAAGAGATTCTTCTGGCTGCAGGAACATGCCAAAATGTAGAAGTGCCAAAGAGTTAATGCCTCTCTGAGAGCAATCCTCAACTGAGGAAAAATGGGGTTTGATGGATAAATACTCCAGCTTTCCTTCCCCTCAGGTAAGATATCTCTGAGGCATACTCATTGCAGTCTCCTAGAGGTCTCCAGCAGGACTGGGCCCCACTTACACACAGCAATAACCTGTTTATTAATACACCCTTTATTTAAAGGTTTCCTTCTCTGTCTCATTTTCTTATCAGTGTTTCTTGAGATTATCTCTCACATAAACTATTACACTAAAATTATTTTCAGGGTTTGCTTCTGATGGAACCTAACTTAGACACTCACCTAGTTCCTTGATTATTCTTCAACTACAGTTTAGCCATCCACAAGCATAGAAAACTCCATATCTAATCATCTGGACCTGGGATGCCTACTATATCTAAAATCTCCATCTGTGGCCATAACCAACTACCTTCAACTTCTTTCACTTTTTAATGAAAACTACATCAACATTTGCCATTATCATTATAGTGGTAATAATAGTAACAAATACAATAGTGAAGTATAAGTTTTATAGAGCATTTACTATGTGCTAGACACTATTATAAGTGATCATGTGGATTGATTCAAGGATCCTTTGCCCTTGATCCTACTCATGCTTCCTCCATTCTGTCAAATGTATCCTGACCTCCTTTGTCTTTCTATATGATCAGTCAGTTCTTGGGGCCATGGCAAGTGGAGCAATAGGATAAACTTAAGAGTCCATAATTCAGAGCAGTGTTTCCTCAAAGCAGCCTAGGGTAGCACAGCTGAAGTCCACATGAGAATTGTGGCCAAAAGGAGCCTAGATCAGAATGAAGTTAAAGCTTCATTCCAGACAAAGACCACCAGGAACACACTTAAAGTTGAACAAGCTCAGTGTAGTACTAAATGATGGACATCTGGGCTCTTTCCATAGTTTAGCTGTTGTGGACATTGCTGCTATACACATTGGGGTGCACGTGCCCCTTCAGATCGCTACATTTGTATCTTTTGGGTAAATACCTAGTAGTGCAATTGCTGGGTCATAGGGTAGTTCTATTTTTAACTTTTTGAGGAAACTCCATACTGTTTTCCAGAGTGGCTATACCAGCTTAGATTCCCACCAGTACATTAAAAGGATGATTCACCATGACCAAGTGGGATTTATTCCTGGGCAAGGGTGGTTCAACATCTGCAAATCAATGTAATACACTACATTAATAAAAGAAAGACAAGAACCATATGATCCTCTCAATTGATGCAGAAAAAGCATGTGACAAAGTACAGCATCCTTTCTTGATTAAAACTCTCCACAGTGTAGGGATAGAAGGAACATACTTCAATATCATAAAAGCCATCTATGAAAAACCCACAGCGAATATCATTCTCAATGGGGAAAAACTAAGAGCTTTTCCCCTAAGGTCGGGAACACAACAGGGATGCCTGCTCTCACCGCTGTTATTCAACATAGTGCTAGAAGTCCTAGCCTCAGCAATCAGACAACAAAAAGAAATAAAAGGCATCTGAATCGGCAAGGAAGAAGTCAAACTCTCACTCTTCACAGATGATGTGATACTCTATGTGGAAAACCCAAAAGACTCCCCCCGCAAAATTGCTAGAACTCATACAGGAATTCAGCAAAGTGGCAGGATACAAAATCAATTCACAGAAATCAGTTGCATTTCTCTACACTAACAATAAGACAGAAGAAAGAGAAATTAAGGAGTCAATCCCATTCACAATTGCATCAAAAACCATAAGATACCTAGAAATAAACCTAACCAACGAGGTAAAGAATCTGTACTCTAAAAACTACAAAACACTTATGAAAAAAATTGAGGAAGATGCAAAGAAATGGAAAAATATTCCATGCTCATGGATTGGAAGAATAAATATTGTTAAAATGTCTATGCTACCCAGAGCTATCTACACATTCAAAGCAATCCCTATCAAAATATCATCCACATTTTTCACAGAGCTGGAACAAATAATCCTAAAATTTGTATGGAACCAGAAAAGACCCTGAATAGCCAGAGGATTGTTGAAAAAGAAAACCAAAGCTGGTAGCATCACAATTCCAGACTTCAAGCTATATTACAAAGTTATAATCATCAAGACTGGCACAAAAACAGACACATAGATCAGTGGAACAGAATAGAGAGCCCAGAAATGGACCCTCAACTCTATGGTCATCTAATCTTCAACAAAGCAGGAAAGAATATCCAATGGAAAAAAGACAGTCTCTTCAACAAATATTATTGGGAAAATTGGACAGCCACATGCAGAAGAATGAAACTGGACCATTTTCTTAAACCACATGCAAAAATAAACTTAATGTCTTAATAAATCTTATGCAGAAAGAGGGAAGACTAGAATGAAACTAAGGCTATATTTGGTAAAGAAGCAATAGTCATTCAGATTAGCTAGAAGAGGAACATGTTTGTCCATCTTTGTGGCTTGGGCAATGTTCACGTTTTATCTATGTTCAAACCTGATTATAGAGTGATCTTGTTTTTGTTTTGATTAACTGTGACCATAGAGCAGCCTCATCTTATGTTAGTGTTTGGGGAAATATTTTATATTCAACAAGAAAACACCATAACCCCACTGTGAGTGCCCAGCCAGCTTAGAATAACACCAAGGCCCAGTGATGGTATCAGGCCAGCTTCCAGATGAGAGGCACTACTGTTTTTTCTCAGGGCAAATATGCAAAGCTTTAGATTTGAAGATGAAAGAGTAATATATATATTGCTGTTCTACGCAAGATCCATTTCTCCCCTTCTTTCATTGTAGAACTTCAGTTTGACTCAGGGACCCACCCTGCCCCATGCAGCCATGTTCTTCAGGGGAAGTGAGCACTACAGACCAACTCCAAGGTAAGACCTGTGTGATCTCAGGATAATCCTAGTCCCCTTGACAGAGATTGGTTCAAAAACAGGCATGTGACCTAATTTTGGTCAATGATCCTTGAGAGGAGGTCTGCTTGGGCACCACTGAAAAGGTTTCTCACTCTTCAGAAAGTACCACAGGAAGACATAGTCTCTTTTCCTCTCATTTTTCTCAGCCTGGTGATAATGTCAACATTGAAGATTCAGGAAAAAGAGATGTTTAGAACTTGAATTAGTGATGACAAAGGTGCTAAATCAACCAACTGTGCAGCCTCCCTACCTTGGGACTTCCAGTTATGTGAGCTAATACATTTCCTCTTACAGGAGAATACATTTCCTTTTTCTTTACCCAATTGTGTGAGAATTTTCTGTTACTTACATCAGTATATTCTAAAAAAGTAGTGAGAATGAAAAAAAGATGAAGAGTCAGGGTGGTAGCCAAAGGAGAGAGGACAAGATAGAACAGTTAAAAAGTAAGCCATGTGGTGCAGGAATTCCCTATTGTGTGTTAGCTTAAAGGAACTGCAGGTTACCCAACTTGGATGTTATGTGCAAAAACCTCAGTTTTGCCCTTATCAGCTATCTAGATTAATCAATGCATCTGACTTTCTGCTGCATCTACTTTATGGAATCTCAACTTCAGATAAATTTCTCCAATTGTTTCTCCATCCCAACTTCTAGGCTGCCAAGCACAGCTAGAGGAAAAATGTGTCATTGTACCAATAGGTTCTACTATAAATCCAGACTTTCTAAACTCCAAAAGAATATGTTCCTTTTAGATCAGAACCACAAGTTCTGTATACCTCTGTGGGAACCTCATTGTCTAAAATTATTTTATGTTGTAATTATTATTTTAAATTGAAAAATTAATACTTGCTTCTTATAAAATAAAGTAGAGCTCTGTCTTATGGATTCATCTCTCTTTATCTTCATCCATCTTTTGCTTGTTTTACCAAATCATAGAGCCATGTCTTTTACCTTGCCAAGGCCAGTACTTTCACCAGTGCTGGTAAACCTGTCCTCTCAGCTAGAGAATATAATGCAAAGTGAAATAAGTCAGAGAAAGACAAATATCATATGATTTCACTCATATGTGGCATTTAAGAAACAAAACAGATGAACAAAGGGGAGAAAAAGAGAGACAGACAAACCAAGAAACACTCTTAAGTATAGAGAACAAACTGATAGTTACCAGAGGGGAGGGGTGGGGGGATAGGTGAAACAGGTGATGGGGATTAAAGAGTACACTTGTCATGATGAGCACAGGGTGATGTATGGAAGTGTGAATCACTATCCTGTACACCTGAAACTAACATAACACTGTATGTTAACTATGCTGGAGGGGTGCCTGGGTGGCTCAGTCGTTAGGCGTCTGCCTTCAGCTCAGGTCATGATCCCAGAGTCCTGGGATCGAGCCCCGTATTGGGCTCCCTGCTCAGTGGGGAGTCCGTTTCTCCCTCTCCCTCTGCCTGCCGCTCCCCCCGCTTGTGCTCTCTCTCTGTCAAATAAATAAATAAAATCTTTAAAAAAAACTATACTGGAATTAAAATTTAAAAATTTAATTAAAAAAAACCTGTCCTTCTCTCACTCTTCTTTCCTCAATCATTAAAAAAGCCTCTGAACTGGGTTCTCTTACATTTTCTCCCATCTAATCCAGCCTCCACATGGCTAGAACACTGATCAAATTATGTCAGTCTCCTGCTCAAAATCCTCTCTTGACTTCTGAATGCCTATAGAAAAGGATACAAACAACAGATCTTTTCCCCTCTGTGTCTTTGCTCCTTTTGTTCTCTTTTTCTGTAATGTACTTTTTCCTGCTTCACCAGTTGAAGCTTTCCTCAGGTTTCAAGGCCCAATTCAAAAGTCTCTCCTCCCTGAAGATTCCCCCAAAACATCCAGGTAAAATTGGCCAATTCTTATGTTCTCAGGGCCATATATTTCTTCTTTACTTTGGCCCTTATCCTATCACACTGTTAATAAGAGTTCTCTATGTCCATAGATATTTATCTCCAGAGTGCTACAATATATTTCTTTTAGATAAGAATCATAAGTTTTATATACCATAGTACCTGGCACAATGAGACTACATAAAAAACCCTAAAAATATTTTTTTTTTAAAGATTTTGTTTATTTATTTATTTGACAGAGAGAGAGAAACAGCATGAGAGGGGATAGGGTCAGAGGGAGAAGCAGGCTCCCCGCTGAGCCGGGAGCCCGATGCGGGACTCGATCCCAGGACTCTGGGACCATGACCTGAGCCGAAGGCAGTCGCTTAACCAACTGAGCCACCCAGGCGCCCAACCCTAAAAATATTTTTAAACATGTTTATTAGTACCACCAAATAAAAAGAACACTAACATTTGTTCAGTATCAGATGGCATATCATATAAATAAAACCTATTTGATAAAATTACAAAGAAACATTTAAATAAGAAATTGTTGGCAGCCATCACTAAAATGCCAGCAACCAAAATGAAATTCAATCCCTTTGTGACTTCTGACCAGAGCAAGAACCACAAAAGCTATTTCAATGCACCTTCCCACATTCGCAGGAAGATTGTCTTCCCCTCTTTCCAAAGAGCTGAGACAGAAGTAAAGTGTTCGATCAATACCCATCTGAAAGGATGATGAAGTATGGGTTGTGCAAGGACACTACAAAGGTCAGCAAATTGGCAAAGTAGTCCAGGTTTATAGGAAAAAATGTGTAATCTACATTGAAAAGTACAGTGAAAGAAGGCGAATGATACAACTGTCCATGTGGACATTCACCCTAGCAAGGTGGTTATCACTAGACTAAATCTGGACAGAGACTGCAAAAAATCCTTGAAGGTAAAGTCAATTCTCGCCAAGCAGGAAAGGAAGAGGGCAAATATAAGGAAGAAACAATTGAGAAGATGCAGGAATAAAGTCATCTTATATATGACTTTCAATAAAAACTTAAAATGAAAAAAAAAGAAAGAAATTGTTGTCTTTGTGAAAAATATAAAACCAATGACTTCATGTTTTTAATACCAGAGTGTATAAAACATTTTCCATCTCTTCCCATCTACATCATGACACCCAATTTCACCTCCAGATCTCAAGAATGGGATTTTCAAAACCTGCATACATACATACATAATGGCTTAGCCTTATAAATAAGAGCTAGAATCTTGATAACATGGTACACCCTCTTCTTTTTATGCCCTCACCATCAGTTAGGATTAAAGAAAAGGTAATAGAAATGATTCTGAGTGTGGTGATCAGAAACCAGAGTCTCCTTGTCAGATCCACTATGACTAGGGAAAAGGTATGATGCCTCACCTCATTGCTTTGAAACCATTGATAATTACCACATCTAAACCCATCAACTGTTGAACCCACTAAATAATCCAAACTTAGAATGTTTCATATTTGATACACGTAAAATTATAAAAGATGTATTCATAATGAAAAACATAATGAAAAGTGGTAAACAGTAATATTTACCAGTTTTTGAACACTTACCATAGGCTTGACACACTGTGCCAACATTTTACATAGTCTTTCATTTAATCCTAATCAAGTGCAATAGATAAAATCACACCCTTATTGCAAATTAGGAAACTGAGGGTTAGAAAAACTAAGCAATTTGCCCAAGGACATATAGACACTAAGTGTCAGGACACAAACACAGATATGCCTCAGACCCCCAGCACGTGCTCTTTGCCATCACTCTATACCACCAACCCCCCACAAAGAAAACACGTTTTTCTTTGTGAAGCACTCTGCAAAGAAGCTTCCAAAAGTATACATATGTCTCCTTTGTTTGACCAAGGAATTTCAACAGATCAGGAATTCATTCTAAGAAAATAATCTTTCTTCCCTCTCCAACACCCCTGCTATTTAGAATCTGTTGTGAATAGAGGGACATGTGTCACTTTCAGGTAGAAGCAGTGAAAAATCTGGGCATACTTTCCCAGTATCTCTTCCTTTGCCATGGATAATTGAGCTTGACACATGTTCTAGATGGCAGCTACAATATTGTGAAATCTCTGTTAGACTAGGTCCCTGAGGACTATGTGCCCTGACCCCATTGATTCATGATGAAAATGTAGCATGAATGAGAAATAAGTCATTATTGTACTAAGCCACTGATATTTGGGGGTCAATTTGTCACTGAAACATAACCCAGCCTATCCTGACTAATATATCTGCCAAATAACAAATAAAGCTAAATAGAAAAAAAAAAAAACTTTATGTATAAGAGTTTTTCTTACAACACTAAAAAATAGTTAAAATCATAAATGTCTAACAGACAGTCACGTAAACTATTAATGCAAGTTACCAGATAGTGAGACTACTACTTAAAATAATTGTGACACTTATGATATAGTATTAGATGGAGAAAGCAGCCTATAAACTGCATCTTCTTTGACATGCATCCTAAAACCAAGTATCTACATGTACACATGGGACTATAAAAAGACCTAGAAAAAAATAAAACCAGTATTTTCTAAATGATGAAATAAGAAAGTAGAAGAGACATTGTCATTGTACAATGCTGTTTATAAAAGAATGTATTAAAATTGATCCTTTTCCCCTACCTATCACATCAAATTAATACTTTCCTTTAAAAAGTGTATGTCATAAGGTAAAATGTTAGAAAACCAAAATAGAACAGTTGAAGTAGAGAGTTTTATGTTAATAATATGCTTTTTCCTATTTATAATTAATAAAATGAAATCAGACCTTGAGAAATTAAGGATTCATTTCTCTTCATATTGGCCAGTTGAGAAACTATTTCTTCAGGTCAACTCCCTCTTTAGTAATAATAACCAAAGAGATAATCCTAAATCCTTTACTATTTTATTCTTTACATTTCTTCTCAATGCACTAGTCACCTGGTCTAATCAGGAAGGCTCAACCATAAATGACACAATAAACATCCTCAGGAAGAATTTAATTAAATGCAAAAACTTTTCTAGCTCTTCCTATCACTGAAAAAAGAAAACCTACCTAGCTTGTGAATATAGAAATATCATTTTAGGATAGAGTCACTGTCTGTGTTCCCATTCTAAAAATGTTAACTGGTTTTTGGCTTTTGAAACAAAATTTGAATTTTCATTTGTTAGAATCTTCTTTGTTAAGCCACAAAAATAGAATGACAAACCCAAGAGGTACAATAAAGGGAATGCTAAGCACAAGACTTGTTTCTCACGTGCTTCCTTAAAACCCATGTGGTATGACTCACTTTACTAGAGAGTCACTTGTTTAATTATAAACAGCTGCTATTTCCAAGCTTTACCATAAGACAAATTCCTTAACAGTGAATCTTATCCCAGATGGAACGTATGGCTGCATTGGCTTCTTATAACTAGAATCCCAGTTTTTCCTGAGCCATTTGAAATCAGAGGCAAGCTTTGCTTTTCCTTCAGATCAAAATGTTCCCTGTGGAATTCCCAGGTAGTCTTGAAATAGAGCTCTAAATTTGGTTTTACTGACTCAATAGGAAAAAAATAATAATAACCAAAGAAAAACAAACAAGCCTACACAGACCAGGACACTAGGAAACTTCAGTGGCATTGGGATTTAGTTACCTATAGATAAGCTTGTGGAAAGAAAGAAGCAATCTCTTCTTCGAGATAATATTTCAAGGATTATCTTCAAAGAAAACAAATCACAAATGGAAAACACCCTCTGGTGAAAATCAAGAAAATGCCTCCTGTTGTCATAATCAATTCATCAGTGACAGTGCTTTACTTTAAGGAAGTTGAGTAAAGAAATCTGTGTATCCATTCAAAATTAGAACTTAGACTGAAATGTCAGTAAAAATTACTCCTAGTGGCACTGAAATACCACTTAAATTAGAACATTTTTATAATACTCAAAATAGAAGATACAATGTTAACAGTTTGATAGGGCTTGATATTGTTGTCTTTGTTTAAGGTAATATTCTAGAAAAAAATATTTAAACCACCTGATGATAGTTAGTAATTTGAAATAAAAGATTTGTGACAGACACTATTGACTGCCTACCCAACAAACATTTCCTCCTTCATCTTTGCTAAGAAAACTTCAGTTGGGTTACTTTAGTTATGTGCTATTAAAAAATAGTATCCCAAACTTGGAATAAGGCAAAATAATGACTGCCTGTCTTTCAATGTCTAATATTCTCAACCAAAGAGTATCTAATTCTCTAAGGAAATGTACATTTATTTGACTTAAAATTTACTCTTGACTCTGTAAAGGCAGATATTAATTTCTAGAACATATATAAGCTGCAAGGAATTTCTGTCTGGTAAAAAAGATAACCACTAAGATTGCAGTTCTATAGTCCTGTAGGATATTAATAAATGTTATAAGTAGTTTAGCAATTGCATTTTAGCATTCTTTCATTCCTTGACCCCATCTATCACTTTCTCCTAACCAACTTTGAATCAGCTATACTATTTTGATGGCTCTCTAATTAAGGAGTTACCTTTGACATGTGTTCATTCTATGCTTGTAGAGTCTTGTTTTTAACCATTTGATAGTGTAACCCCAGGGAACGAATTGTGATTGATCTCAGACAATTGTGGCATTCCCATACCTCTTCACCAATAATTGTTCTAGGAATGAGCATATTTGAGTTCTTAGTTGCTACAATAAAAATAATGTCCAGACATACTTGTTTTTAACTTTATACTACCACAGAGTACAATCAAAAAACCTGTTAGCATACCTGAATCTACTGCAGTGGGCTGGGGGCTGGGGAGAATAAAGGTAGAATGAGAATAAATGGTCTATTACCCAGAAATCTTCTTGGCCCATTTCAGAAAGGATATTCCTGAGTCATTTCTTGAAATACAGATATTTACTTGGTTGACCAGCTTTCCATCCTCAGTTGTCTAGTTCACACTGTCAATAGCAGCTCTACAACTCCTTTGGTCTGACATGCAGACCTTAACAGGCCCTCATTTATATTACTGCTGTTTCAACAAATGTTCCTTCACTGAGTACTTTATGAAAATTGACATCCCACTGCTTTAGTTAGTTCAGAGTTTGCAGATGTAAATTATATTGTACTCTCTGTAATAAACTTAATTGCAGAAGCTTCTGATGACTGTGATTTACTTCTCAAGGGTGACAGAATTCTTTGAATTTCTCAGCAATGGACACACATTTTGATTAAACAATGAATATACTCTATATTTTTGAACATTGTGAACCTGAAAGTATCTTTACAGAAGTATCAAATAGTTTTGATTACTGCTTAAGTAAGAAATGTATACAGAGACAGAAAGGGTCTTTAAGAGACCATCTAATCCTACTCTTGGTTTACAGGAGAGGACACTGAGGCCCAAGGGAATTTTATCATTGATTATTTAAAAATGCAAGTGCTTCCATGCTTCTAAACCAAGAGAAAAAGAGAGCAAGTTTAAGAGACAGTATTCCTATCCTAAGCTTCCACTACCCTCTCCCAAATATGCCAGGAGGGGAGAGGAGTGTTATAAAAGGAGTTGGGTAACAGTAAGAGCTGTTGGTGTCTACCCATATCTTCTCACACTCACCTATAGAGGTCAAAGATTACTTAGGGCAAACACCTGTAACTCTGGTCACAGGTGCTTGTTCAGCCCACATGGATGGTAACCTGGAAGTGCCAGAAAGCTAACACCCCTGGAATCACTCTTCAATGAATGAAGTATAGGGAACTGGTGCATAAATCTTCCTTCTTTGTAGGATGACCAACTCATCCCAGTTTTCCCAGGACTGTCTTGGTTTCAACGCTGAAAGTCCCACATCCCAGGAAACCCCTCAGCCCCATGCAAACCAGGACAATTGGGCACCTTAGTTGGGAAAACTCTGAGGCATATTCTATATTGTGTCCCAGAGTTCCCCAGTATGATTGTTTCAGTTGCCCACAATGGTAACTGACTTGTCCTCTTTCCCTTGCCCATCTTGCTTTCCCACCAAGATTTCTCTCAATCACCTCCAAAATAAATTATTTATATTTGAAATCCTTATCTCAGGATCTACTTTGGGGGAACTCAAACTAAGATAATCATTAACATTTATGGAGAGCTTACTACATATCAGGCACTACCCTAAATGCTTTACATATCTTAATACATTTTATCTTCACAATACCTTGAGGTTGATGATATTATCATCCCCATATTACAGTGGAGGAAGCAAAGGGCGCATAGAGGTTTAAGTCCTTTGCCCACACTCATACAGCCAGCAAGCAGTAAAATTGAGATTTAAGCCCAGAAAGTTTGACTCCAGATCTTGCATTCATAATTATTACCCTACACTGTGGAGTAGAAAACCAAGCCAAGTGGAAAACCAGATAATTCTTTCTGAAAACATGTTATGTGGATGGCATGAGTCAACTATATTCACTTCTGAAGGGAAAGTAGATTATAGAATCATGTATGGCAGGAACTGCTGCATGAACCTAAGGGGACCATGCTAAAATCTGATTGCAAATGGGAATGTCCCACGAGGGCCATTACTGGCAGAACAACTCCTAGGAGCCCCCCAAAACATGTATACAGGGGGACTCGGAAGCCTCAGAAAGCAGAGGTGGGGAAACATAGTTGAAGGCAATTGGTCAGTGACCAGAATCAGAGGATTGCTCTTGGACACAGAACAGTTGGGCCACCAGCCCAGTTCTGCCCTCATGGATGCATGCTGAAGTCCCAGAGCAAGCTGCTCTCACAGGCAGCTGAGATTTTGATGATCATTGCTTTGGTTAGGTTCTCCTAAAACCAGATGCTGCAGTCAGGATTTGGGTGCAAGTTGTTTATTTGGTAGGTGGTCCCTAAGAGTATGAATGAGAGAGTAGGTAGAGTGAGACAAGGAAAGGAGGGAAACTGATAAGAGGTACCTCCATAAGGGGTTATCATTGTGGGTAGCTATGGTTCCATCCCCCCCGGAGACCCTCAAAGAAATTGCATATAACATGTCTCAGAATTGTCCCACTGAGGCCTGAAGAAGCTGGGTATTTAGCAATCAAGTCCATCCTTCATTGGTTAACATTTATTCTTGAGCATTAACTCCTCAACATTTCTTATCAAGCACACTCTTGGGATGAGAGAGCCAGGAATCCCCTTGTATAAGGGACTGGTGTCAGGTGACCACTGGCCAGGGTGAACCAAGGAGATAGGTAGGAGTGCACAATACAATATTTGTCATGTTCATCTGTAGTTACCTGCCACTTGGAGCAACAAGGATGAAACCCACCGCAGCAATTCAGAATGGGAAGGAAGGGAAATAAGACACCTCTAAAGGTTTAGTTCTCAGTTCAAAGACTGAGAGACTCTCTGAAGATTCCCAGAGACATTCAGGATGAATCTGAGTAGCATTGGGAAAGAACCAAGAAAATACAGTTTGGGAACTTTAAAGGTGATATTAATCTTGTCTGTGGGCTATAAAATATATATTACATATGCAGATATGGCTGTTTAATCTAGTTGATATAGGCTCTCACTTACATCCTGCTCAGAAAACATTAGAAATATGTGTTCCCTCAAAATGACTCCCAATGCCATGACTCCATTTGCCAATGGCTAATGTGACACAGATCAGCCTTATTTTCCCTGTGGCACTAAACTCAAATAGACACAGCAGTAATATCCACATCACTTGTATATTTTTTCAAACTCACATTGTTCCCTTAGTGGTTAAGTTGTAACTATTCACCCTCTGCCTAATTAATCCTACCTCTAGAAACATACCATTTTTTTTGCATAGGATGGTGAATAATATAAAAATATAAGACTCTAATATATTCATAAGTGAACTTATACTGTTCCAGGAGAGATAGGCTATCTCCACAGAATATTAAAATAAATGGCAGTATATATTTCAGTTCAAGGGTTACAAGTGGTGCCCGTCAATTGGCTTAATTCTTGGCACAGAAGAACTCAGTTAGAAAAAAATATGTATCTTTTGCCAGTTGAATGATATCCCATAAATAAACTAGAAATGCAAAGAAAAAGAATGTTGGAGGTCAACTAGTCCCTTGCTACTTAAAAAAAAAAAGTGTGGTCCTTGCAACACTAACATCTACTTGGAGCTTTCTATAAAAATGCATAATCTCAGGCCCACTCCAGACCTGCTAAATCAGTCTTCATTTTTTAAAATTTTTTAATTATGTTCAATTAGCCAACATATAATACATCATTAGTTTATGATGTAGTGTTCAACGATTCATTAGTTGCACATAACACCCAGTGCCCATCACTACACGTGCCCTCCTTTAACAAGATCCCCAGGTTATATACATTAAAGTTTGAGAAACACTTGTCTAGTTAACTTCCTTTATTTTACACATGAGGTCATTGAGATCCAGAGAGAATAAATGATTTGTTTACCTTTTTGACATCATATATTTTCCAAAGAACCCCAGAAAGAAAATTTACCCCATTAAGGTAAAGAAGAAGTGATACATAACAGGAAGTTTTCAGGAAATGAAATATTAATGGAAGTAGCAGAAAAATGAAAGGACTCTAATTTGAAATTGTTAAAAATATCAACTATGGCATTCTTTGTTCATGGGATTGCTCTTTATTTTCAATTATTATTTGAAACATAGCCAATTATAATGAGGATATATCCTAAAATATAGCTCTCGTTCCTTAAGTCCTGTGGTGTACCTGTTATACAAATGGAGCAGGTTTGAGAATATTAGAGCACAAACTCAGGCATGCAAGAAATGGAAGTTTATTCTCCTATAATTCAACTTAAGTTCTATCTTGAACCCCTGCTCTTCCACCAAGACCTTAATCTTAGGTAATTTGGTGTCCTTTCCCTTTCTCCTAGGTTATGTCAAAGTTTTAATGGCTTTTCTGGCATGCCAAAGGGTTCAGGGGCAGAGAGACTGACAATCTGGTTCTCAAAGTCATCTATCCACATGGGATCCTCGGAGATATCCATCATGCCATCTGGTCCTTGGTTACAATCCATATGGGTCATAGCTAAGTGTCAAGGTAAGACCTTATTACAGTCTATCAGACCCTTTTCTCTACCACTCTTGGGCACTGCTTGGGAGCACCAGATTAATTCTGCTGCTTATGTGTCTTTTCAGGCCTAGATCTTGTCTTATAAGAGCAGCAGTCACACACTCAAATGTCCCCACACTCCAGGCAGGTATGTGATGAATGAAGTAGGTTGTGGCAAACTGGAGAATTTAGATCCCTTATAAAAAGGAGGCTACTCTTTATTGCTTCAACCACCTGGTGGTTTCAGCCCCAGTATATCAATATTTAGGATTACTTACTAGCCAATAGCCCTTTCCCTTTCTGGCCTGTGTACTCCCTTAGTGCAGGAAACCCTGCTTCACTCATCTTCATACCCCAGTGTGGTGCCTGGTATTCATTCATTTGTATTCATTCATTCATTCATTCAACAAATAATGGTTGAGCACCCACCATGTTCTAGGCATGTTTAGGCTTTACAAATACACAAAGTCTCTGCCGTCACAGAGCTTGCATTCCTAAGTGGGGAAAACTGACATTAAACAAGTAACAAATAAATGAATAAGGCAATTATATCCCCTGTGTAAAATGAAGAGCCATGTTATTGCAGGTTTGATGAAAATGTTGGGGTGAGCTTATGCAGCTGGCCTGCCAGGAGTTCCAGGGTTTCAGCTGTTCTGATTCAGGCCATGTTTTGGCATCTCCTAATGTCATTGTCCACTTAATAGCTCATAGGAATGATTCTTGGTCTTCTGAATACATAGGGCAAAGGCATTTCCAAGCATTGCCCTGGTGGTACAAATTTTTTGGCCCAATATGGAAAAATGGGCCAGAAGAATACTGGAAACTCAAGCACCTACCCTCTACCTCATAGTTTCCCTAGACAGGGTAGCCTGCCATTTCTTACCAGTCCTCACCCTTCTTTCCGTAACAACATCCACCCACACCCACTCTGAAGAGAATATGAAAATTAGCCCATGTCTGGGTGAGGAGGCTGTGAGGAGGATGAATGCCAATCGTTAATTCATATTCAAATAATTGAAGGTCTTGGTGTCATGAAGTTGACTGTATTTTGTTCCCAGTAATTTTCAGTAGTTCTTGTAGCCCTATGGTTTGTCTTACCCATTTAATTATTGTCAATCATGCCCTCAAAGCATGGTAGAATGAACTTAGAACCAGTAGTCACTATTCAACTTTAAATTTGGAGATTATCACAACTTGGCTTTCCATATCAAGGTCCAAAGCCTGAGAGGGGAAGGCTAGAATTTTTATCTGTATAATAGACTCAAGACTATGTAGTGATAGGAGCATTTTTCAGCCACATAGAGAAGAAATAAGATTTTGGAGAATAAACTTGAGTAAGATTATGGGGAAAGGGCAAGAGAGTTTGGAGCCAATGTGGGACTTTGTCCTCTTGGTTGCTTTCTACCCTCCACTGCTTCCTCCCCCCTCCCACACACACAAAATCTATAGGGAAAGGATGATAAAAATCACCAGATAGGTTTGGAGAAATGAATGAAAAAGAAGTTTATGTCCCACTTTACCTCTTTTTGAGATGTACTTCTTGAAAAGCTCCCTTGACCAACATGGGGCAGACCCAGAAGGGTTGAATTGATGGTAAGTTGTTCTAAGCAGAGAGCGCTAACCAAGGCTGCATATGCCTTATTCCCTTTCCCCTCTTCCCACTCCCAGTAAACTTCTGTATCCCTTGCTTTCTAGTGACACAGAGTGAAAGGAGATTCATAAATATTACACTGTTTAAGAATATGTCATAGGAGACATCTGAGAAGTAAGAGCCATTTAGGCCTTCCAGGATGTCACTGTGATGTGAGTCAAGAAGAACTCTAAAAAAAAAAAAGTTGTGGAGGAGATAGTGTACACTGGAGATAGGATGGAGGAGGCAAATGAGCCTGCAAGAACCATAGGACCAACTCTAGCCAATAAAATAGGAACAGAAGTGGTGTGGGTCACTCTTCTGGACTGAGGCACAGAAAATACCCATGCTCAATTCCTTCATCTTTGCTTTAGTGGCATCCTCTAAAAAGTCCATGAGTTCCAGATGGTGCAGCTACATGAAAGTGGTACTTCTCTCAGCCTGGATCGCTGAGTGACTACATGAAACAAAACTCCCAGTATTAAAATATGTAGTATGGGCAAGAAATATGCTTTTATTGTGTTAAGCTACTGAGATTTGAGAGAGGGGGTGTTTGTTGCTGAAGCATAATCTAGTCTATCTTTACTAGTACAAGATTATTTTCTTTGTTAAAAAAGTAAAGAGTTACAGCTTTACCTCTCTGAGTTTTATAATCTGTGCATATTAATACTGCCACACATATTAGATTGAACTATATGAAATGGCCATTTTGCTAGGTCAGAAAGAGCTGAACATCAGCAATTTCATATAGTTCAACTATAATATTCCTATGAAAGATCTTGCAGAATCCCAGGTACATACTTACACTATGACTTAGTATTTAATTTTGTTTGATTATAAACTAAGGTATGATTTCCATTACTAAATCAAACACAAAAACAATTTTTTTGCTAAAGCAAAAGCAAAAACAATTCTTCCATTTTTTTATTAACATATAATGTATTATTTGTTTCAGTGGTACAGGTCTGTGATTAGTCTTACACAATTCACAGTGCTCACCATAGCACATACCCTCCCCAATGTCCGCCACCTAGTTACCCCATCCCTCCCACCCCCCTCCACTCCAGCAACCCTCAGTTTGTTTCCTGAGATTAAGAGTCTCTTATGGTTTGTCTTCCTCTCTGGTTTTGTCTTGTTTCATTTTTCCCTCCCTTGCCCTATGATCCTGTCTTGTTTCTCAAATTCCTCATATCAGTGAGATCATATGATAATTATCTTCCTCTAATTGACTTATTTCTCTTAACATAATACCTTCTAGTTCCATCCACGTTGTTGCAAATGGCAAGATTTCATTCCTTTTGATAGCTGCATAATATTCCATTGTATATAT
Source organism: Phoca vitulina (assembly GCF_004348235.1). Taxonomy (NCBI): domain Eukaryota; kingdom Metazoa; phylum Chordata; class Mammalia; order Carnivora; family Phocidae; genus Phoca; species Phoca vitulina. The sequence goes on along the minus strand of NW_022589758.1, from coordinate 6,647,049 downwards.
ATACACCACATCTTCTTTATCCATTCATCTATTGATAGATATCTAGGCTCTTTCCATAGTTTGGATATTGTGGACATTGCTGCTATAAACATTGGGGTGCACGTGCCCCTTCGGATCACTACCTTTGTATCTTTGGGGTAAATACCCAGTAGTGCAATTGCTGGGTTATAGGGTAGCTCTATTTTCAACTTTTTGAGGAACCTCCATACTGTTTTCCAGAGTGGCTGCACCAGCTTGCATTCCCACCAACAGTGTAGGAGGGTTCCCCTTTCTCCGCATCCTCACCAACATCTGTCATTTCCTGACTTATTAATTTTAGCCATTCTGACTGGTGTGAGGTGGTATCTCACTGAGGTTTTGATTTGTATTTCCCTGATGCTGAGTGATGTTGAGCACTTTTTCATGTGTCTGTTGGCCATCTGGATGTCTTCTTTACAGAAATGTCTGTTCATGTCTTCTGCCCATTACTTGATTGGATTATTTGTTCTTTCAGTGTTGAGTTTGATAAGTTCTTTATAGATTTTGGATACTAGCCCTTTATCTGATATGTTATTTGCAAATATCTTCTCCCATTCTGTTGGTTGTCTTTTGGTTTTGTTGACTGTTTCCTTTGCTGTGCAAAAGCTTTTTATCTTGATGAAGTCCCAATAGTTCATTTTTGCCCTTGCTTCCCTTGCCTTTGGCGATGTTTCTAGGAAGAAGTTCCTGCAGCTGAGGTCGAAGAGGTGTTTTCCACAAGGATTTTGATGGATTCCTGTCTCACATTTAGGTCTTTCATCCATTTTGAGGCTATTTTTGTGTGTGGTGTAAGGAAATGGTCCAGTTTCATTCTTCTGCATGTGGCTGTCCAATTTTCCCAACACCATTTGTTGGAGAGGCTGTCTTTTTTCCATTGGACATTCTTTCATGCTTTGTCGAAGACTAGTTGACCATAGAGTTGAGGGTCCATTTCTGGGCTCTCTATTCTGTTCCATTGGTCTGTATGTCTGTTTTTGTGCCAGTACCATACTGTCTTGATGATTACAGCTTTGTAATAGAGATTGAAGTCTGGAATTGTGATGCCACCAGCCCAGGAATAAATCACACTTGGTTGTGGTGAATAATCCTTTTAATGTGCTGTTGGATCCTATTGGCTAGTATTTTGGTGAGAATTTTTGCATCCAAGTTCATCAGGGATATTCTCTTATGGGTCTGTTCAGGTTTTCTATTTCTTTCTGGTTCAGTTTTGGTAGTTTATACTTCTCTAGGAATGCATCCATTTCTTCCAGATTATCTAATTTGCTGGCGTATAGTTGCTCATAATATGTTCTTATAATTGTTTGTATTTCTTTGGTGTTGGTTGTCATCTCTCCTCTTTCATTCATAATTTTATTTATTTGGGTCATTTCTCTTTTCTTTTTGATAAGTCTGGCCAGGGGTTTATCACTATTATTAATTCTTTCAAAGAACCAGTTCCTAGTTTCGTTGATCTGTTCTACTGTTCTTTTGGTTTCTATTTCATTGATTTTCTCTGACCTTTATTATTTCTCTTCTCCTGCTGGGTTTAGGCTTTATTTGCTGTTCTTTCTCCAGCTCCTTTAGGTGTAGGGTTAGGTTGTGTATTTGAGACCTTTTTTGTTTCTTGAGGAAGGCTTGTATTGCTATATACTTTCCTCTTAGGACCTCCTTTGCTGCATCCCAAAGATTTTGAACAGTTGTGTTTTCATTTTCATTTGTTTCCATGAATTTTTTAAATTCTTCTTTAATTTCCTGGTTGACCCATTCATTCTTTAGTAGGATGCTCTTTAGCCTCCATGTATTTGAGTTCTTTCCGACTTTCCTCTTGTGATTGAGTTCTAGTTTCAAAGCATTGTGGTCTGAAAATATGCAGGGAATGATCCCAATCTTTTGGTACCAGTTGAGACCTGATTTGTTACCCAGGATGTGATTGACTCTGGAGAATGTTCCATGTGCACTAGAGAAGAATGTATATTCTGTTGCTTTGGGATGGAATGTTCTGAATATATCTGTGAGGTCCATCTGGTCCAGTGTGTCATTTAAAGCCTTTATTTCCTTGTTGATCTTTTGCTTAGATAATCTGTCCATTACAGTGAGGGGGGTGTTAAAATCCCCCATTGTACTATTGTCAATGTGTTTCATTGATTTTGTTATTAATTCGTTTATATAATTGGCTGCTCCCATGTTAGGGGCATAGATATTTACAATTGTTAGATCTTCTTGTTGGATAGACCATTTAAGTAGGATATAGTGTCCTTCCTCATCTCTTATTACAGTCTTTGGTTTAAAATCTAATTTATCTGATATAAGGATTGCCACCCACAGCTTTCTTTTGATGTCCATCACCATAGTAAATGGTTTTCCACCCCCTCACTTTCAATCTGGAGGTGTCTTTGGGTCTAAAATGAGTCTCTTGCAGACAGCATATCAATGGGTCTTGTTTTTTATCCAATCTGATACCCTGTGTCTTTTGATTGGGGCATTTAGCCCATTTACATTCAGGGTAACTATTGAAAGATATTAATTCAGTGCCACTGTATTCCTGTAAGGTGACTGTTACTGTATATTGTCTCTGTTCCTTTCTGGTCTATGTTACTTTTAGGCTCTCTCTTTACTTAGAGGACCCCTTTCAATATTTCTTGTAGGGCTGGTTTGGTGTTCACAAATTCTTTTAGTTTTTGTTTGTCCCGGAAACTTTTTATCTCTCCTATTTTCAATGACAGCCTAGCTGGATATAGTATTCTTGGCTGCATATTTTTCTCGTTTAGTGCCCTGAATATATCATGCCAGTCCTTTCTGACCTGCCAGGTCTCTGTGGATAGGTCTGCTGCCAGTCTAATGTTTCTACCATTGTAGGTTACAGACCTCTTGTCCCAAGCTGCTTTCAGGATTTTCTCTCTGTCTCTGAGACTTGTAAGTTTTACTATCAGATGTGGGGATGTTGACCTATTTTTATTGATTTTGAGGGGGCTTCTCTGTGCCTCCTGGATTTTGATGCCTGTTTCCCTCTTCAAATTAGGGAAGTTCTCTGCTATAATTTGCTCCAAATGCCTTCTGCCCCTCTCTCTCTTTCTTCTTCTTCTGGGATCCCAATTATTCTAATATTGTTTTGTCTTATGGTATCACTTATCTCTCGAATTCTGCCCTCGTGATCCAGTAGTTGTTTATCTCTCTTTTCCTCAGCTTCTTTATTCTCCATGATTTGGTCTTCTATATCACTGATTCTCTCTTCTGCCTCATTTATCCTAGCAGTTAGAGCCTCTATTTTTTATTGCACCTCATTAATAGCCTTTTTGATTTCGACTTGGTTAGATTTTAGTTCTTTTATTTCTCCAGAAAGGGATTCTCTAGTATCTTCCATGTTTTTTTCAAGCCCAGCTAGTATCTTTATAATCGTCATTCTGAACTCTGGTTCTGACATCTTACTAACTGTATTGATTAGGTCCCTGGCAGTCCATACTGCCTCTTATTCTTTTTTTTTGAGGTGAGTTTTTCCGTTTTGTCATTTTGTCCAGGGAAGAATAGATGAATGAGAGAACAAAATGTTAACAAGGTAACAACGACCCCAGAAAAATATACACTAAACAAATCAGAAGAGACCCGAAACCGGGATGGGGGAAGAAAGGGGGAAAAAAAGAATATGATCAGGCTGGTGAATAGAACAGAGCCACACACTAGATTTTGGGTGTATTTTGGTCTGTTAGAAGAAACTGCCTCCCAAAATTTTAAAGAAAGAAAAACTTATATATATACAAAAATAAGGGTAAATATGATGAAGGGATGGAATATGACTGTACAGATGAAAATTAGAAAAGATTTTTAAAAAGGAATTGATAAGAAGTTGGTTGAAAAAGAAAGAAGAAAAATTAAAAACAAAAAACAAAAAAAGAGAATGTGATCAGGCGGGAGACTAGAACAAAGCCATATACTAGATTTAGGGTATATTTTGCTCTGTTAGAAGAAACTGTATCCCAAAATTTTAAAGAAAGAAAAACTTATATATATACAAAAAATAAGGTTAAATACAATGAAGGGATAGAATATGACTGTAAAAGTGAAAATTAAAAAAAATTTTTAAAAAGGAATTGATAAAATGATATGTTGTTTGAAAAAGGAAAGAAGAAAAATTTAAAAAAATAGAAAAAGATAAAATAAAGAAAATTTTAAAAATTAACTTTGAAAGACTAAAGAATCATGGGGAAAAAGCCATGAATTCTATGTGCTGTATTCCCCTAGCGCTGGAGTTTTGTAGTTCTCATTGATCGGTAAACTTGGTCTTGGCTGGATGTTCTTGCTGATCTTCTGGGGGAGGGGCCTATTGCAGTGACTCTCAAATGTCTTTGCCCAAGGCAGAATTGCACCACCCTTGCCAGGGTCCAGGCTAAGTAATCTGCTTGGGTTTGCTCTCAGTAGCTTTTGTTCCCTGAACATTTTCCATACAGCTTTGGAGGACGAGAATGAAAATGGCAGCCTCACAATCTCTGGTCCCAGAGGAGTCAAGAGCTCAGGGCCCCACTCCTCAGTGCGCCCTCAGAGAAAAGCAGTCAATCACTCCCGTCTCCCTGGTCTCCAGCCACACTCTGTGTTCACCTGGCCTGTGACTGAGCATTTTTATCTGTGGCTCATGACCCCGTTTAGAGTTTCCAAACCCAGCAGATTCCTGCAGTGCACTCCTGTGCCCCTCCTCCCAGGGGAAGAAGGGGAGTCTCCCCGAATCTGTCGCTTGTTGGGTCCCTGCTGGAGGAGCAGTGGCCTGACTGTGCCACGGGTCACGGTTTATGACAACCCTGAACTGAGAGCCCACTCCTCGGCTCTGTCTTTGCAGCTGGCTTCCCCACTCTGATACCTGAGAGCTCTGCTGCACTCAGGCACTCCCAGTCTTTCTGTGACCCCATAGGTACTGAGACCACACTGTCCCAGTGAAGATTCCACCCCCCACTTAGCCACTGGAGCAACATCTCTCAGTGGAGCAGACTTCTAAAAGTTCTGATTTTGTGCTCCACTGCTCTGTCACTTGCCTGTAGCTGGCTGATGGAGGCTCCCTCCCCCCGAGGTCTATCTTCCTACCTTCCAGAAAGTGGTCGCTTTTCTGTTCATAGGATTGCTGCTATTCTTTTCTTCGATCTCCTGTTGAGTTTGTAGGTGTTCAGAGTGGTTTAATAAATATCTAGCTGAATTCCTGGGACCAGACAAAATTTAGGTCACCTACTCCTCCACCATCTTGCTCCTCCCCCATTCCATTTTCTTTTTAGAAATCTTGAAAAATGTTAGAATTGGCTTCTCTTCAGCAACTGACATTACATTGTGTAGGCAGAATATAAGTAGATTTAGGAAACAGAGGCAAAGAAATGGTTTTTCTCTCATATAAAATCCTGGTTTGAGAAAGTAGCCAAGGACTGCTCTAGACTAAATAACAAATTGGGTGAAGATTTTTCTTTGAGATATTTCCATATCTCCTATTAGCTTCTCTTTCCCTTCCTTACTCTTTTTCACTTATCTCTTCCCCCAGAGACTTGGAGTCAAGCCATGTATCTTACTTCTGGGAATCTCAGCTAAGATTTACACCAATTACCAAGAAGGGGATAAGTTGGCCACTGTCAGAGGCATTAGCACTTCAATGAGAGCCTCACAAAAGATCCAAAGTCCCACAAGATTCAAAAAAAGTCCCTGCATTCATGAAACTTGCATTTTAATGGAACAAAAGGTCATAAACAAATAAATATATAACATAATGTTAGATATCAGTATGAATGAAATAAAGTAAAGTAAGGGGCTAAAGACCAATGGGTGGGAAGCAGGAGCCATTTTACTTTCAGTGACCAAGGAAGACCTTTTTGAAGAGAAGATATTTGCAGGGAGACATGAATAAAATGCAGGAGTAAGTCATAGGCAATGTGAATATCTGGGATGATGAGTATTCCAATGATAAAGATCAGCATATGAAAATTTTCTGAGCTGCAACATGCCTGCATGGTTGAGGAACCACAAGAAAATCATTACTAGATAGAAATGAGGGATAAAGGAACTCAATAAGAGAGGATATCAGAGAAATAAGCCAAAGCCAAATCATATAAGGCTTTGTAAGCCATAATAAGGAGTTTGGGCTTTGTTCAAAGTGTGATGAGAGGCCAACATAGGCCTTTGAGTAAGGATGTGACAAAAGCTGATTTATGTTCAGAAAAGATTCTTCAGGCTGCTGTGTGGTGAATAGACTCAGGGCAAGAGTGCAAGCAGGAACACTAGTTAGGCACCATTGCAGTAGTTCAGGAAAGAGTGAGGATGGTGGCTTGGGCTAGAAAGGTTGATATTGTCAGGTTTACATTTTAATCACGGTTGACATTTATTAAAGATTCACTGGCTAAGGGCTTTATAAACATTATCCTCATAACCACCCTGTGGACTAAGTATCATCATTAACCCTATTTACTAAGGAGGAAACTGACATTTGAAGAGGATGACTGGCCCCATTTCCCTCAACTAGCCCTGATTTATAAGGAGGAATCTGAAATTCAAAGAGGTGAAATAACATGTCCAAGGTCACATAAGTAATAAATAGCAGACCCTGAGCTCATACAAATCTGTCTAACTCAAGACCTAAGACCATTTTGGCTCCAAAGAAACTGTATAGGCCACAGTTACTAATGTTGGGCTAATATTTGAGGCAAACTCATTATGTTCAGGGTAAGGAAAGAATAATATTATATATTAGTTATGGGCAAGGGAATACTGGAAAGGACTAGAGTTGGTGATAAAATTAGGGTTAGGCAATCTTATTTTTGGAATGTGCTACTTAAAAGAGCCCTGGAGTGAGACACGAAATAAGATTTTTGAAGGCCTTTAGAAGCCAAGAAATGCATTAATGAATATAACTGTTAGACTGTACTCTCTTCCTTTTGGACACAAAGCAGGTTTGTTCACTTTGAGTCATTCTGATTCTGAAAGGATTGGTCTATGAACAATCTAAGTCTTATGAGAAAAGAAGAAGGTGGGACACATTGGAACATACTTCCTTGATGGGTTGGCTTTGGAAGTCTGAGTAAGAATTGACTCTAGGAGAACCAGCAGCTGACAAAGCTCTTTCCCACCAAGTGAGAGTTTAATAAACAAAATCACAATTCACCCCAGCTTGGCTTCAATGTTTTTGAAAATGACATCCAAGATAGCATAATAGCTGAGGAGAAAATCACAGCCTGGTTTGTAGTTGGAAATTGCTAGCTTGGTGGCAGCTGTTGTTCACTCATGGTTGAACTGCTCTGTCATTAGATTTCAGAATAGGGTAGCATAAAGGGAGAGGATGATGCCATCGCCTTCCTCAGCAATTGAGCAAATAAAAGTTCAGGAAAATTTTATTTACAGTCAACCAAGTACTTACTTAACATGTAGTCAGCACTATGTTCAATGCCATATAAACCATGGTGGGGTGGTGAGAGAGAAGTGTGGCATTGCCTTTGCCCTCAAGGGGCTTACAATACTGCTAACATTCAAGAGAAATTACAAATACAAAGGTGTGCCAATTATCAATGTATTGCCTCTCAGCTCCAAATATACTCTTTTTTGCCCTGCTTTATGATACTGGAGCTGGACCCTGTAAACATTTCTCCTTTGCTAGATGGTACAGTGTTAGGATTTGTTAATAGAAGGTGCTAGAGGTACATGGCAGGGCAAAGAGATTCCTCTTCCTAATGTGCTTTCTTGTTTCTTGCTTACTTCTGCAGCACACAGTGGTCAGTGGCATGCAGAACACCCAGAGGTGCTCACTCAATAGTGTGTTTCAGAGCACGCCCACAGGCAGCTTCCCAGCAAATTCCACTAGCAACCCAGAGGGCAGCTTCTCAGAGTGTTTTCCGAAGCACCCCCTGGGCAACTTCCTGAGTCCCATCAGCACCCCAGCAAGTAGCTTCCCAATAAGTTCAGTTGGCATCTGGCCAGTGGTTTCCTGTTTGCTAGCCCCTGTCCTCAGCATCTCAACGAATTTCTCCAACAACCAGTGGGCCACACCAATACCCTCTCCACTGAAGTCTGAATCTCTTCCAAGTTTGGTCCTGCCTTAGGTACTCTGCTTTATCCCTGGAGGTAGTGGCTGCCCCCTATATCTGCTATTCTGTATTCTTTAGAATTATCCCTTACCCTTTAGTAATTCATCCCCTTTTATTAGTTAATAATTCTTTACATTAAACTCCCCCTGCTCTAATTACTGTGTGGTTTCTGCCTCCTAACTGAAGACAGGCTGCTACGAAAGATAAGAGAACATAAGTGCAAAACTGGGGGATAACAAGAAATGCTATAGGCATTCAGAAATTGTAGAGTTCAATATGGATTGTTGTGGAGTCAAGGGAGGACTTCATGGAATGCTATAACTCGAATTGGATACACTCTGGCAGAGAAAGAGAATTCTAAATTCAGAGGGGTTGTGTGTTGAATGTTTATGTGTATGAAAAAGAGAGAGATTGAAAGAGAAGAGGAGAAAAGATAGGACCATGGTTCAGATTAGTTGATTCATTTTAAGTGGTAGGAAGTAATTTCATAGGGCAAAAGTAGATTAAGGATTAACTAACTAATTAATTCAACAGATGTTTATTGAGTACCTACTATGTATCAAGTTCTAAGTGCAGGTTTACACATGAAGATACCTGCCCTTGTGGGACTTATATTCTAGAGGGGGGCAGATAGCAAGGCAGGAGAGAGACAGTAAACAATAGACATGAAAAACACATTGTCTGGTACAATAAAGGTTGATAAGTGATATGAAAAAAAAGTAGAGTGGGGGGATATATTAGTCTTCTCCTGCTGTAACAAATTACCACAAATAATGGCCTAAAACAACACAAACATTATCTTATGGTTTAGAGGTCAGATGTTCTAAAATCAAGTTATTAGCAGGACTGCATTCTTTCTGGGAGTTGTAAGGGAGATTCATTTCCTTGTCTTTTCCAGCTTCTAGAGGACACCTGCAATTACTTCGCTCATGGTCTCTTCCTCTATCTTCAAAGCTAGCAGAGTAGCATCTGCCAATCTCTCTTCTCTCTTACTTCTGTTTCCATGTTACATCTTCTCTGACTCTCCTGCCTCCCTCTTACCAGGACTCTCCTCAGGCCCACCCAGATAATCCCCATTTCAAGATCCTTAACTTAATCACACCTGTAAAGTCCCCTTGTCATGTAAGGTAACATATTCACAGGTTCTGGGGATTAGGATATGAATATTTGGGGAAGAGGGCATTATTCTGCCTACCAGAAGGGGGCTGCAATTTTAAATTGGTGGTCATGATAGGTCTCGTTAAAAAGGTAGGGTTTGAACAAAAATTTAAGTTACACATGGAGAATGTTATGGAAAGAGGTAACAGGCAGTGCAAAGGACTTGAGGCTGAGAGTTTCCTAGTACATTGAAGGAACAAGGAGGCCAGCACAGCTGAAACATAGTGAGTCAGGGAGAATGCCAGGAGATAAAGTTGGAAAGAGAAAGATCATTTGGGGTGAATGATTGGTGTAAGGACATTGATCAGAGGGGTCAGTGATCTACCTTGTATGCTAAAGGCTCTCTGGCTGCCATATTGGGAGTAGATTGTAGGGAAGTAAAGGATCCACTGCTAACAACTGCTTGGAAGGCTGCACAAAGAATGCTGAGACTGAATTCACCATGTACATGAGAGGAACAAAAACACAACCTGGGTCTTGGGTCCAGTATTTTCCACTTCTGGAGTGGATATGGGGTTCCTAGAATGTTAGACTAATGGAGCATATTTCATGTATTTTATAGAGAATTATAAAAAAGATTTTAGCAGAACAGAGCTATGTTAATACATGTCTAAAAGTTTCCATTGAGGTAGCATTAAGAAAAGTTGTTTCACTGAACTAAAATTCAAATTTGCACATTCCTCATATTCTTGATATCTCTTGCAATATATTTGGTAGAACCTAAAATGTCTATCATGTGCAGGACTTGAGATAATGGCTTCTTGGCTGGGCATTTTTAAATTTACTTGCAAACACCTGACAGTTTAGATGGTCCCTTTCTTCAATCAACCTAATGCTATTTAAATCTACAGGTGTGATGCTTGTGGTAAAAATAGAGGTTTTTCAGCTAGTCTCAAGTTGATCCTTATTACAGACCTGCCCCTTATGGGGGGAGGGTCACTAAAGATTTGATTTCTCCTCTACGGGTCTGAAAACCTGGAAAATTAACTTTACCAAACACTAAGGATGTTCAGTCCTGGGAGGGGTAGTACACCCAAGTGCTAATTGATTGACTTGAACTGTGAGATTTAGGACAGCCAGTTTTTTACAGAGAAAACTTACTCCTGACAATAACCACTTGAAAGGCTAAATTACAGATTATAGAGGATCATTTAATAAAAGTTTAAATTTATATATTTCTTCATGCCAGGCACTGTCTGAAGCAAATTTCTATTGGTTTATTCAACAAATAATTATTGAGCACCTACTTTATGCCAAACATCATCATTGGTACTTGGAAATCACCAGTTTAAAAAAAGTTCATGAGACTTCCCAGGAAGATGGTGGAGTAGGAGGGTCCTAAGCTCAACTCATCCCACAGATACAACTAGACAACACCCACATCCATGTAAATAACCCAGAAAATGACCTGAAGACTGGCAGAACAGACTCTCCACAGCTAAGTGTAGAGAGGAGGCCATGTCAAAGAGGATAGGAAGGGTGGACACACAGTCCAGAGCCAAACAGACCCAGAGGACTGGCCATGGGACGGAGGGACATGGTGGGTGTGGAGAGGGGTGAGGAACAGATCCCCACCCCAGGCACAGGGGGCCCACATGGGGAAGATAAATCCCCATAACATTGGCTTTGAAAACCAGAGGGTCCCAACAATCAGTAGGTCTTAATACCTGGAACTTTAAAAATCAATGGGCTTGGTTCTGGGAGAGCCTGGAGGGTGATAGGAAACTGAGTCCCCACCCTTAAAGAAATAGCACAACAAACAGCTCTGCTGAGATACAGCTTAGAAGCAGAAGTTTGAAAAATGCCTGGGGTATACAGGAGGGAGATTTATTTACTAATATCAGAGCATGTGCTGGAGTGACAGGGATTGTTGGGAGACCTCTCCCAGAACAAAAGAGCTGGCAGGAATCATTTGCCTCTCCCACCCCTTGCCTAGACACTTGGACACCTGCCATAACCAGTGCAGCGGAAAACTCTCCACCTAGCTTGCTAACAGTACACCCCATCCCTGCATTCTCTTGCAGAAATGCCCCCTCTATCCAAGCCTGGGCAGGAGTTTTCTTGGGGACTGCAGGTCCCCTCCTGCAGCTGACCAGCTTGGACCTTGCTGATATCAGGTGACCTGCCCCAGCATTCTCATGTGGACCCACCCCGTCTAATATGCCCCTGATAGAGCCCATCTAGACCAGTGCCATAAATCTGGCAGTGTGAAACCAGCCCCTGTAGGGGCCAGCACCACTCCAAAGTGACTCCTGCCCCAGGGAGGGGGGAAGATAACCACACACACCATCCAAGACATCTGGTCTGACTACAGGCCCCACCCACTAATGAAAGCTTCTTAGGAGACAGTACAGGGAAAGTGCCCTGTAGTTTGGTGCTACTGCATGTCTGGCAACCACCTGGTCTGACTCAACTCAAGCCCAAGGCAGCCCCAAACTGGCCCACTATCAACACAGGGACCAAACCTTGCTCACAACAGGCAAAGAGAGCCATTGCAGATGACTAGACTGCAAGCAAGTGCAGCTCAGTCACAACAGTAGGGTGCATGCAACACACATAGGAAACACCCCTGAAAAGCCAGGCTCTGGTGAACAGGGAACATTGCACTGCAGGGCACTATAGGACCTCTTCTTCATAAGGACACTACTTTCAAGAGCAGAAGATGTAGCTGACTTTCCTAACACATAGAAACAGACACAGAGAGGTAGACAAAATGAGGAGACAGAGTAATGTTTCCCAAATGAAAGAACAGGACAAAAATCACAACAAGTGAGCTAAATGAAATGGAGATAAGTAATATGCCTGATAGGGAATGTAAGGTAATAATCATAAAGATACTCACTAGACTTGAGAAAAGAGTGGAGGATCTCAGTGAGACACTCAACAAAGAAATAGAACACATAAAAAAAGAGCCAATCTAAGGAAAAACTTAATAACTGAAATTAAAAATAGACTAGAGGGAATGAACAGTAGACTAGAGGAAGCAGATGAACAGATCAGTGACCTGGAGGACAGAGTAACAGAAAGCAATCGAGCTGAACAGCAGAGAGAGAGAAAAAATAATAATAAATGAGAATAGACTAAGGGAACACCATCAAGCATTATAACATTCACATTATAGGGAACCAAGAAGAAGAGAGAGAAAACAGGGGCAGAACATTTATTTAAAAAAATAATAGCTGAAAACTTCCTGAATCTGTGGAAGGAAACAGAAATCGAGATCCAGGAGACACAGAGATTACCCCAACAAAATCAACCCAAGGGAGTCCACATCAAGACACATAGTAATTAAAATGGCAAAAAGTGGTGATAAAGAGAATTTTATTTATTTATTTTTTTAAAGATTTTATTTATTTATTCATTAGAGACAGAGAGAGAGAGGCAGAGGGAGAAGCAGGCTCCCAAGGAGCAGGGAGCCCGATGTGGGACTCGATCCCAGGACCCTGAGATCATGACCTGAGCCAAAGGCAGACGCTTAACCATCTGAGCCACTCAGGCGCCCGATAAAGAGAATTTTAAAAGCAGGAAGAGAAAAGAAAACAATTATGTACAAGGGAAAACCCATAAAGCTATCAGCTGATCTCTCAACAGAAACATTGCAGGCTAGAAGACAGTGGCATGATATATTCAAAGTGCTAAAAGGGAAAAAAACTACTCTACTCAGCAAGGCTACCATTCAGAATAGAAGGAGAGGTCCAGAATTTCCCAAACAAAAGTTAAAGGAATTCATGACCACTAAACTAGCCTTACAAGAAATGTTAAAGGGGACTCCTTGAGTGGAAAGGAAAGACCATAAGTAGGAGTAAGAAAAGTAGGAAGCAAAAAAGCAGTAAAAATTAAGTGTATGTCTAAAAATCAGTCAAGGGATTCACAAAATAAAAGGCTGTAAAGTATGACACCATATAACTAAAACGTGGGAGTGAGAAAAGTAAAGAATGGGTTCAAACTTAAGCGACCACCAACTTAATATAGACTGATATATGCAGAAAATGTTATATACAAACCAAGTGGTAACCACAAACCAAAAAACAGTAATAGATATGCAAAAAATAAAGAGAAAGGAATCCAAGCATATCACTAAAAGAAGCCAGCAAACCAACAGAGAAGAGAAGAAGAGAAGAAAGAAAGAGAGAAGAACTACAAAAACAACCATAAAACAAGTAACAAAATGGCAATAATTACATAGCTATCAATAATTAGTTTGAATGTAAACAGAAGATGTGGCATATATATATGTATATATATGTATGTACATATATACACACGCAATGGAATATTGTTCAGCCATAAAAATGAATAAAATCTTGCCATTTGCAACAACATGGATGGATTGAGAGAGTATTACGCTGAGTGAAATAAGTCAGTCAGAGTAAGACAAATACCATATCATTTCACTCATATGTGGAATTTAAGAAACAAAAAAAGAACAAAGAAGAAAGAGACAAACCAAAAAACACTCTTAATTATAGAGAGCAAACTAATGGTTACCAGAGGGGAGGTGGGTGGGAGGATGAATGAAACGGGTGAAGGAGATTAAGAATACACTTATGGTGATGAGCACTGAGTAATGTATAGAATTGTTGAATCACTATATTGCACACCTGAAGCTAATATAACAGTGTATGTTAAATATACTGGAATTAAAATTTTAAAAAATAAAATTTTTTTAAAGTTCATGCTTTATACATTTTGAAGGTAAAGCCAACAGAACTTCCTGATGGATTCGATATGAAGAGTAATATAAAGAGAACTTAGGGAAGAAGCCAAGTTTTAAGAAAGGGAAAGTGGTGAGTGAGGAGTTCTCCATGAAGACGGTACTCCTGTTCTGGGCAATGCCCTGGGCTCCCTTGGTTGTCTCCAAATCTTTGATCACAGTCTATTGCACCCAACAACCCTGTGTTAGTGATGTGTGAAGGGAATGAAGGTAAAAATAGAGTTGTCTATCCATGGGACAAGTTGGAAGAGACAAGATGGTGAGAGCAGATCGAGGATTTGCAAGGAGGAATTCAGTTGCCCAGGAAACTGTAAGTCTCCCCACCTCAACAATCTGTATAAATGCTGTGACAGACCCTGGGCATTCCACAGCATAGAAATGAAAGCTTGAGAAGTTTGAGAAAGTTTGCATGGCACTCATATAAAAAGAGGGGCTCAAGAAAGCTAGAAGACTTGAAAGTATTGAACCATTCAGAATGTATTACCTTTTATTGAATAATTATAAATATTATTATTATTAGTTAGTAACTAAGATAAATATATTAACCCTCATCACAAACTTGTAATATAGGTACTCAAATTATTCTCACTTCATAAGTGAGAAAATTGGGACCTAGAGAGGGTAAGCAAACTGCTCACCCTCACCCAGTAAGAAAGAGGGAGAGGTCTTAAACCATAAGCCTTAAACCTGGGTGTTTTGGACCCTGTGAAATGTACTCTCCTTGGACTGACAGTAAACAAAGAACCTGCATATGTGTGATATCCTTTTTATGTGTATACATGCCTAGGTTAACCAGTGGACATACTTGTGTACATGTTAGCCATTGCAGTGTTTTGATAAATCTCAACAGATTTTTTCTTCACTTATAAAACTGTAAATAAAAAAGCCTTGAGCTGTAGTGTATTAGGTGTCATTAACATGGTGTAAGTTTCAAGGGGCAGGGATTTTCTCTGCTTTATTCATTGCCTCCTCAGCACCTAAAATAGCTCCTGGCCTATAGTAGGTACTCAACAAGTGTTTGTGGAGTGAAAAACTGGCAGATCCATCCTACCATCTGGTTTGGTAGGGATGGCCACAGAATCTCATCCTTAACTGGGATGGTGGATCAAACAGTACCCAAAAGGGACTCTTTCTCACTTGGAAGTGCTCAAGGAGATGCCAAGATAACCAAGTTTTGAGTCTCAGAGGACATGTTCTGGGAACCAATGTTTCCTGTGTAATTGACAATTCCACCTTCTAAATGAGTACTAGGTCCCATTCAAGAGCCTGGCTAGGATCTCTGCCACTTTCTGAATTGGGAAGAAGAGACCCAGCCCTACTTCCTCTGCTGCCCAGATCTATGCTAATTCCTGCTGAACGCCTTTTAACAATAGTCTGTGATCCAGGCAAACTTGTCTCCTGGGTTGGCATCCTGTTTCAACTCCCTTTGAGTTCTAGCATCCTGATTCACGATCCCCCTCCCCACCATTATCTACTGTCTCCATCTTCCCTCCAGCCCTTTTAGACTTTTCTCCAGAAACTCTGGCTACTGACCTGGTCAAGCCCATTTAATGTATCTTCTTGCCATTTCAGGTGACATTATCCTACCCTGGCCCTCACCATGGTTTACCTTCATGATTCCTTGGACCACCTTCATAAACTACATGTTTGGGTTTTTTGTTTGTTACTTTTTATTAAAACATACATCAAGAAAAATGCATTGATAATAAGTGCATAGCATGATAAAGTTTCACAAACTGAACACGCTTATGTTATCAGCATCCAGATCAGAAAGAGAACATTACCAGCTTTGCAAAAGCTGCAGGTACACTCTTTTCCATCACTGCCATCTCCTCACTGCTGTTCTGCCCCCTTTCCCTTTAATCTCTCATTGATTGACATGTTTAAGCAAGAGATTTTGTTTTGGAGGATTTTTAAACTCTTCTCTGAAGCTTCTACTTTAAAGACCCTGACTGAAAAGGGATTTTCTAATCTCTTACATCTTGTGAAACAGGTTCAAAAGATAGAAATGACCACTGTTACTTATTATTACTCTTATTATTATTGCTTATTTAAAACCCCATATTCAAATGACAGTTTAGTCTGTGACAATGTCAAATGGACAAAACAGGAAAAGAACCCCTAGAAAAGAGGTTATTAAAATCATATGACTAGTTGACATGCACAACTTGGGCATATTCAACACAGATTTCTGTTATTTCAGAAAGGTTTCAATAAGCTTTAGCCACACCACCTATCCTATGTAAAGATGAGCATGCATCTTGCTCACAACCACTCAACAGCAATAAAGATAATTTCTCTATAAACCAGATTTCATACTGGCTTTAAGACAGATGTCTCTATTTCCATACCCATACCCACAACTCCCCCAAGGTCTGAGTTTGCATATTGAAAGATAAAAGTGCATATATATATATAAATCAAAGGATTTCTGAGATCACCTTTGAGAGAATTTTATTTGGCTTAGAGCCTCTGAGAAGTTTTATGCCAGGAAGAGTTAATTAAATACAATGCATCCTGGGGCTCAAGAGCTGAAAGTCTAATGAGATCCAATGTTTCATGAGAGACTACTTAAACTGAAACAGTGGCAGAATTATCTAGAAGCTCCTGATAAACCTTCAAGCTTGATATGTTCTTCATTTCATTTTTGGTCTGATACAACACACAGCCCATTGCAGTGTACATTTCTGCATTTATGGGTGCCAGAATATCCTCAGTTCACTTCAGGAAGGCAATTTGAGAGGAGATTTATTTTGGTGGTATTTTAGATGTTGTTGTGTCTAATAATGATAATGACAGTATATGGAAGCTGGCACAATAGAAGTACGTAATCTGCTGGGGAGAGAAAGGCCCCAAATTTCATAAGAAAATGTTCATTATCCTTCACCAGCAGCAGATAAATTTGAAATTTATTTCTACTAGTGGCTAGCAGCCCAAAACACCCGACCATTTCCAAGGCACACAGATTACAGAACTTTGGAAATCACCCAATATAGAAGGGCATGGGAATGTTTTTGTTTTCTGGTTAGAAAGCCTGAATTCTTTATCTGCCTCAAGTTTTACAGTTGTATCAAGTTTTCTGGGATCTACTTGGTTTCAGTAGGCAGCAGGAATAAAAGGCTAGGGAGAGTTGGCAGGAGTGTAGGGGGAAAAGTGACAGTAATGGTAGATTTGGCAAGCAATCATGAATATGTACTTCGCATCACTTGCACACCTCACCTTCTGGCCTTCTTGCCAGAAAATGAGATACCCACCCTCTTCTCCTTCCCTTGGGGTGGGGACAGGACGAAAAATGAGGGCGATGAAAATCAGAGGCAGGCATCTGGTGATGGCTCAAATGCTCCTGAGATAGTATAGGAGCAGTCTCCCCTTTTGCTGCTCACGCTTGGGTTTCTGGGGGGCAACAGGGTTTGCAGTCTCCTGGTCTACAAGTCCAATTTATTTAATAAGGAAATGTACTTAATTAAAATAACACCATTCAATTTTATTGTAACTTCCCTTTTGGTCTCAGCCTGGGAATGTCAGCTAAATGTATAAAAGTTTAGAGTTACCATATCTAGATTTATGCAGATAAATATATATTATAGATATCAGAACTATGGAATGCCATAGCTAAGATTGCAAGTGTGTTCTCCCCCTGTATGCAAGTTACAACGGTAGCAGAACACACTTTATTACCTTTTCAAAGCACTGATACTCTTTATTCTTAACTTTTAAATTGCAAATATGATACAAATCATTAACCATAACATCAGCTTAATGAACAGATCATATATTATAAAATCAGGTAATTTGAGAAACTATAAATAAACTCAATGGTATGTAAATTACTTAAAGGAAGGGGAAATAGCTTTCTCATTGATTAAAAATGCTTCCCTCTGTCATCTTTTGTAGCCTATTAATAGGACTATTTCTGACTTAAAAAGTTGAGCTTTTAATGTGCCAGGGACAGAAAGAACATTCCGGCACTTCTCAAATCTTAATGTGCAAACGAATCACCTAGAGATCTTGTTAAAATACAGATCCTAATTCAGCAGGTCCAAAGTGGAGCGTGAGATTCTGCCCTTTTAACAAGCTCTGGGTGATGTTGCTGGCCTGTGGACTACACTATGAGTACTGAAGACAGAAAACCCTCCACCTTGTAAGGAGGTTTCATTAAGGACTAAAGTACCCCCAGAAATTTTGACACACGTAACAATTTTTTGGTTGTTGTCCTGATTCCCTCTCATTTTTTTTTTTTTTTTTTGCAATTGCATGAAACAGAGCAAATATATTTGAAATATCAACTGATGGAGTTTCTCTCCATTAGTTCACCTTTTCCTTCCCTCACCTCTATCCCTATTCAAACAATAACTGACAGTGTGTCCTCTGGCACGTAAGACGGAGGAGACAGGTAAAAATGGAAGTGGTTTCTTTCTAGATTTGAGTGCTTCAAGGACTTAAAGCCAGTTCTCTGCCACCCTATCAGCCCATTACTATTTTCTGCCTGTCGCTAAAGCCAGTTGTTGACTTGGAGTTGCTACTGCACTTGCTGTGTTGCACTTGTAATAGAGGAAGGAGGATCAGTAATATTTCTTATACCTGTTGTAGGAAAGATGTTACGGCTCAAAGTGGATGGCCAAGAATGAATTCTTGAGACATCTTTGGTGCAAAAAGGTGGTTTTATTAAAGCCTGGGGACGGGACCCATGGGCAGACAGAGCTGTCCTGGGGTCATGAGGAGTGGCCCATTATATACTTTCGAGCTGACAGGGGGTTAGGGAGAGCGTAAGCCTCCCAGGTATTTTGGAAACAAGGTTTCCAGGATCCTGAGGGGGCTAGCTATTGTTAGGAAAGGTCATTTATTACTGTTTAGTAAAAACTCAGTCACGAGACCCTTCTGATGTATATGCTTGGAGGATGATTGCCAGCATGTATCTTGGGGGGTAGAGATAAAGGAAGTTTCCAAAAGAATTTTTATATGTTAAAGTAGACTTAGAGCGTCCTGGGGGTTGGGCTAAGATTGCCTTTTGCCCTTAGCAAAGTATTAACATCAAGGCAGCTGGGTTCCTAGAGGAAGGTCCCTCTGCCTGTTTCAAGGACTTGTCAGTGGGCTGTAGGGAGTAAGGAAACTTAGTAATTTTCCTTCTGCCTTTCTCTACAAAAGATTAAGAGGGTAGCCTATTGCAAGATAAATGAGAGAGCATATTTTTCTGTGGGAATGAAGACTGTAACTTGTTTATCTTGTAAAGAAAGTATACCTGTGTCAAAAGTATACTGTTGATTAATTATATTCCAATTTAAAAAAGTATATAGTTAAAGACACAATTATGAAACAGACCATAGTAAGAACTGTCAATAATATACAACAGGGTTTCTCAACCTTGGTATTATTGGCATTTAGGACCAAATAATTGTTGTGGGGTCTGTCCTGGGTATTGTAGGATGTTTAGCAGTGTCCCTTTCTCCTAGCCATTAGATGCCAGTAGTGCTCCTGGTACCCCTATAGACACACACACACACACACACACACATACACACAACCAAAACTGTCTCCAAACATTGCTAAATGCCCCTGAAGGGTGAAATAACTCCCGTTGGAAACCACTAGCACACAATAATATTAGCACATACCTGTGCAGTGTGTATCATACACCTGGCAAGGTTCTAGGTATTTACATGTATTCACACTTTTGATACTCAATACAATTATGAGATAGGTACTATTATTTTCCCTATTATATAGATGAGGAAGCTGGAGTGCAAAGCAGTTAAGTAACTTGCTCAAAGTCACAGAGCCAGCAGGTAGAAGAGCTGGGATTTCTAAGTATTCTAGCTTTAGAATCTGTGCTCTTAACCAACATACCATGTGATGAAACATTTAGTAAACTTGAAAGGGAGTGCAATGTCATTAGGATTTATTTTGAATGTGAATAAAATCAGCAATGCTGCTATGAAATACATATTAATTTAATTGCCTAACACCAAATTATTTACATTTGGAGATTTTATGAAAGAATATGTATTAAATATAAGAAGCCCTGGGCCTTAGGGCTGCCTTCCTGGAAGTTTTTTAAGTTCCCCTCTAGCACCAGCACTGGCCCAACAAACAATGTTTCCCAGGCAGTGTATACTTTGCTCAGACTGGAACCAGTGTGTGATCCAATCACTGGTTGTCATTCTCCCTTCCAGTTGCTTTTTGAACTGCTATGCTACCTCTTGCATGAGGTTAACCACAAGCCCCAAAGACCTCCAGGAATCATATCTATGGGCTGGTGTTGAGGTCCTAGTTGCAGGAGGCCAGCCTGATGAGCCCAATGTTCCCACCAGCCAGTATGGTATTTCTTTCATGAAATTGCCTAAGACTTGCTGATTGGAATGGCTCTCACTCATATCACACAGAGGACAAGTATCTCTAAGCTATCAATGGTCCATCACTGACACTTGGGCAAAGCTGCTTCCAGCCTATAGCACCCAAAGGTGGCAACGTTGGCGGCAGGCACCCATTACTATGTGTGTTCCCCTGCTGGCACACAAGCTGATCCTCTACCCGCCCCCCCCACAGCCTCCAAAGCTGCTGGTGGCACTCAAAGGGAGGTCATGCCTGTGTCCTCAAACGCTTTTGAAGCCATCACTCAACAATGCCAACAGTATATTCATGTCCCTTCTTGCCTCTGATTGATGTGATGTGATGATTCTGTGCTCTCCCAAATCAGTCTCAAGCCATGTGGGACAGGGACAGACATTACTTGTGCAAATGGGACTGCTCTTCTCACTCAGCCCTGGGACCCTCATCTATCCTCCACTCTCCTCCCCACTGGTGGCTTTGAGTACAGAACAGGGGTATAGTCAATACTGAAAGAGATTGAATTCTAGGAATGCAGTGGTGAAGGCCTAAAGAGGTTAAGAGAAGATATGGTTGAGCGATGTGCTGTTCTACCTTTGTGCTATAAAATTCTGAGTGATTAATTTAACATGACCAGAAAATGGCTTATTCACATTTTCCTGCATACTCTGAATAAGACTTGCATTTGTGATCATCATCAACAAAACACAGTTACAACATCTGAAAGAGTCATGGGCAGCAGAATGAATGATGCATTGTTAATATGTAATTATGTCACTAGCATTATGTAAATGTTATTAGGGAACTGCAGGGGCAAAAAGATCTATATTGCTTCAATAGTTTCCTGTTTAGCTGGGAGGTTTTTTTTTTAATCATGAATGGATGTTGAATGATTTTTTTAAATGATGATATCCTCTGATTCATGATACCCAAGAAAAAATGCCCATCTCAACTTAGCAGCAAAAATTGAATCAAAGACTTGACATTATGACCCCTATAAATATTTTGACTATTTCTCATCAAGGACATTAGCAAAGAGCAATTTTTTATTCATTAATCACAAAAAAAAGTGGATCTTTAGGAATTTCATTTGTCAGAAAGTAATCTCACCTACTTTCCTTTATTGAAAAATGTAAAAGCCACAGCCAGTTTTACATTTCCAAGAATATGAAATTGAATCCCAAATTCCAAGTACTGGAGAATAAACTAGCATTGTTCAGTTCATCTTCCTCATCTATCACTGATAGTGTGAATTGGGAGCTCCAAATAGAAGTTATTGAACTACAGTGCAATATAATACTAAAAGTGAAATAATTGTATTTATTTATCCTAAATATAAAAACACTGTGCAATGATCCTTTCCATGTTCAAAATGAACTATCAATTTATGAAGAGCTTCTTTCTGTTTTGAAACTGAATTCAACTGAATATCAAAATCAGATAGAAGACTCAAGGATGAATTCTACCCTGTACCTCACAATATGAAATATAAGACCTGACACTTCATGTTTTCTCAGAAGTATCTGTTTTCCAGTTCCAAATCAAAAAAGTATGAAACATGAAAGAAAATAATTAATAATTTACTGTGTCTATTTTCAATTTGCATTTCCCCATGTATATGGTAAAATATGATCTCCATCAGTATATCTGTGTTTATTATGTTATCTCTTCACGCTGTATTTCAGTAAAAACAAAGAAATCTTGATTATATTTCTTGCAATTGATTTTCCATACATCTGCCCTGTTTCACTAATTTATCTGCTTGGTCTATAGATGCCCTTAAGTTCATGACTCATGCAGTAAGTATTCACCAAATGATGGTTGAGCTGAATGCACTGCAAACACTACTGATGTTATCCTTTGTTCATTGAATTTTCTTTTGATTTCTGTGTTGCTTCAATCCATATATAGAGCAATAGCAAAAAATTAGGTGCAAAGCCAGCACTGAATAAAGATTCGTACAACAGTGCTCGCTTCGGCAGCACATATACTAAAATTGGAACAATACAGAGATTAGCATGGCCCCTGCGCAAGGATGACATGCAAAGTCGTGAAGCGTTCCATATTTTTTGATTAACATAACATAATAATAAAAAAAATGTAAACATTAAAAAAAAAGATTCGTACAACAGACTTGCAAATGTTGGTACAGAGCATTAAAATAATACTGGATCCAGAGGTAATACTCAGCATATTTAGAATGCTAATTCTCAGAAGGCTAATGAAAATATTACCAATTGATCTATATAAAATAAGTAAATAAAAATACCTAAAACTCCATTGAAAGGCCCAGTATTTCTCAAGCATTTTTTAAATCAGTCTATTCCAATCATGGCTTAATCTATAAGAGCATAAATAGATGCATTTCTATCATTGTCTTTCTCCATGATTAAAACACCCAAATGTAACTTTTGCAATTCCAAAAAAAAAAAAAGATTCCTATTGCAAACTTCTCTTTTTTCACATTTTAATGTAATGACTGGCATATCTGGGGGTGAGGGAATATTTCTTCACTTTTTGGATCCTTATTTTTGCCTTGCCACAGTTTACTAATTTTCTCCAATTATGAATATAGTCTGCTTCAAATCCCTTTCTGGAATGAAGTAGGATGTAAATGTATACATTCTTTCCTAGTATTCTTCAGGTAAGAGAAAGCATATGCTATAACAGGGCCTGAGGCAACTTAATAACGCAGTCTTATGTAAGCAATTTCTGTAAAGTTTCATTTTTGTAAATATATTTCTAGTGAAAAATGTAAGAGTCATTTTCAGGTTTTTACTTTGGCACATAGAAAACAAGAAGCTATTACCTAGCCTGGGCTTAATAAACACAAACACACACACACAGAGAGCACACAAAAAAAAGCAAATCAAAGACCAGAGAAATAAACTCCGCTGCTCAAATCTAGTATTTGTCCAAAAGTTTAATGATTGCATCAAAAGTCTTTCAAAATCAAATGACTGCCAGTTGATAAAGAGTCACCATTGGTAGAAAACTACCCCCAAAGACAAGAGACTAGAAATGCATTTTCTCTTCAGAGTGAAATGAAAAAGAAGGATTATAAATGGGAATGGAAAACATGCAAGTGAATTCAATCACTCATTTAACAGGAATGATGGAGCAACTTTGTGTCGGTTTCTGTTCAAGGTGCTAGAGACACAACTGAACATATCAGTCCAAGTCCTTGTCCTCATAAAACCTATATGCTGATAGGGGCGCCTGGGTGGCTCAGTAGGTTAAGCGTCTGCCTTCGGCTCAGGTCATGATCCCAGGGTCCTGGGATGGAGCCCCACATCGGGCTCTCTGCTCAGGGGGAAGCCCGCTTCTCCCTCTCCCATTCCCCTTGCTTGTGTTCCCTCTCTCGCTGTCTCTTTCTCTGTCAAATAAATAAATAAAATCTTTTAAAAAAAACTCATATGCTGATGAATGAGACACTGATACACAGCTAAAAAATAAATAAATGTGATACAGGGTTGGGTGTGTCTGTAAAGAAAATAACAGAGGGTAAGGAGATGGAGTCATTGAGGGGAGGGTACTATTTCAGATAGAGTGGTCAGGGAAGGCTCTAACAGAAGGAACATTTGAGCAGAGACCTGAATGAAATGAAAGAGTAAGGTATGCAAGGATCTGAAGGAAAACATTCAAAGCAGAGAAAACTGCCAGAGCAAAGGCTCTAAGGCACAAGAAAGTTTGGAGCGTTTCAGTGTGACTCAAACAGAGTGAACAAGGCAGAGAGAAGCTGGAGATGAGGTGATAAATATCATAGGAGCTAGGCTATGTCAGGCTATGGCAGTTTTTTTTTTTTTTAATAGCCACGAATTCTTTGACACTCCTCTCTTTAAGAAGTGGGCTCTAAGTTACCTCCTTTTGGAGCTGGTGGGCTTTGAACTGCTTCAACCAATAGAGAATTGTGACACTAAACACTTTCCAAGGCAGGGTCTTAAAATGACCATGCAGGTTTCACTTGGTTTCTTGGATACTTGCTTCAACTATGCTGAGACTGTCATGCTGGAGAGGTCACATTTAAGCACTCCAGTCAAGAGTTCCAGCTAAACCTAGATTTCCATTCATCCCACCAAGGAGCCAGACAGACATGTGAATGAAACTTAGACTGTCCAGATCAGCCTATCCACTGACTGAGTCCTCTGAGTGACTTCGGTTGACTCCATCATCAGGCAGAAGAACCAACCAGTCAACACCTGCCCCGAGTTTCTAAAGTATAAAACAGTTGTGTTTTAAGTCACTAAGTTTTGAAGTGATTTACTATACAGCAATAGTAACTGGAACCAAGGCCCTTGGGCCACAGTAAGAATTTGTTTTCTATTCTGATTATGATAGCAAGCCATTGAAGTTTTGAGCAAGGAAATAATGTGATCAGATTTACAGTTTTAAAAAGTCATTTTGGCTAATTAGTAAAAGATGAGCTATAGGATTGTAAGAGTGAATGCAGGAATATCATTATGAGGTTCCTGCAGAATCCTGGCAAGAGAAGAGGAGGGCTTGAACTAGGGAGATCACAGCAGAGGAGTGAGAGGTAGTTGGATTTAGATTATGTTTGGAAAGTGGAGCCCAGAGGATTTGCTGATATGGGATGTGAGAGAAAGAAGGAAGTAAGGACTGCATCTTAGTTTTTGGCCCAGGCTCCTGGGGGGAATTATGGTAGTCTTAAGAAAGACTAGGGGAGAGGCATATTTGGGCACAGAAGGAGGGTCATAAGTTAATTTTTGGACATGTTAACAGGCTTTTTAAAATTTAAGTATAGTTGACATATTAGTTTCAGGTGTACAACATAGTGATTTGATAGTTCTATACATTACACAGTGCTCACTACAATAGTGTAGTTACCATCTGTCACCATACAAAGTTATTACAATCTTATTGACTATATTCCACTTGCTGTACTGTTCATCTCCAAGACTTATTTATTTTATAACTGCAAGTTTGTACCTCTTAATCCCCTTTACCTATTTCACCTATCACTCCACATCTCTCCCCTCTGGCAGCCACCAGTTTGTTCTCTGTATCTATGAGTCTGCTTCTGGTTTTTGTTGTTTGTTCATTTGTCTTGTTTTGTTTTGTCTTATTCCACCTATAAGTGAAATCATATGGTATTTGTCTTTCTCTGACCTACTTCACTTAGCATATTATCTTCTAGGTCCACCCTTGTTGCCAAAAATGGCAAGATTTCATTTTTTATGGCTGAGTAATATTCCACTGTGTATGTGTATCACATCTTTATCCATTCATCTATTGAGGGACACTCAGGTTGCTTCTATATCTTTGCTATTGTAAATAGTGCTGCAATAAACATAGAGGTGCATATGTTTTTTTGAATTAGTGTTTTTATTTATTTTTTTTATAAATACCCAGAAGTGGAATTGCTGGGTCATATGGTATTTACATTTTTAATTTCTTGAGGAACCTCCATACTATTTTCCATCATGGCCACACCAATTTATATTTCCACCAACAGTGCACAATGGTTCCCTTTTCTCCACATCCTCACCAACACTTGTTAGTTCTTATCTTTTTGATACTAGCCATTCTGACTGGTGTGAGGTGATATCTCATTGTGGTTTTGATTTGCATTTCCCTGGTGATGAGTGATGTTGAGCATCTTTTCGTGTGTCTGTTGGCCATCTGGATGTCTTCTTTGGAAAAATTTCTATTCAAGTCATCTGCCAATTTTGTAATCAGATTATCTGGGGTTTTTTAGTGTTCAGTTGTATGAGTTCTTGATATAGATCAGATATTAACCCCTTATTGGATATATCATTTGCAAAAATCTTCTCCCATTCAGCAGGCTGCCTTTTGTTTTGCTTATGGTTTCCTTTGCTGTGCAAAAGTTTTTTAGTTTGATGTAGTGCTAGCTATTTATTTTTGCCCTTGTCTCCCTTGCCTGGGGAGACACATATCAAGAAAAATATTGCTAAGCCAATGTCCAAGTTTACTGCCTATGTTTTCTTTTAAGAACATTATGGTTTCAGGTCTTACATTTTGGTCTTTAATCCACTTTGAGTTTATTTTTGTGTATGATGTAAGAAAGTGAACACATTAAGAGTTACAATGCCAAACTGGAAGTGTAGAATTTGTATATGAGTCTAGAGTTGTAGGGGATAATATATATAACAACTTAGATGTATGAATCTGGAGTTCAAGAGAAGAGATCTAGGCTGGGGATGTAATCCAGGAAACACCAGTATATAGATGCTTTTAAAGCCAT
The DNA here is from genome assembly GCF_004348235.1 of Phoca vitulina. NCBI lineage: Eukaryota > Metazoa > Chordata > Mammalia > Carnivora > Phocidae > Phoca > Phoca vitulina. The sequence continues at coordinate 6,620,597 of NW_022589758.1, read as the reverse complement.
AAGAGTAAATGAGATCACCAAGGGAAGTCACCTAGATATCAAGGACATAGAGGAGCAGTGGATCAAAGAATGTGCTGAAGCATGCTATAATATTTAAAAAATCAAAAAGGTGCTGGTAAAACTGGATGTCCACATGTAAAAGAATGAAGTAGGATGCTTACACCTTATATCATATACAAAAATTAACTCAAAATAGATAAAAGACCTAAACTTAAGAGATAGAATTGTAAAACACTTAGAAGAAAACATAGGAGAAAATCTTTATGGCATTGGATCTGGCAATGATTTCTTGAATAAGACACCAAAAGCACGAGCAACAAAAGATAAAGTTGGATTTAATCAAATTAAAAACTTTTGTGCATTGAAGGACACTATCAAGAGAGTGAAAAGACAACCCACAAAATGGGAAAAATATTTACAAATCATATATCTGATAAGAGATTAATATCCAGGGAAAAAAAAGAACTCCTACAACTCAATAACCAAAAAACAAACAACCCAATTTTCAAAAATGGGCAAAGGACTTGAATAGACATTTCTCCAAAGAAAATATAAAAATAACCAATAAGTACATGAAAAATGCTCAACATCATTTGTCATTAGGAAAGTACAAATCAAAACTACAATGAGATACCACTTTACACCTATTAGGATGGCTATATTTTAAAAAAGGGAAAATAACAAGTGTTGGCAAAGATGTGGAGAAAATGAAACCCTTGCTGATGGGAATGAAATGCAAAATGGCGCAGCCACTGTGGAAAACCATTCGGCAGTTCCTCAAAAAGTTACACAGCATGTTACTGTATGATCCAACAATTCGACTCCTGGGCATATACCCAAACAAATTGAAAGCAGAGACTCAAAAAGATTATTTGTACACCAATATTCATAACAGTGTTATTCATAATAGCCCAAAGGTAGGAACAACTCAAATGCAAATGTCCATCAACAGATGAACGAATAAACAAAATGTGATGAATGGATAACCAAAATATATAGTGGTGAAATATTATTTGACCATAAAAAGGAATGAAATTCTTGATACATGCCACAACATGGATGAAGCTTGAAGACATTATGCTTAAATGAAAGAAGCCAGACACAGAAGGACAAATATTTTATGATTCCACTTATATGAGGCACCTAGAATAGGCGAATTCATACAGACAGAAAGTAGAATAGAGGGTACCAGGGGCTAGGGGGAAGCGGGAATGAGGAGTTACTACTTAATGAGTACAAAATTTCTGTTTGGGATGATAAAAAATGTTGCACAACACTGTGAACATATTTAATGTCACTGAATTGTACACTTTAAAATGGTTACACTGGTAAACTTTTTTTTTTTTTTAAAGATTTTATTTATTGGCGAGAGAGAGAATGAGACAGAGAGCATGAGAGGGAGGAGGGTCAGAGGGAGAAGCAGACTCCCCGCTGAGCAGGGAGCCTGATGTGGGACTCGATCCCGGGACTCCAGGATCATGACCTGAGCCGAAGGCAGTCGCTTAACCAACTGAGCCACCCAGGCGCCCCATACACTGGTAAACTTTATGTTGCATATATCTTACCATGATTTTTAAGTCACGAAGTGGAGGAGAACAACAAATGAAACTGAGAGGGGGGCACCTGGGTGGCTCAGTAGGTTAAGCGTCTGCCTTCGGCTCAGGTCATGATCCCAGGGTCCTGGGATCAAGCCCCGTGTTGGGCTCCCCGCTCTGCGGGAAGTCTGCTTGTCCCTCTTCCTCTGCCCACCTCCCGCCTGTGCTCTCTCTCTTTCACTCTCTCTCTCTCTCTCAAATAAGTAAATAAAACCTTAAAAAAAAAGAAACTAAGAGGGACTGGCAGGGAGTAGGACAAAATCTAGAAGAGTGTGTGGCACCCTTGAAGCAATTGAGAAGGAAAGAATGACCAGTTTCCAATGCCGCTGAAACAGTGGGTAGCATGAGTAGGATGAGGGCTGAGAATTGACCACTGGGTTCAGCAGTGTGGAGGTGATGGGGTCCTTGATAAGAACAGTTTCAGTAGCATGATGGGGATTTTAAAGATTTAACCCAGACTTAAATGGGTTAAAGAGAACTTATGAGCTGAAAAAGTGGAGACAGTAAAAACTAACCTTTTGGGAAGTTTTGTTGTGAAGGGTAATAGAGAAGTGGGGTAAAAGAGGGACAGCAAATCTAGGGAGGCCTTTTTGGTAATGAGTCTGCTACTAGGAAGTAAAAGACAGTTGAACCACATGTGGATTTTGTCAGATAAAGACCTAATTTCCATAACAAATAAAAGGCTGAGCACTGCACACTAGAAAGCAAAATACTGAAATTATAACTAGTAAGAAATGTGAACCAATCCTTCCAATTACTCACAAGATTCAACCTCTTCCCAAAAGTTGGGGTCCATATCCACATTCCATAGTTAAACAAACACATGGAAAATTTGGAAATGATCCAGGGAAAATCACAACTACGAGAAGTTTTGATAAACAAGAAATAGAGAAGTGAAAGGAAAAAGAAAGAAGAGATAAATGAGGAAATATTTAATAATTCTTTTCATGTGACTGTAGGGCTTTTTCACAGAAAACTTGTGAATATTTTTCACCATATACTCAGAGGAATAATAAAATAAAGTTAGCAAAATGACATAACAGTATTGGCCTTGGGAAAGGCAAAACAGCGTATTACCTATTACATACATATTACATATTACAGCATAAAATTTGAAACATTGGAATGAGTTTCTGGTTACAGAACCTCTTTGCTATTGCTTGTAAAACCAGGCAAGTCCTATCTAATATTGTTCTGGAATTTCTGGCCAATACAATAAGACATTAAACCAAAAAAAGAGGTACAATTATTGGCAGGCAGAAGAAAGAATTTTTATCATTCTCAGATGTTAAGATTGCACACCTAGTTAAGGCAAGAGAATCAATAGGAAAACTATTAGAATTAATAAGCACATTTTAAGAAGTGGCTGGATGCAGGGTAATTATCAAGAAATCAATAGTTTAGGTAATAAGCAGCTAGAAATATAATGAAAACACAATAACAAAGTCTTTTAAAAATAACACAGTCTTTTAGAAGTAACTTATAATAAATGTTTGGATCCTATATATATAAAAACTTATTTTATTAAAAGCAATAAAAGAAGATTTGAATATCATATTCCTGGTTGGGCAGACTTAAGCTTGTAAAGATGTCCATTCTTCCTAAGTGAAGGGTAAGACCGTCTGATCATAATCTCATGAGGATTGATTTTAATTTGACAACATATTTCTAAAGTTCATCTGGAATTATAAATAGGCAAAAATTAATCAAGAAAAATTTTGAAGAGAAATTATAGTAGGCTTGCTCGCCTAGATATTAAAGCTATTTATAAATCTCAAATAATTGAAATAATGAGACCAGTAAGAGGTTTATAGAGGGAGCAATAATACAAGAACAAAACTCTAGAATGCATAAATATTTACCATATGATTGAGTAGGTATTACAAATCAGTTGGGAAAGGATGGATTTTTCCATAAGAAGTGTAGAGTTGAAACTGACAGCTATATAAGAAAATCTTATTAAACTATTACCATATCATGGGCCAAAATAAACTTTAATAGATTAAAAAGTTAAACATAAATCATCAAACCACATAAAAGCTAGAAGAATAGGCATTTGATTTTCGAGTACAGAGAGGTTTCCTAAGTTTAAACATAATTTTTAAAATGACAAAGAAAAAGATACACAACATGAAAAATAAATCAACAAATTGAGAAAAATATTTGCCACAAATATGATAGACTAAAATTACTATCCGTAAGATATAAGTTCTTAAAATTGCTAAGATAACTCTAAGACATGATATAAAAATGTGCAAAGGACAATCTAAAAAAGAATCAATGCAAATGGCTAGAAAAATAACCTCATTCACAATTGAAAATAATCATATTGAATAACGAGTATGATAGAGAGTAATAATAATGGCCCCCAGTGAATCACACCTCTCTGGCTCCATGCCCCTTTGCAATGTGGCTTTGATACTCTTTTCACGAAGAAATGAAATCTATGTCTCTATCCCTTGAAGCTGGGATGGCCTTGTGGCTTGCTTAGACCAAAAGAATCTGATAGAAATTACTATGTGCTAGTTCTGGAGCTTAGGCCTTATGGTGCCTTGTTTCTCTATCTTGCCATTGATTTGGAGCCCTGAGACTGTGAAGAAGCTCAGTTTAACATGTATTTCAGGATTAGAAACCATGATGGGAAGAAAAAAGGTGATTTAGCCAACAGCTAGAAATAACTTCCAGACATTTAAGTGAAGCCATCTTAGTCTCTTCAGCCCCGGTTGAGCTGTCACAGAACTGCAGATGCATAAATGATCTAAGACCAAGAGAAGAACCACATAGCCCTGGATTGCCAGCCCACAGAATCGTAAGACATAATAAATTGTTGTTTTAACTTACTATGCTTTGGAGTAGTTCACTGATAAAACAAGTATCCATTTTTATCTACCAAATTAGCAAAGAATTAAAAGTAAAAAGAAGACACAAATTACTAATGAGGGAACAGTTAGCAAAATATAATGTTAGGAGCATAAATTGGAATATATATATATGTTTTCTTTGATCAGGTAATTCTACTTCTAGAGTTTTATCCTTCAGAAAAGATTAAAAATATGAACAAGATTTATACCTAAAGATGTTTTTTATCTATAATTTTTCAAAAATCAGGACAAATGTCTATTAAACAATAGAATGATATATTTAAAAAATTAAAGTATATCCATGTAATAAACTATTATTTCATGGAACCTGATCCCTGTTGTCAGAAATCATGGAAATCGACCTAAATAGTGTAATCAATCTGGTTTTGTGTTTGGGGGAGGCAAATAACAGAGACTAAAAGGAAGTATATACCAAAACTATTATTATTTTTTCCTTTAGTTTTCCTCTTATTTCCCAAATTCTCAACAATAAGAATGTGTTCTTTTTGTAATAAGAAAAAATATATATTACTTTGAAACTGGGACAAGTTCTTCGTTGTCTAAGAAGATTAAAACATGGTCCTGTCTTAGATAATAAACTAACAAGCAGTTATTGATCACCTACTGTGTATGAATCACTGTCAAATGTTGAGGTGGGCTAATTGAAAGGGTCTTAAAGTCATAAGGTTGTAACAGATAAGTGTCCAAAGACCAACCAACTTAAAACTGTCTCCACCATTAGTTTACAGATTGTGTTAGGTAAATCAGAACACCCAGGGAAAACTGCAGATATACTAAGCGATGGTCATTATAAGCAGGAGCTATCTTAGAAACAAGTTTCACCCATCTGAGCAGATTCAACACCCTCACTGGCAGGCTCTTATAAACTGCCTATAATCCAGTGGGATTGGCATGTCTTAATGACCCTGCAGTACCCTTGGTCCACAAATTCCTTTTTACTTCCTATTCTTATGCTGGAGTTTCCAGCACTAGATGAAGAGAATGTTTTCTCTTAAATATCTTCATCCACCAATCAGAGCTCAGGCTCGATTTCAAATGGATGATTCCAACTGCAGTATTAAAGGAGCTCTAGATGTATGGATTGTTTAAAGGCTAGGAATTGAAAGAGGATCCCATACTCTCTAACATTATGACTCAGTCTCTGTTCACCAGACAAAAAAGGTTCTAGATTATACAGATCAGGAACAATTTCAGTGAACTGTCATTTATTTCATTCCCAGAAACACCATAATCAATTAGCCTCCACCAAAGATCTGCGGGTTAAGCCATTCTGACAAGCATTGGGTTTGTTGCCTATTATGGTAACCACACCCAATGGCATCTGGCAACAAAGTGTTATTAACACTCATTACTCTGCCTCAACCACTCCATTTCAATGGTTGCATTTCCTGTCTTTGTCCCCTGCCTATAGAGAACCTATAGAAAAGCGATACAGTGCTTTTCAAGGATGCTGTTTTCACCTTCACCAATTTATTTTTTATTGCCATGGTGAACAGAATATTTCCTAGCTAGCCTCAGGGGACATAGTTTGAGTTGGGTAAGCCAGTCACACATGATAAATCCACTCCAACATTCTTATTTCTCTAAGCCTTTGAATTCCTTACTTCACATCATGCCAAGGTATTTCTGGCATCCCAACTTCAGTTCATATAGACCACTGTTAAGTACAAATTTTGGAACAACTGAGCTAACAGAACCAGCTGCTTGAATCCCAAATATATGGCAAAGGCATTCTTGTTAATTAATTCAGGTCAATCTAAAATTACTTTGATCCCTGTTTTGTTGTTGCTTTTATTTCTGCTTTTAGTTATTGTTGTTATTCCTGTTCCCCAAAAAATCAGGTCACACTCAAGATTTTGTGAGTTCAGTCACTTTATTAAGGACTTCAGGAATTACAAGAGGGATCTCAGGGCTGCTACACAATCTTCCACTATTCTCCTGCCCTCCCCTTTATACTCCAGATATTTTCCAGAAGCACATGTTCCCAGAAATTAGATAAATAAAATAGACAAACTCCTATAAAGACTCAGGAAAGAAAATCTGAACAGACATATAACAAGAAAAGAGATTGAATTAGTAAACAAAATACTACCTACATTCCTCACAAAAACTTATAGACAAATTTTCATAGCAACTTTATTCATAATAGCCAAAAGTACAAACAATACAAATGTCCATGAACCAGTGAATGGATAAATAAATTGTGGTATATCTATTCAGTGTAATATTATTCAGCAGTAATAATATTAATATAATAATGAATAAAATGAATAATAATATTCAGCAATAAAAGGGACTGTAGCACTGATACACATCCTACAACATGGATGAGCCTTGAAAACATTATGATAAATGAAAGAAGCCAGTCACAAAGGACCACATATTGTATGGTTCCATTTGTATGATATTTCCAGAATAGGCAAATCTATAGAGTGTTTGCATAGAGGTGGAAGAATTGGGGGAAATGGAAGTTGACTGCTAAGAGTATGGGGTTTGTATTTAAAGGGATTAAAATGTTCTAAAACTGGTTATGGTGATGGTTGCATAATTCTCTGGCTATACTAAGATATCTTGAATTTTTTGCTTTAAATGGGTGAATTACATGGTATGTGAGTTACATCTCAAGAAAGTTATTACAAAAGAAGAGCTCATGTTCCCACAGATGACTTTTTCTACTTCAGTCAGCCTCTGAGGAAGTATAATCCTGGTCTCTGTTCTAATTGCTCATCTTGTTCCTTCCAATATTATTAAAATGTCAAATGTCAGAGAGATAAATATATTGGTCATAAGAATGAGATAGAGGCAAAACTGACAGCCAGAGGAAATACTAAGTCTATGTAAAACACAAGACTTTCTTGATACAATATTTATGTCAATTTTAAAAATCAAATCAGCTGGACTTGAGAAAACCTCAACTTGAGAAATACCACAAACGTTTCAATATTAGATATATAAGAACTTAGTAATTTAAACATATAACTTAAACTTTAATTTTTGAAAATATTCCTTTATTATTCAAGTTACACAACTTCATTGTAAACTAAATAGGTAATACAGATAAACAAAAAGAAAACTTTTTAAGGGGTTCCTGGGTGGCTCAGTTGGTTAAGCGTCTGCCTTCAGCTCAGGTCATGATCTCTGGGTCCTGGGATCGAGCCCCATGTCTGGCTCCCTGCTCAGCGGGGAGTCTGCTTCTCCCTCTGCTCCTCCCCCTGCTCCTGTGTGCTCGCTCTCTCTCTCTCTCTCCCTCCCTCTGAAATAAAGTCTTCTAAAAAATCACACACAGTAACACCACTCAGAAAGAATACTGTTATCATTTTATCACTTTTTCTATGCAAATATATACATGCAAACACATGGGATTGTACTGCGGAGTACTTGGAGATTTGTGAATTGTATCTTCTACTCATATTATAAAGAAAATTTTTCATATTAATATTCAGCGTTATCATATTCTTAATTGCTGCATAGTATCCCATTTTAGAGACACCTTAATTTATGTGTCATTTTATTGCTAGACATTTAGATCATTCCGTTTTTATTCTGCATAAACAGTATAAAAATAACATTCTTGTCTACCCATCTTTACATGTATATTGAATCATTGCCTCGGGGTAATGATTAGAAGTGGCATTTTTGAGCTAAATAATACATATATGGATATGATACATATTTGCCAAATTTCTCAGCAGGATAATTCTATCAGTAACAACCTTTAGTACGTGAAAAAGTGCCTGTTTTCTGACATCTCAGCCAAGACCATGTGTCTGCAATCTTTTTATCCTTGCAATTCTGAGAAAGGATATCTCATTATTATTTTAATTTGCATTTATTTGTTTCACATGTTTTAATGTTTCATCTGTCTCTTCATTAGTAAGTTTACTATTCACAACCTTAATCCATTTTTATTAGATTTTATTTTTCTTATTTATAAGAAAGCTCTTTAAATGCTAAGGATATTAATCTTTTCTCCATCATGGCTGTTACAAATATATTTTTCCAATTTTACAGATGTCTTTACAGTGCATTTGCCATAGAGAACTTCTAAACCCCTTTATGGTCAAATTTTTCAGTCTTTTTCCTTCTTATTTCTCCTGAGGTGATGCTTAGAAAGTCCTTCCTAGCCTGAGTCATGTACCTACAATTTCTCCAACAATATTTTTTACTTCAAATATTCAAATATTTAATCTATCTAGATTTAAATAGAGCTCCAAATGAATTTTTCCACATCAATAACCAAGTGTCTTAGCATCATTTGTTAAATTATTTCTTCTTTCAGCACAAACTTGAGATGCTGTTTTTCTCATATATTCCAATGCCTATAAACACAGCAGTCTGTTTCTCTACTCTTATTTCTCCCCTGGGCTGATTCTTTACGCAACAAGATCCCTGCATTTACTGGGCTGGTCCTCTACCAACCCGGGGCCTCCCCTCAGCTGAGCGGTCTCAGCATTGGCTGCAGTCCCCTCTGACACTTCCAGTCTTCCCTGAGGTGAAGCAAAAAAAAAAAAAAGACTTCTCTCCCTATGATTTGTGCTCTGTTACATGGCACTCATAGACAGGTTACTTGAGCCACAACAAATTGAACAGTTTAATGACTGGTTTTGCTTTTGTTTTGGCCAATAATCACAGTCCTCTCTTCTTTGTAGCATAGACTTTATTCATTCGTTCAACAAAAGACCACAAAGGTACTTTGATCAGGACATTGTCAAGTAAGGGCTACCATGCCATCTATACCTAAAATCACTCCTCCTCACCCAAACTTTAGATGTTGTTGAGCCCAGTTTTCCATGTCTCCCGTTGTAGAAGGCAGTGTTGGTACAGAAAGCCAGACACAACCTGACCCGCCTTTTCTCTTTAATCTCATTTCCTACAACTCCCTTGACAATCCCCACTTCACTCACACTGACCGTCCTCCCTATTTCTTCAACGCTCCTGTCAGGGCAGGCAGGTCCTGTCAGGACTTTTGCAGCAGCTGCTCCTTCCTCCTGGAATTGTCCTCCCTCAGATATCCACATGGATAACTTGCTCACTTCCTTCACATTTTTGCTGACATGTCACCTTGTAAAAGGTGTATACCCAAACTACCTGTTATGGACTGAATTATGAGCCCCTAAGTTCATACGTTGAAGCCTTTGGAGATAGGGACTATAAGAAAGTAATAAAGGTTAAATGAGGTCATAAGGGTGGGGCTTTAATGTGATAGCCTGGTGTTCCTTACAAGAAGAGGAAGAGACAGCAGAGCTCACTCATGTGCTCTTGCTCTCTCTCTCTCTCTGTCACCACCCATGTGCAAAGAGGAAAGGTCATATGAGGACATAGCAAAAAGATAGCCATTTCTGCAACAGGAAAAGAGTTCTCACTAAAAACCAAATGTTCCAGCACCTTGATCATGGACTTTTGGCTTCCATAACTGTAAGAAAATAAATATCTGTTGTTCAAGCCACCCAGTCTGTGGTATTTTGGTATGGCAGCCCAAGCAGACCAAGATACCACCCCACCCATATGTTAACACCATCACCCTGTTTGCTTGTACTGCTTCACTCTCTTATTTATTCTACCCTTGCACTTAATGTCTTCTAAAATAATCTAAAATTCACTTTTTATTATTTTAATTGTTTATTGTCTATCTTCTCCCACTAGAGTATAAACTTATGGGTGCAAATATTTCTGTTCCTTTTATTCATTGATGTATCCCTAGCATATAGAACTGTACCTGTAACATAGAAGACTCTCAATAAATATCTGCTGAATAAATAAATGAATTACGGCAGACTCCTTCTTCTTTTAAGGTAAATTTTCTCTCAGAAGCCCTATTCCCCTGGGGCGCCTGGGTGGCTCAGTCGTTAAGCATCTGCCTTCGGCTCAGGTCGTGATCCCAGGGTCCTGGGATCGAGCCCCACATCGGGCTCCCTGCTCCGCGGGAAGCCTGCTTCTCCCTCTCCCACTCCCCCTGCTTTGTTTCCTCTCTTGCTGTCTCTCTGTCAAATAAACAAATAAAATCTTTATATAAAAAAAAAGAAGCCCTATTCCCTATCCCAGCCCATCAGGTGGCATTGTTGTAAGACCATCCTACCTTGAGGACACAATTTGATTCTTTGTTCAGATGAGTCCTCAGCTCCCATGATAATCAGTGCAAGGCAATAGGTACTAGGGTTGGAATGAGGGGACTCCTTCCCTGGAGCATATCTGAATTTCGGGTTTAACTCAGCCAGGACACTTGGTGTTTTAAATTGGGGTTCCCTCAAAGCAGAACCTAAAAAAAAAAAGATGTGGACTCACTTGGGAGGTGATCCCAGGGATCAGGAATGAAGGAGCAGGGAGATTAAGGCAGAGAAGGAAGGAAGCTAATGAAGGGTATGTTACTGAGATGATTATTGCTGTAGGCACCTGGAATTGACTCCTGCCTGAGCCCCACTGGGAAACAGTGTAGAATGTGCCTTGGAATTATTCCTCCATCAGACAGGAAGCATTTATGGGTCCACTCCTGTAGCTCTTTGTTTCAGAGTAACATCCAGAGGTGTTAACTTCCATGCCCCACTCTGTGCCATACTCTCAGGTTGCCATATGTGTGGACTGAGCAAGATGTAACAGTAACTTGAGATAATCCTTCAACGTGCACAGGAAATGGCCACCACAGCTACTGCTGAAATCACAGAAAGGCAGAGGGAATGGGTTTGGGGTCACAAAAGCATCAGCTACATTTGGTTTTAAGAACAGCTTTAGTATCTCAAGGTCAAACTATTTCTACATATTCTATTACTAACTTTTTGTTTTCCTTATGTAAAATGAACTTTGCTAGAAGGATGTGATCCACAATATGCCACACAGAACCCATAACTGAAAAGAACACAGTCGTTCCATGGACAGAAAGTTAGCTTGCAGTTCTCAATCCACTTTTTCATCAGCAATGTCACTTGTTGAATTGTGAGAATTCTCCCTCATCCACACCGCCTCTTCCTCCTGGTAATCTTCAGTATATAGGTAAAGGTATTACCCATGATTGCTGTTCCTCAAGGGGCAAGGTATGTGTGATATTACACCATGAAGTGTTTTCTGTCATATCAGACTCTCCTGAGAGCCTCCTCATCTGAGCACAGAGTGTTCATCATTTTTCCAGAAAATTTTAACTAAGTCAATCCCATATTTTAAGGATGCAAGAAGCTTAATAGATGCAAAAATGGAAAAAATAAAATACCTGCAAAAGGTGCAGAGAGATGAAGAGCTCAAGAATGCACAAAGAAATCTTCAAAAGTTCACTTCTGGACAGTATTTATGGTTGGAGGAAGAAGAGGCTTAGAAAATGTTTGTGTCCATAACCACCTAAAATATCATGTCTGGTATTTTTAGATGCAAGTCTAACTCTTGAATAAGGGACGTTCCTGGCTAGGAGGAAATGTCTGGCATGTAGTAGGTATTTAATAGGTGTGTATTTGTTAAAAGCACAATACATCTTTCAATTTAATCCCTGATTCTACACCTGAGAAAATAACCCTCACTTTAGACTTGGTATTCCCCCAAGCATTCTTCAGATTTACGCTCAAGCAGTATTGAACACATCATGTTCTAGGCAATGTGCTAGGTGCTTCAATATAAGTTTATCTCGTTTAGCCCTCACCCAAACCTACTATTTGGTAGATGAGAATATTAGAGGTCAGAGAAGTTTAGTCTTTTGCTCAAGGTCACATAGCTAGAAAATGTACAGCCAAGATTCCGACTGCAAGTTCAAGGAGTGAGTGTTTTCTTTGTTTGTTTTTTTGTTTGTTTGTTTAAAGGCCTTAAATTCTTTTACGCTCCTTCCATCAAGAGGGGGCTGCTCTAAAACTCCTTGCCTTGAGTCTAGACAGACTTGTAACTGCTTTGACCACAAGAGAAAGATGAAAATGATGCTGTGTGATTATTTCTGAGGTTAGATCATAAATGCAGCTTGCCCTGGCTCTCTGGGATCACTTGTATCATTCAGAGGCTCCCTTTTGGGACTTTCCCTCTCAGGACTCAGCCATCATACTGTGAGAAGCCCAAGCCACATGGAGAGCCATGTGTTGGTCAAAAATCCTGCTGAACCCAGTCATTGAGTCACACTAACACAAACCCCAGATATATGAGAGGAGAAGCTTCCAGATGATTCTAGCCCCCAGCTACTCAAGTTACCCCAAACTAGTTGAGGACCCACACATCATGGATCAGAGACAAGCCATCCCCACTGTGACTTGTTGGAATTCCTGAACCCCAGAAGCTATGAGCATAATAAAATAGTGGTTGTTATTTATACCACTAATTTAGGATTGTTTGTTAAGCAGCAATACTAACTGTAACAGAAACCTTTCCCCAAATTTTAAATATTCAGTGCACTTATAATGACACACAATCCCACAGAGTCTCACAAACTCATGGAAAAGCCATGACTGCCACCCAGATCTCTCTAAGCTATTGGGGAACAGAAAGCAAGGTCTGTGGCCCAAACTCTGATCTGGGCTTTGTGTCTAAAGCTCTGGCCTCAGCAATTTCTCACTCCTTCTTAGACCTTTCTAGTGTCTTCTTCTACCTGGTACTTTGTCTTGGTCACACAAAGCATCTTTTTCCCCTCTGACCCTTCCTAGCACTGAGACTTCTGTGTTCTTTCTTCACATTTCTCCTTCTGTGTCCCTAAAAGCAGGGGGAGGGGATATCTGGTTCTCTTGCTCTCAGTCTCAGGACCGGATTACCAACCCTACTTCAGTTGAAATCACTATTTTCCACACATATCCAAGCCCACTCACCCTAGAGGTCTGCCTCCCATTCTCTCAACACTAAGCATGAGGCCAGGAAGGCATCCATCCTTCTCTCCTCTAGGGTCTTCTCCCCTAAAGAGAGCATAAGTGCCAGATCAAGGGTCTGTCCAGAGAGTAAAAGCAGAGCATCCTTAGTAATTACTGAAGTTAGTAAACTTTGATTTTATTAAGCCCTTACATTAAATACACGTTGTCATTTTTTAAATGAAGCATGTATGGTTTGCACTAGAATCTCAACCAGATCAAAACAATTAACTGACCATAGAAAACACAATTCAAGATAACTATTCTAACACTTTCCCAAAATAAAAGCAAGGATTTGGGAGGATCTTTCTGTTTTAGAGATTCTGATTAGGAACATCACTTCCCAAAGCACAGCTGGGGCTGAGCCAGGGGGATTTAAGCTTCACATTGGGAGTGTGTTGTTTCTTATCTAAGCAGGCTCCAACTTAAACCCAGACAGAGCAGGCATGTATTCTATATAGCGAGAGCTGAGAGGCAATAGAATTTCTCATCCCTAGACACAGAGACTAAGTACACAGTAGCCAAGGCCTGAAATTCTCCTATCCAAGGTTTATTTTTTTGACTTAAGGCTTTGTTCCCCTTTAAAATGCAAATATCTTATGAGTTACTTACAACTTAGTGATAGTGGCAGGTCTTGCTAAGTGCCTACCTAATATCCATTTTCCCCTTCTTTTCTAGTTACAGAATTCCAATTTGGAGGTCAGGGGTAGCAATGTGCCCACATTCCATTTCATCTAGGGGTGGTCATGTGACCCAGCTCTGGTTTCTGAGATATAAGTAGAAATCATTGGGCGGGGCCACCCAGATAGCTTGCTAAAAAGGGAAGACCTATAAAAACAATAGCTCTTTCCCTTTTCCATTCTTCCTTCATGAAAGATAAACACAATTAGTGGAGGCACAGCAACCATATTGCAAACCCAAGTACAAGAGCTATACATTACAAATGGCAGAGCAGGAAGATAGGAGCCTAATTTGTTGAGGGCATTACAAAACCACCATACTGGTGCCATAGTCAGCCTACCCTATCCCAGATAGGGGGCACCCTTTTGAGTTATGGCTCTAGAGATAGGTTTCTTTCTCTAATGGATATAATGTTACAAAGGTTTAGGAAATCATACAGGGAGTGAGTTTTGAAACAAGCAAGAAGGCACAGAGAAGTTATGGGCTCTAAGGACTGTATGAATAAAAGGTATCCTTGAAGGAGAAAACCATGGAAGTGGAATGTATGGGGCCCTGAAGATCAGCTTATCATGAACAACTTAGGTTTTATCCTGCAACAAAACTAAATGGAGAAATAATTCCATGATATTCTATTAGTGGGAGAAAAGAAAGTATTTCTTTATAGTATCTTTATGAAACAATAACCTGAATGCTCAACATGCTTATGCTTAAGGATGAGTTTTCTGGGACAAATTTAGGTGAATCACAATTCTAGTCAAGAGGCTTTCGGGGCGCCTGGGTGGCTCAGTCGTTAAGCGTCTGCCTTCGGCTCAGGTCGTGATCCCAGAGTCCTGGGATCGAGCCCCGCATCGGGCTCCCTGCTCGGTGGGAAGCCTGCTTCTCCCTCTCCCACTCCCCCTGCTTGTGTTCCCTCTCTCGCTGTATCTCTCTCTGTCAAATAAATAAATAAAATCTTTAAAAAAAAAAAAAAGAAGCTTTCATAAACAACTTCAAAGGCCAAAATTTTCCCTGAATGATGTCTCCACAGGAACTGGTGCAGGGAATGAGTTCACTAATAAAAATGACGTTGAACTGCTATTTTTGTTCTTCTGAAATACAGTTGTTATTGGCTGGATACTGGCACTGCATAAGTTGGTAGAAACATTACCTAGGACCACTTAAATTTTTTGCCAAGAGCTTTTTTATTTAAGAGAAGAATATGGTCCAATTTTAATCTTTAACCTAAAATATTCATGCAACCTTGACTTCTTTCATGAGGATTTCATACGTAAAATCAAAGACAAGTCAAGGTTCAAAATGGTGGACAATTTCCTTTAACTTGGAATTATCTGTACTATTTACTACATCTCTTTTAGGAAAACACTGCTGAAAGTTGTAGGTCCCTTTTGTGAAATCCCACCAGCCAATCAGTAGGTGGGAATCAAGTAAGTCACAGTGTTTTCAGTTTAACTCCACAAAGAATTTTCCCATTCTGTGTCACTGGAGTTGAGCAGTGCTTCTCAAACTGTAACATGCAATACAACTATTCCAGCGCTCTTGCTAAAATACAGGCTCTGATTCAGTACATCCAGAGTGAGGCCTGAGATTCTGCATTTCTAATAGGCAATGATGATGATACTGCTGCTGGTCCATGAACCACACTTTGAGTATCCAGGAAGTAGAGCATGGGCTACCCTGGCTGCTCCTCAGGATCATTTAGTGATCTTGTTTAAAAAAATAAAATAAAACAAACCCAAAGTCTTAGGCCACATCCGGCTCTACAAAATCAGAATCTCCGGGAATGAGGTGCAGGAGTTTGTATTATTAACCATCTCCCCAGGTGATTCCGATTCAGCCATAAGCTGCACCTGGTCTGCAATGAGTACAGCAGCATGTCTCAAAGAGGAGCTGTGCACCCCCTAAGTCAGAATCGCCTGAGGAGCTTGACTATTGTGCAGATACCTCTCTGCAAATACCTCCCTTCTGCTGCCTAGGAAGGAGGCAAAGGGTGGAGAGAGTATAGAAAATAAGGAGATGGTATAAAAAGGGAAATTGACGTCATTTCGACTCCCACCTGGCAGGAGTAGAGAGGGCCAATTCTCCTGGAAGTGACAGCATGGAAAGCGCCTCCCGCTGCCTAACCACCTGCACCTCCTTCCTTCTCTTCCTCTCCCTGGCAACTGCCCCAGCCAAAGCTGCCCCTCAGGGGCTGCTGGGAGGCCTGGTTAGAGAGGAAGGAGAGGAATGAAAAGGAAAGAAATAGGGGAGGGGGCCTTGAAAAATAAGGTTTAAGAAAAGAATTACAAGCAGCCTTTAGCTTCTGTTCATATTGCAATTCAATCCAATGCAAATAAATATCTATTTCAATATCTGTACTTGCTGAAATGATAACAATGTATTATCTGGCCAAAAGAGTGCATTCCAATTGCATAAAGTTGTATCTATATGTATAAAAAGGTCTGGAAGATTGTGAACTGTATTAATCTCCAAGGGGTGGAATTCAAGATAACTGTTTTCCTTCAGTATACTAATCTGTATTGTTTGAATGTTTTACACTAAGCATGAATTATTTTTATAATGACATAAATAATAAAGCCATTTTCATTTGGGGGAACAAAAACAAGGGTTCACAGTGCTAACATAACATAGGAGACAGATTGAGGAGAATACAGGCCCTTCTTTGGGAAAGCTCACAAACTCATGTAGTCTGACTCATGAGTTCTTTCTTAGTTGCAGAGTTATGCAGCTAGGTGGCCCCGCAATAGACATCAGGGCTGGACTCTCCTGTAAAAAGTGGCGTTTCTCCCAAAAGTCCAAGGTGGATTCCAAATGTATGTTATTGAATGGAGATCTGAATAGGAGTTTTACTGTATTAAAGGAGAGAAATGTACTAATTAGTGTAAGTAAAGTAGCTCTGGGGGGAAATGTCTGGGTCAGAGGGATCTAGAAAAAGCAACTGTAATGCTACAGAAAGATTGTGCTCTTGCGGCTTTAACAATAAGATGAGCCAAGAGCTTTACTGGAGATTAAACAAGTAAACCTGGGACCTTATCAAAGATGGAACCACTCCTGATTGCCCTGGGACTTAATCTTCATGGTACTGATATTATAATAGAATTGCCACATGAAAATGAATTAAACAGCAATGAGGCAGGGAACAATGATCTCAGCATTAGTTTCATCCATCAGATAAAAGATGAGCTCATGAGGGGAAGAATCGGGCTTAAGCTGGGTCTGCTCACTTGGGAATTTATTGGGTACTGCAGCCCTGTGATATCTCCCACTGGCTTAACCATGGTCACAGAAAATAATAAACTAAATGTTTGTGGGTCCAGATTGCCCCAGTCTCCTGCTTAAAGCATGGGGAGAAAAAGAAAAACAGAAAGCAGCCTGGAGGGAGAGGAGAAGGTAAAGAATTAAATCACGCCTAGGAGTTTAAAAGCTGGGTCAGCAAAACTCCCTGAAACTCCAAGTTTCTGAACTTGTGCTTCGGCCATCCACAACCCAAAGAGATTTTTCTCTTTTTATTTCCTATACCTATTGCTTTCTATTAGTTCAAGCTTCGGCAGGGAGCACTAGTTCATTAAATGATAAGTATTAACCTAAATATGAGAACAAAAATGTTTACACCATTCCAAGCCACCTTCTTAACAGTGGTAGATAATGCAGAAAAAAAAGGGAGAACATTCCACATTGGGGCTGCAAAATACACTTTCACTTCAGAAAATCTTAGTCACCTTCATCAGTGACTTGGGAGGAAAAGCTATCTGCTAAGGCTCAAGATAAAAGAGAAATGTTTCTGGGAGGTGGGAACAGGATGAGGAAAGTGGGAGGAGGGAGATCAATGTGGAGACAACAGATTATAATACAATGTCATGACAGATGGGCCCTGTGGCCATCTCTGGGTCATTTCCTGCCTTCTGATATTTCCATTGCTTGCTTCTGGATATTCAGCAGGTAGAGAGTTGCAAAGACAGTTATGCCTAAGGCTAATTTTCCTGCTAGAAAAAGGTAGGATTTACTAGGTTCTCTGCAGTGAGTTTGAAAATATCTCTGATCCAGCATCAACAGCTGAAATCAAAAGAAGTATCTCCAGGTTGGGGGAAACGAGTGATCAAAAATAGGAGCTGAGAAATAGTCACTGCCTTGTTTGCCACCAGTGTTAATTACACAAGCGCTTTTATGGTTTGAAAGAATGCTGCATTTAGGAAGGTTTGACTGGTATTAATTATTTCTGTATCTCTCAGGGTCTCAGATCCAGAACACCTGAATGCCTCCTCTGAGAAAGCTGCTAGTTCAGCTCTAACTCTCCAGGCAACATCAACCTAAAATATCCCTACAGACAAAAATTGTTCTGGATCAAGAATGTGATCTTCCTTCCTCATTCTCAGACCCATCAGAAGAGATCTCTGAGAAGATGCACAAGGAAATTTGCCACTTGACCATTATCTGCTTGCAGATCCAAAGTTCTACCAGATACCTTCCAAAATGTGGTATGTAGAGTATACATGCTTGTGGAAAATGCTGGGTGTTAAATGCAACCATCATAAACCGAATTATTGTTCATGAATCATGGCTACAAAGTCTGATATCAAAAGACACATAGATCCTGGCTACTCAAAGCATGGTTCCTGAACCAACAGCAGCAGCATCTGAGGGCTTGTTGGAAATGCCGAGTCTCAGGCCCCACCCCAGACTTACAAAAGCAGAATCTGCATTTTAACAAAACCCTCAGGTGCTCTATGTGGGTTTCTAAGTGTGAGAAGCACTACTCAAGGTTCTCTTGAGGAGGTAATTTTCATCAAGTTCTATTCCAAATAGGAAACAGGTTGAGAAGTAAAATGTTCAATAGAGCTACAAGTACTAACCAGGAAAAAAAGTTTTTAGCAAATATTGAAAGCAAGCCAGCAATGACAGTTTATAAAAGCTACTAGACCCTGCACTGAGAGGTCAAAAGGCAGGTGCTATAAGGAGAGTGGCTCTAGTTATGAAGATGGGTATTTCAACATGGCCAATGGCTCTAGGTATGACGATGGGTATTTCAACATGGCCAATGGCTCTAGTTATGACGATGGGTATTTCGACATGGCCCATGGCTCTAGTTATGAAGATGGGTATTTCAACATAGCCAGTCATGCACACGACCCCCTTCCTCTCATGCTGCCAACCTTTCACTAAAATGCCACATGGCTCTTTTGGCAGAATTAGCTCCCAGATTTGCAGTGGGAATTAGACAAGAACATCTCCTTTCTTTCCTTCGAGATGCAGGGATGGGAGCTAGAGCAGGCAACAGGGAGCATTTTGGAGGCCAATAGTAAGCAAAACTGAAGCTGGAAAAGGGTGCCAAGAAATTAATGCCAGAGGAAACACAAGGGCACAGAACTACAAGATGGGGAGGAGAGTGATGCATTGCCAGGTATCTGGGACCAGAGAGGCAAGAAGTGGTGGGGACTTGATAAGAAACTAAGGGAGAGAGTACAGAATTCTCTCAGGGTGGGGTGGGTGGCTGCTCTAGATTAAAGCCACTATTTGTGTTTTTATTAGCCAGTGCCTTGTAGGTGGGCCCAGCTAAAGAACCAGGGGAACATCAGATTTAACATGGGAATGAACTGATGAAAGTGTTTGAAAGAAATATGGAGATAAATTAGTGCAACATTTCTGGACAGGTTGATGGACTTATTTGAAAGGATAGAAGGATGTGATCTTGAAAAGCACAAGCCAGGGTAGAATGTTACACGAAGAACTAGACCTCACCCAAATAGTGAAATAGATATTTTGCTGCCAATATCCTATCTCTGCTCCTGCCTTTCTTCTTCCTGTTCCCTCCACCAACCTACATTCAAACCCCTGGTTTAATGTCTGTCCACCCAATTCCTTTAAGCCTGTAGGTGTCAAGCTATAGATTTGGCATTCTCTTTCAAGGAGATTGAATTTGTGCACTTGTGAAGACCAAACCACCTTCCAAACCCACAACTGTGTTCCCTGAACCCCCTCAAAGCCATGTTAATAGATATCTATCCAAAGTCCAGATTTGTGTACATGACATTTTGAAGGAATAAGAAAGAAGACCTCCATAACTAGATAGAGGGGCTAAAAGAGATGGATGACTTCAAAATTTCAACCCTGAGTTCTTGAGAAATGGACAAGGTCACTAATAGACTGGGGGCAAAGGAGATAATGGATTTTTACTAAATGTAGCATTGTTTTATCAAAATTCTTTAACAATATTGTAATTTAAGTCTAATCTCATATTTCTCTTTCATACTTTTTAGTCTTTTCTTATTAAGATATTTATAATTTTCCCCAGATAATTATCATACCTCTTTTTGTTCTCCTTGAATTTCATGCCACTCAAATGCCCACCAGTTACCCCCAGGTGGTTCAAATGCCTTGAATTCCAAGAGAACAGAATTGGCCAGAAACAGACATCCCCAATATTTGAGAGCAGAGGGTGAATGGCTTTTTTTTTTTTAACAATGGTAATTAGAATTCCATTCTCCTTGTGGATAGTGTAGTTTAATGAATTACACTGAACTATTAATTCGATGGGGGGGGGCGAGAAATACTACTCTCTCATTATTTTCTGAAAATCTGTCATCTTCATAAGGTTTTGTTTGGCACACACAGATGGTCCTGGTGGCAGTTCGCAACTGAACTCTGCAGCAGGGGACGTATTGGCCAAATGGTACAACTCCCGTTTCATGTGTGCCCTCTACGTTAGTTGTCAAATTAGACATGCTAGTAACATCCATAATTACATGTTGCAAGCAGCTGAGTTGTAGTTTGAAGTGTACTTAGATGCTAATGAGACTTCAGGGAATCCCTACGAATCGTGCATTCAAGCCTCCTCTAGCCTCCAGCTTGGATGCCAGGCATAGGTTCTTCTATAATGCCAACATTTTACCCATAATTTCTAATTGCCCCTGATAATTTAGAATGCTTCTTGAAAGGAAAAATAGCAGAAAGCTAATCCACAAGAGGTCTGGAAAACCATTTTCCAGTATTACCAAGTTTATGTTACTGGTGTCTTTGCAGGACACACCAAACATGGCAGGGGGGTGGTGCAATTAGACAAAACTTAAGACCTAAGCTATCCTCAAAGATCCGTGTGCCTCAGCTTTCCATCCAGCCTTTCTGAGACTCTGTTTCAGCCACGCCCCTTCCCAACCCCAACTACTTCCCTTTGTGTTGCCTTCACTGTCTCCTCTCTTATGCTTTTAACCTATACACGTTTATTGAACATCTGTTGTGTGCCTGGCACTGTACTGCAAGGACAAATGATTCCTATCCCCAAGGTGATCACAGCAAAAGGAAGAACACTGATACATGAAGAAATGATTCTAAAACCTGGGGTAACTGCACTGATGGTGATATAGCCCATATAGAATTCTGAAGAGGGGAACCCAAACCAGCATGAGGAGTGTGTGTTTTGTGTTTTGTGTTTTGTGTGTGTGTGTGTGTGTGTGTGTGTATGTGCGCGCGCGCGCGCCTGTGTCCCCTTATATATGTGTGTGTGTGTGTTGGCACAGGAGCTTCCAGTGCCCCACCCATATCTCCTGGAACACCTTTGCCATTTTTGTGCACATCCATTTCAGGCTGCTTTCACTCCCAGCAGCCAGCACTGTGTCTCTTTGTTGAGACAGTTCTCAGGCTGCAGGAGCCCATATTGCCTGTGCACATGCACGGAGAGCTGAAGTGTCTGGACATTTAATTCCCCAGAGGCAGCCCTATGACTGGCAGGAGTGGGGATACAAGTATACCAGCCCCTTTGCCCCTGATCAAGATAACTCTGATGTGTATCCTAACCTGTCTCCAAAAGTTCCCCATGGGATGGAGCCAAAGTTACTCTCCATGGTGATTTTGCAGACTTGTTTGTCCTCCTTCCCTTCCCAGTCCCCTTTCCCTATCCCTCCATTAGCTTTTTCCTGGGAACCTACTAATAAATGCACATGAAACCTCATCTCTGGGCCTGCTTCTGAGATACCCAAATTAAGACAGAAAGAGTAGAGAAGTTCCCCTTGAGGGTCCATCTAAGCCAGGTCTTGAAGGAATGGAAGAATTTAGCAAGACGAAGGAGATAAGAGTTTCACCCCAAGAGAGGGTGCAAAGGGAGTGCTGTGGAAAGAATTTCAGACCACATGAATGAAAGAGTGCTCATGGAAAACAGTCTGGAACACACAGGGGGCTACAACCACAACCTGTAGCATAAAGTTTTAGCAGTGATAAGTGGGCAGGCATCATATATTCAAGGGTTTGATGCACTTGGTGTGCTAGAGCCAACTAGCAGCCACTTGTTAAATATTCAGAAATTTTCTAATCAGGGTGTTAAACTCTGATAGCTTGAAAGTGGCCATGATAGGAGTATTTACACTAGGGAAATTGCAATCACTACCAATTATGGCTGGCTTGCTTATTTATTTATTTATTTATTTATTTATTTATTTAAAGGGTTGGGGAAGGGGAGAGCAAGAGGGACAGAGAGAATCTTAATAGGGAAATTGCAATCACTACGAATTATGGCTGGCTTGCTTATTTACTTATTTATTTTTATTTATTTATTTATTTATTTATTTATTTATGTATTTAAGGGGTTGGGGAAGGGGAGAGCAAGAGGGACAGAGAGAATCTTAAGCAGACTCCACACCCAGCATAGAGCCTGATGCAGGGCTTGATCTCACGACCCTTACCTTGAGATCATGACCTGAGCTGAAATCAAGAGGCAGATGCTTAACTGACTGAGCCACTGAGGCACCCCAGTGTGTTTTTTAAAATAGAACTGGTTTGGGGTGCCTGGGTGGCTCAGTTGGTTGAGCAGCTGCCTTCAGCTCAGGTCATGATCCCAAGGTTCTGGAATCAAGCCCCACATTGGGCTCCTTGCTCAGCGGGAAGCCTGCTTCTCTCTCTGCCTGCCACTCCCTCTGCTTGTGCTCTCTCTCTCTCTTCCTGACAAATTAAAAAAAAAAAAAGCTAAAATAGAACTGGTTTACCAGCACACTACTTTGCTATGCAAAGGAGATTGCTTTTTACTCCATAGGCAGTAATGAGAAGGCCACTGACTTTTTCACAGTTGAGTGATATAGTCAGATTTGCACAGCTATGTGGCGTTCAGAGAAAGAAAAGGGCCTGACCCAAGGCAGCAGTAGCAGACCTGGAGTATGGGGAATGGAAAGATTAAGGAGTTTGTCTGATTGGATGTGAGAATTGATAGACAGGATGACTGGGCAGATGGCTGAGTTAGCCTCCAACAGAGCTGGAGAATACAGAAAGAAAAGTTAATTTGGGCAACAAGTTCATTTCTGGAAACATTGAATTTCAGAATTCCGAGGGATTAGGCATTCATATATATGGCTGTGGAACATAGGCATGAGGCCCAGACAGATCTGGGAATCTCCACAGCGCCAGTCACTTAAGTGAGCCCTGTCCAGGCCCTGCTGGCCAAATCTATTCTGTCCGCCTAGCTGTGGCGGTCTCTGTTGCTGAGCACCCGTTCTGCCAGTTTTTACCTACACTCGTAATTCTTTATGCCTCGAGTAGAAAGACACCTCCTCTGAAGGCAAGGCTGCTCTGACCAGCTGGCCCTAGGTGATTCCACCTCTTCTGGATGTATAGCTCCCTCTCTGCCAGGAGGTCAAGTCAAGGGTCTTAAGATGTCACCTAAAATGCTGTTCATGTGGCCCAGCTTGTATCCTTAGTTGATGACCCTCCTTCCCCAAACATGAGCTTGGGTCACGGAGTCACATATTTCTTTTTCAACTCTCCCACCACCCCAGGTGGATTTCCACAACACCTGGCCCAACAGAGGGAAGGCAACTTTAGCTTCCCTTCCTCGAGTGAGGGATATGATAATTCCACTGTCTGGAGCATTAACCTCGGTCTCTCAAGTACCTAACCTGTTTCCTTTCTAGGACCTAGGGACTCTAAGGAAAATGGTATTCTTGGAGGCTGACCATGACCTTTCAGTTTCCTGAGGAAGTTTTGACCTTTACCAAATTCCTTCAGTTCACAACAGATTATTAACCTTTGTTCGCAGATGGAGATTTCAACCAAATTCCATAGGCATTTCAAGTAATTTTTAAATGAAGTGGCATAATAATGTGCTTAATTCCTGTCAGGTCTATCACCTCCAGGCCCCTACCTCAACAGAATTGGAAATGATAAACCAAACACAGACATTTTGAGAATGAATTTTTAAGGCAAACTTTAATGCCTGCTTACTATAAATATATTCATCAAAGCAATTCTGGAACCTGTCATAAATTGATGCTTTTATACTTAAGTATAACGTAGATCAATTTTCCTAAACTAATAGAGTCCAGACATATTATCATTTGTTAAACAGAATAAAAATGTGAGTTTGCAAAAGTATGTAGGTGACTAGATAACTTCAGTAATGGCTTCACTGTAAAGCTTGAGTTTTATCCTTAATGCTCTTTTTCAATGTAGCACTGACATTTAGTCAACCGAAGAAAAGCATAAAGGGAAAAATACTCTAAGCAATGCTTTGTAATCTAGAAGGCTTTCATTTAAAAATCCAAAATCCCTTCACTAAGCATATTTATATAAAGAATTTTTCCATTTGAATTTCTACATTGTTTTTAAACATCTAGAGAAAATATTTTTAAAAATTCAACACCTAGCTAGCTTTCAAATGGTAGACACTATTTACTTTCATCTCCATACTTAGCTCTAAAATAACTGGATTATTTTTTGCCAACATTTCTCAATACTCTCACATGGAAGCTAAGATAAATCAGGGCAGATTTAATCTCAAAGGGTTCTTTTGGCATTTAGAAGTGGCGAGGAGATTTATTTATGAACCATTATCAACATAAATGGAGATTGCTCTTGGGACATAATCATCTACTTTATATAAATAGGATATAGCTACATGGCAATAAAAACACAGGATTCACTTAGATAAACATGAAAACCAACATATTTAGAGTTTTTCTATTTAAGTATACATTATATTAATTTCTAGACTTTTAATATAAGAAGGTAACTTGGATTGGAATGATTCTCAAAAATATAATAGTTGAATATTTGAACTTGAATGAAAGGAATTTATTGATCAACTACAAACTGGTTTTGGCTTTAGCTTAATAATGTTTATATTAAATAAAGAATAAATTACTATTTTATCATCACATTATATATACCAGCTTAATGAAGACATAAGTCTTCTTTTATTCAAAAATAAAATGAAAAGTCACAAACCAATCCAATACGTAAGGTGAATCATTTTACATTGGGCAAATCATATCTTATTTTTTCATATGTAGAGAATGTTTGAAAAAAAGTGGTAGCTGTGGCATAGTTGAAAAGACCGTTGGCTTCAGAGCAAACATAGCTGGACATGACAGCTGGCACCTTCATTTTTTAAATAAATGGACAAATTAATCTTGTATTTAATTTTGAGCAAGTTTCTTTAAATTCTCTTTAAACTTTTTTATATGTAAAATCTGTGAAGATTAATATTTATGTTAATATATTTAAAGTCTGGCATGAAGCCTAAAACATAGTAGATGCTCAATAAATAGTAGTTACCCTGCTTGAAAAAAACAATGGCTCCCCACTGCACTCAAATTAATTAGCATGGCTCCAAAGATCTTTCATGATCTGGTACCCCTTATATCTGATGGCTTTATCTTCTAACATGTCCCTCTTATACTCTGTACCAGTGGTCTCCAAAGCAAGGTACACATACACTAGGGGAGGGATAATAGACCATTTTTGTGCCCTACCTATATCCTTCAGACCTTAATACTTTAGTGTACACCAGTCAATTCTAAAAGGCAGTGTCTACATCTCTTTGGGTATACTTTCTCCAAAGTTGCAGAAGGTTACTCAACCATTCATGCAAAAAGCTGGAAATGAAGATTTGATGCCTCCTTGGAGCAGTCTTCAACCAGTGACTGAAGGTTGTTAAATACCCCAGCTTCATCATCCCTTAGGAGCAACAACTCTGAGACATCTGTCAAGGACTGTGAAGGGTCTGAGATTTTACCCTGCCTGCAAGCTGGCAGGTTAGCCTGCCACAGTTTCCTGGATGCTAACAGAAGACATGAGTCTGTTGGGCCAGAGACAAATGACTTTATGACAGCACAGCAGGCAGCATGAGCTTCATGTTTCCATTGGTTTCCCTTGATACCCAAATCCCATGGGGGTGATGTGGAGTGGTCCAGGTGGATGGGGGTGATGTGGAGTGGTCCAGGTGGATGGGGGTGATGTGGAGTGGTCTAGGTGGATGCTATGCACACAATGGATCTGTGTCGTAGCTGAAGGACCCCAAGCTTAGAAACCCCCAATCTTGTAAGGGGCTGCTAGCAAGTCTGCCCAAACTTTGTCCCAGAGAAATACATTCTCTTTGTTATCCAGTCGGGAAACAAATTTGCCCTGTGTCCCTGGACTGAGACATTATCTCTATATTCCAAGATTGTTTGCAATGCAAACATCCTTGAAGATCTAGAACAGGACAAAATTGTCACAAGATGTGTAGAAAATCATGGAGAATTGTCTCCCAACAACATGCCCTAGATCATCACACTTCCCCAGCAGGACTGAGCTCCATAGTGGAGCTTGATAATGTTCCCTTGATTGGCTTCCTTCCCTCCAATAATTTCTCCACTCTCTAACAGTGTTTTCTGAGATCACCTTCCAAATAAATGACTTGCAGATACCTGAACAAAATTGGAATGCTCCTGGGAAAGAAGAAATGAAAAAATGGATGATGGATCAGTCACCAACAAAGTCCACTAAGCCTTACTTAAATTTCTCCTGCAGGGGTTAGAAGCATTTACTTTAGGCATTATATTTGAGCTAATCTAAGAAAGCAAACAGAACTATCTTGCATTAATTCAAAATATACAGTTTTAATTGAAATGCATCTTGCAGTGTTCCCTGAGCAACTGATTAAATTACCTCATTGGCATAAAACTGCTAGGAAATTCATTGGTCCCAATCATTACCCAATAAGATGACCCTGTCAAGGAAGAGAATGGACTTTATGACATATTCTATTATGTATGTTCAGAATAGAATTCAGTGACCCTGCCATCACTCAAGAGAAAACAAGATTTATTTACTCATTCCAAACAGTAGGATGTTCTTTATTTTTGAGCCACAATGGTAGGATTCACTTTAATTGCACATATATAAAATCCAGAAACACCATGTTTTTAGGGGATAGCTATAGTTGTAGCCACAACAAAAATAAGGATGCTTTCAGTTTGTTTCCCCAGATGACATCTAGCTTTCTCAACTTACAGTTTTCATCCCTTTTACATTCTTCAGGTTTAGTCAAGATGTTCTAAATGGCAAGGTCTGCTCTAGGAAGAGCTTCATTACTGCATCTATAAAATTACTGGAGGACAATGCTCTTCTAGTTCATTCTTTCTCAAAGTGTGGTATCTGAACCAGCAGCATCAGCATCACCTGGAGGGAGATCCTCAGGCCCCACCCCAGACCTACAAATTTGGAAACTCTGGCAATGAGGCTCAGCCTCTCTGTAACAAGTCTTCTGGATGATTCTAACACACACTCAGGTGTGAGAACCACTGCTTTAGAGTCTACCCCCAAATCCTAATTCCAGTAAGGAATTACATGACTTCTAAGTCAAGGAAAACAGGTACCAGCAGCTTGATCATACAAAATCAGACTTCCATTGTGCAGAAGGTGGATTATCTCAGAGATTATATATTAAAGTCTGTGAACTAGAACATGGACATTGAATCATCCAGTTTCTACCTCCTCCCTTTAAGGAGCACTTTAAGTTGTTTTGCTTTCAGTTTTGCTGTTTTGGGCCTTTTTTGTGTTTCAGAAAAGTGACATTATCCTCATTTCATAAAGTGACATTCACATCTTCAAAAAGGTCTTTCCTGATTAACCCCATCCTCCTTTGATGTGACATTTTACTCTGACTTGATCTCCTTTTAAGATTTGCATATCTGTTTTGCATGGCATTATTCTTCATTCAAGCCACATGCTTTGAAAATACTGAATAGGTTACATCCATCTGTCAGACTAGAGCTCATGGGCACAGACCATGATTTTGTCTCATCTCCTTGGAATTTATTTGGTCTCCATGCCTATGTAGGTCAATGCTATGCCAACCAAACAGTGATGTGTGTGTGTGTGTGTGTGTGTGTTGGCACTACAAGTCTTAAAAAAAAAAAAAAGAAGGAAAAAGAATGAAGATAAACTATCCAAACTGTCCTTAAGCCATGCATTCAGGATCAAGTTGCTCCAAATTTCCTACCATCTTCACAATGCCTAGCCCTCATCATCAACAATGAATGAAATACACTTAAGATGTCAATGAGGCAAATTTCAATGAGGCAAATTATCTTCCAACTGACTAGCCAGAAGAAATAGCCAGCTCTTATGTGGTGGCCACACACCAAGATCCGGATCACTGCTGCATTGATGAGGCTAGGGTGACTAACCATCCCAGTCTGCCCAGGCATGAGGACTTTCCTGGGATGCGGGCCTTTTAGTGCTAAAACTGAACAGTTCTGGGTAAAACGGGATAGTTGGTCACCTTCGCTGAGGCATCTAAGAGAACAATTACAAAGAGTTAGTAGGCTCAGCTTTCACATCATACTCTACCCACTACTCAGGCCAACTATCCAAAAAGACAATACCATGACAAGATTTTCTCAGTCCTCTAATGCCAACACCCTCCAGGGTAGCCCTGGAAAAAACTGTGTAGTGTATAAAATGTTCAGCTCCCCACCATCACCATTTTATAGATTTCTTCACATCCCTGCCCTTCAAGTGGCCCCCAGCTCTCTGAGCCTTCCACCTCCTGCTTCCTTGCCCCCTGCCACCACCAAATCTTGCCCAAAAGAGATTTCATCCACATGAAGTTACAAAGACTGATTAACAGAGCAGTGGTTCTCAAACCTCACCACAGGTTAAAAACATTCAGGGTGTTTTTTGAAAGCACTAATGCCTGAACCCTACCAACTAAAATACAGGTTTAATTGATCTTGGGCAGATCCAGGCATTGGTATTTTTTAAAAGCTCCCTTGATGACTCCAATCAGCAGCTAGGGTCCAGAACCACTGGTTTAAAGCACCTGTTCGCAAATGTGGCTGTCCATTGGAATCACCTGGGAAGGTTTAAAAACTATATCTGGGTCCCGCCCCCAGACAGTCTCATTTAACTGGTGTTGGGCACGGTATGGACTTCTGGATTGGTAAAAAAACAAACAAAACAAACAAAACAAACAAAAGCTCCCCAGGAGATTCTAATGTGCAGCCAAGTTTGAGAACCACTGATCTGGCCTTGTCACTTTAAGCGTGGACTACCCACTCAGCAACCCCACCTGGAATCTAATTAGAATGTAGACCCATGTGGGGGCGCCTGAGTGGCTACATCCCTTGAGCGTCCTACTCTAGATTTCGACTCAGATCATGATGTCAGGGCTGTGGGATCGAGCCCCACATGGGGCTCCGTGCTCAGCAGAGTCCGCTTGTCCCTCTCCCTCTACTCCTTCCCCTGCTCGAGCTCTCTCCCTCTCTAAAATTAAAAAAATTTAAAAAAGGAATGCAGACTCATAGGCCCCACCCTAGGCCTCCTGAAACCAAATCTGCAGTTTAACAAGATCCCCCAGGTAATTCATGTGCATGTTAAAGTTTGAGAAGCTCTGGTTTAGAGTGTTACCCCTCCCAGAACATTTAACAAGAAACTAGACTCTTAACCAAAAGAATTCTCCTGCAAGAATTTTAGGCATCAGACAAAAGGTAGAAGAGCATTTTGGTGAAAGGAGGGTTTCCCCAGTCCTCTGAGTCATGTCCCCAGAAGCAGTCACCTACTCCTCCTCCTCATAAGAAAATTCTGGTGTTATTAAATGTCAGCTGCAGATATACATCTGGCTATGAATCAGCCAAGGGAAAAATAGACACTGGAGGGTTGTCTCTGGTCTGTGTGCTTCCTGGAAATGGCTGGCAGAGTTCAGGAACTGGAAATGCTATCAAAGTTATCCAGGAGCACTGTTATTTGAAAAAGAGAGAAAGATGGGCGCCTGGTGGCTCAGTCCTTAAGCGTCTGCCTTTGGCTCAGGTCATGATCCCAGGGTCCTGGGATCTAGTCCCAAATCGGGCTCCCTGCTCAGCAGGAAGCCTGCTTCTCCCTCTCCCTCTCCCACTCCCCCTGCTTGTGTTCCTGCTCTCGCTATCTCTGTCTCTGTCAAATAAATAAAAAAGAAAATCTTTAAAAAAAAAAAAAAAAGATTTGAGGAAAATGGGCCCTGTCCCACATGGAAAGCAAAGAGTTTGAGTGTGAGGAGTTGGTAGGGGGTGTGACACAAAGGAATAGCATTATAGAGATGGAAATCAACCTAAATTCGAAATTGTATGTATATCAGTGGGCAAGTTAGCAAATGCTTCTAACACTAAGTACTACAAAGGATACTAAAACAAGAACCAAAGCAGAAAATGGTAGTGACCTTTGCTTAGTTTAATAATGATTAAACATTATTTAATTCCTTCGTTTCATGCTGAGCAGTCAGAGTTGAAGAGTTCCCAAATGTCTAAGCTGCACCTCCATTATAATGCAGTCCCATTCACTCCTTCTCTGTTTAGACTTTATTCAAAATTACACCCCATTACCCATATGGACTGGGGTGGGGTGAAAATGAAAAGGACTGCTCTGAATCAGCCCCCAGTGGCTTCAGTCTAAAAGACCCCATAAAGGAGCAAGGGGTAGCCAAAGTCCACTATAGAACCGGAGCTGGGAAAGAGATGTCTACACAGCTGAATACACCACCCAGTTTGGTTTTCAGCAGAGGCCTCCTTCTGGGCCAATATACAAATTCTTATATCCAAGATCCAATCACAGGATAGTTAACACAATTCATTCCAGGTTCTTAAGTATGTCAGCAGTAGCCAAGAGGAAAAGGCTGCCTCTGAGACAATTCTTCAACCAGGAGGCCAGCATACTGGATCCCAGCAGTGTGTGCAGTGAGTTTCACGAGGAACAAGAGCAAAGTCAACTCCGTGTACGCAAGAGTCCAAGGGATGATAGACACCACCCTGGTGGTAGCACTGATAACCTGTCAATTTAAATATATCTGAGAAAGCAATACTTCCGACGAGCCCCATCACCTAGGTACTCAGAAATTACTATGAATTCAGACTATTTTTATAGCAACACAATAATGCAATCATTTTATATTAGCATAGGCATCTCTAGGGAGCTTGGTAGCAATGTACACTCTAGGGGCCACCCCATACCTGCTGAATCAGAATCTGCAGTTTACCAAAATCCCCAGGTGATTCATATGCTCATGGATGTTTAAGAAACACAACAGTGAATATCAATCCCAGGTGTGTACTTGAATTACCTGGGGAGGTTCTCCACCTTGTAGCTATCCA
Source organism: Phoca vitulina (assembly GCF_004348235.1). NCBI lineage: Eukaryota > Metazoa > Chordata > Mammalia > Carnivora > Phocidae > Phoca > Phoca vitulina. Next base: position 6,589,287 of record NW_022589758.1, on the reverse strand, counting down.
GGCCCCACCCTAAACTAATTAAAGCAGCCTTTGGGAGTGAGACTTAGCCCCGCCCCCACCCCGTGTTTTAAAAGCTCCCCAGGTGTTTCTGATGGGCAGCCAGTTTTAAAAACTGCTGACAGGACATGTAGGTTAAGGAGCAGGGCTGTTTTTCAGGGTATCTCGCGCGCTCTCTCTCTCTTTCTGTTTCGCTCTTGCTGGCTCTAACTCTTTCTCTCCCCCTCCCCTCCCCTCCCCTCCCCTCCCTTCCCCTTCCCTCCCTCCCCCTTTCTACCTGTCCCTCCCTCCCTCCCTCCCTTCTCTTTCTTCCCATGAAATATTGGCCTCATAAGTATGTTAATTAAATTCACAATTAAAAATTAAAGTGCTTTTCCTTAAGCAGCCACATGGGTATGACATGAACCTGTGTCCCTGCACATTATTGCTTCATGCCTCAATAGAGCCAAAAAACTGTCTTACTGGCTCTACCCAGAAATCCCCTGTTCCTTCCCTTCTAGAAACTTATATACATACACACACACACACACACGCATATGTGTGTGTGTATATATATATATATATATATATACACACAGCCTTAATAAAGAAAGAGATCTTTCCCTTTGTAACAACATGGATGGACCTAGAGGGCACTATGCTAAGAGAAATAAGTCAGAAAGACAAATACCATATGATTTTCCTTATATGTAGAATCTAAAAATGAATGAACAAACAAAATGAAACTCGTGAATACAGAGAATAGAATGATAGTTGCCAGAGGGGAGGGTTATTTGGGGGTGAGCTAAATGGGTAAAGGGGTTAAGAGGTGCAAAGTTCCCATCAGAAAATACCTAAGTAATGGGCCTGTAATATACAGCAAAGTGACTACAGTCAATAATATTGTAGTGCATATTTAAACTTGCGAAGAGAGTACATCTTAAAAGATCTCATCACAAGAAAAAAAGTTGTAAGGGGTGGTAACTAGATTTATTGTGATCATTTCACAGTGTATACAAATATCAAATCATTATGTTGTATACCTGAAACTAATGTTACATGGAAATTTTTTAAATTTAATTTTTTCATCATGATAAGTGTACTTTTTAATCCCCATCCTCAGTTTGTTTTTCTGTAGTTAGAATCTCTTTTTTGGTTTCTCTTTTTCTTTGCTCATTTGTTTTGTTTCTTAAATTCCACATATGAATGAGATCCTATGGTATTCATCTCTCTATGACTGACTTATTTCACACAGCATTATACTCTCTACCTCTATCCAAGTTGTTGCAAATGGCAAGATTTCATTCTTTTTTATGGCCGAATAATATTCTAATTGTAGATATGCCACTTCTTATTTATCCATTCATCTATTGATGGACACTTGGGCTGCTTCCATATCTTGGCTATTATAAATAATGCTGTAGTAAACAAAGTGGTGCATGTATCCCTTTGAATTAGTGTTTTTGTATTCTTTGGATAAACACCCAGTAGTGAGATTGCTGGATCATAGGGTAGTTCTATTTTTAATTTATTGAGGAACCTCCATACTGTTTTCCACAGTGGCTGCACCAGTTTGTATTCCCACCAACAGTGCATCTATATTCATGAGAGATATTGGCCTGTAGTTCTTTTTTTGTTGTGTCTTTATCTGCTTTTGGTCTCAGGGTTATACTGGCCTCATAGAATGAATTTGGAAGTTTTCGTTCCTCTTCTATTTTTTTGGAATTCTTTGAGAAGAATAGGTATTAACTCTTCTTCAAATGTCTGGTAGAATTCACCTGTGAAGCCATCTGGTCCTGGACTTTTGTTTTCTATGAATTGTTTATTTACTGTTTCAATTTCATTGCTAGTGATTGGTCTGTTCAAATTTTCTGTCTCTTCCTGCTTTAATTTTGGTAGGTTATATGTTTCTAGGAATTTATCCATTTCTTTTATGTTGTCCAGTTTGTTGGCATATAGGTTTTCATAATCTGTTGAAATCATTTGTATTTCTGTGGTATTGGTTGTTATTTCTCCTCTTTCATTAGTAATTTTGTTTGAGTCCTCTTTTTTATGAGTCTTGATAGAGGTTTATCAATGTTGTTGATCTTTTCAAAGAACCAGCTCCTGGTTTCATTGATCTGTTCTATTGGTTTTTAGTTTCTCTATCATTTATTTCTGTTCTAATCTTTATTTCATTCCTTTTGCTAGGTTTGGGTTTGGGGTTTTGTTCTTTTTTTTAAGCTCCTTTAGGTATAAGGTTAGGTTGTTTATTTGAAATTTTTCTTGCTTCTTGAGGTAGGCATGTGCTGTTCTAAACTTCTTAGAACTGCATTTGCTTCTTCCCAAAGATTTTGGACAGTTGTATTTTCATGTTCATTTGTTTCCATGTAACTTTTTATTTCTTCTTTAATTTCTTGGTTGACTCATTCATTGTTTAATACCATGTTATTTAGCCTCCATGTATTTGTGTTCTTTCCAGATTTTTTCTTGTGGTTGATTCCTAGTTTCATAGCGTTGTGGTCAGAAAAAGATGCATGGTATGACTTCGTTTTTTTTAATTTGTTGAGACTTGTTTTGTGTCCTAACGTGTGATCTATTCTGGAAACTGTTCCATGTGCACTTGAAAGGAATGTGTGTTCTACTGTTTTAGGATGGAAAGTTCTGATTACGTCTGTTAAATCCATCTGGTCCAGTGTGTCATTCAAAGCCAGTGTTTCCTTATTGACTTTCTGTTTAGATGATCTGTCCATCAGTGTAAGTGGCGTGTTAAAGTCCCCTACTATTATTGTATTACTATGGATTATTTCTTTTATGTTTGTTATTTACTGTTTTATGTATTTGGGTGCTCCTGTGCTGGGTGCACAAATATTTACAATTGTTGTATCCTCTTGTTGGATTGTCCCCTTTATTATTATATAGTGTCCTTCTTTTCCCTTGTTACAGTTTTTGTTTTAAAGTGCATTTTGTCCAATAGTATTGTTACCCTGGCTTTCTTTTGGCATCTATTTGCATGATAAATATTTCTCCATCCCCTCACTTTCAATCTGTAGGTGTCTTTTGGTCTGAAATAAATCTCTTGTAGGCAGCATATAGATAGGTCTTATTTTTTATCCACCCTGTCACCTTTGTTTTTTTGATTGAAGCAGTTAGTCCATTTACATTCAAAATAATTATTGGTATGTATTCCCATTTTATCTTTTTTTTTTTTTTTTTTTTTTTTTTTTTTTAAAGATTTTATTTATTTATTTGACAGAGAGACACAGCGAGAGAGGGAACACAAGCAGGGGGAGTGGGAGAGGGAGAAGCAGGCTTCCCGCTGAGCAGGGAGCCCGATGCGGGGCTCGATCCCAGGACCCTGGGATCATGACCTGAGCCGAAGGCAGACGCTTAACGACTGAGCCACCCAGGCGCCCCATTTTATCTTTTTTTTAAAGATTTTATTTATTTGACACAGGGGGAGAAGCAAGCACAAGGGGGGGAGCGGCAGGCAGAGGGAGAAGCAGGCTTCCCGCTGAGCAGGGAGCCTGATGTGGGGCTCGATCCCAGGACCCTGGGATCATGACCGGAGCCAAAGGCAGACGCTTAACTGACTGAGCCACCTAGGTGCGCCGCACCCCCCCCCCATTTTGTTACTTGTTTTGTGGTTGTTTCTATAGATTGTCTCTGATCCTTTCTTTCTGCTTTTGTGTTTTTTACTTTTCATACTCTCCCTTATGGTCTTCCTTTCCATTCAAAGAGTCCCCTTTAATATTTCTTCTGAGGCTGGTTTAATGGTCATGAATTCCTTTAGTTTTTGTTTGAGAAACTCTTTATCTTTCCTTCTATTCTGAATGATAGCCTTGCTGGACAGAATAATTTTGCCTGTAGAGTTTTCCCTTTCAGCTCTTTGAATATGTCATGCCACTCTCATGGCCTGCAAAGTTTCTACTGAAAAATCAGCTAATAGCCTTATGGGGGAGGAGGGTTACCCTTGCATGTAACTATCTTATTTAATCTTGCTGCTTTTAAAATTTTATCACTACTTTTTGCCATTTTAATTATTATGTGACTTGGTGTGGACATCCTTGGGTTGAATTTTGGTGGGGGGGGGCGGATTCTGTTTGCCTCCTAGATATTTGGATCTAGATATTTGTTTCTCCAAGTTAGGGAAATTTTCAGCTATTATTTCTTCAAATAAATTTTCTGCCCTCTTATCTCTTTTTCTTCTGAGATCCCTATAATGCGTATGTTAATACACTTGATGAAGTCACTGAGTTCCCTAAGACTATTCTAAATCTGCATAATTTTCTTTCCTCTCCTTTGCTCAGCTTGGTTACTTTCCATTACTCTGTGTTCCAGGTCATTAATTCATTCCTCTTCTTCATCTAGCATGCTATTTATTCCATCAAGTATATTTTTTATTTCATATATTATGTTCTGGATCTCTGATTAGTTCTTTTTTATCTCTGTGTTAAGGGTCTCATTGATGTCCTCCACTCTTTTCTCCAGTCCAGTGCGTATATTCATGATCATTACTTTAAATTCTCTATCAGGCCTGTTACTTATATCCGTTTTGGTTTGTTCTCTTGCTGTGGTTTGGTCCTATTCTTTCATTTAGGAGATGTTTCTCTGTCTCTTCATTTTGTCTGACTTTCTATGTCTGTTTCTGTGTGTTAAAAAAAGTCAGCTACTCCTCTTGCTCTTAAGAATAATAGCCTTATGAAGAAGAGGTCCTGTAGTGCCCTGCAGTGCAGTGTCCCCTATTCCCCAGGATCTGGCACTTCAGGGAGTGTCTTCTAGGGAGTGTGTTGCGTGTGCTCTGCTGTTGAGTCTTGGCCTCTTTTTCCTTGAGTCCAATTGTTTGCAGAGGCTCTCTTTGCCTATTATGGGCAGCAAGGTGTGAGGTGGTCAGCTTGTGAGTCGAGACCTGCCCCCATAGCTTTTGGAACTGAGGTCTCCCAAAATGGCCAAGTCAGGAGATGTGGTGTGGACAGGGTTTGCACCGGTCTTCTAGGGGAGGGGCCCACAGAGCTGGGACTCAGGACAGCATGACTGGGAAGGGCAGATTCACCGAAGAGCAGGGGCAGGGCTTGGTATAAGCAAGTTAAGGAAGGAGTGTGGCTGCCCCACTTGTTCCCACAGGTGGCCTTTGCTTATGCTGGAGCAGGGAGGAAATGGTGCCTGCCAGCTCCTTTGTTCCTGGAGGGGTCTCCCCATGATCCCTGTCTCTACTGGCCATATTCTGAGATGAGCAAATCACTCTCCCTCCTGTCTGCCCCTGGTGTTTTTCAAACTGCTGGTTCTACACTGCATCTACATGGGCTGTTTGTCATGCTGTCTCTTAAGGGCATGGACTCTGCTTCCTAAGGCCTTCCAGGCTCTCCCAGAGCTGAGGCCACTGATTTTTAAAATTCCAGGTTTTAAGTCCTCCTGGCTTTAAGAACTCATGGAATTCAGCCCCTCTCACTTTCAAAGGCAAATATTATAGAGAATCATCCTCCTCATTCATGGGCTCCCTGGGTGTGAAATTCTGTTTTCTGCCTTTTTCCACACCACAGGCTCCCTCCCCACCATGGATAGCCATAGTGTATTCTGCTCCCAGGCTGCATCTTCACCCTTCCTACCTTCTTCGGTGTGGCTTCTTCCCTGCCTTTAGTTGTGGAATTTGTTCTGCCAGTTTTGGGGCCATTTCCTGGTTTATTTATGCTGATATGAGTGTTATCTAGTTGTATCTTTGGGATGAGGCAAGCTTAGGGTCGTCCTACTCTGCCATCTCCCCTGTTATGTGGCAATTATACCCCCCAAAAATTAGAGTTATGCTGCCAGAAGCTAAGGAACTACCAAAACCTAGGAGAGAAGCCCTAGAACAGATCCTTCCCTAGCGCCTTCACAGAGAACATGGCTCTGCCAACACCTTGATCTTAGACTTCTAGCCTCCAGAACTATGAGACAATAAATTCCTGTTAATGAAGCCACCCAGTTTGTGGTACATTGTTACAGCAGCCCTAGTAAATGAATACATATTTATAATTATTTTCAGCAACCTCATTCCTGACAACCATGCTGTTAACTTAGTGGTATGACTAAGTAAATGATAGGAATAGAACCATGGGAGGCACCCAAACTGGAAACATTCTGTCACATGTCCACACAGGAATTATGGGTTTGTATTTCTGGCAAATCATCACCTTCAAAAAGCTTACACTTCCTGTTTTGGTCAGCCTCTACACACAGTATTGACTACCCTGTAGGTTTTCAATAAATCCATACTGGCTACCTGCATGGCCATGCCCACAGCAATTGTAAAAAACTGAAGATCAAGCCAGGACAGGGGCCATGTAAGAATGACTCAAGCTACAAGCTGCTGTCAATTAGAAATCTGAGTAAAGGTATAGCAAAATAATGTTCATTTACTCCCCACCTTTTGGTGTTATTATGTAATCACAGACCTTTAGACCATGCTTCCAAAATATTTTGTTACAGTCCTACGAAAGCTTCAGGTGAACCCAGGCCCAAGGAATTTAACTACAATTATTCTGTGGTGAATTAAGTTCCTTGAAGATTTGTTTGTGGCATGTCAAAAGAATATAATTTTATAGCCATTTACGCCTACCTGCCAGAATTCATTCTTTTATGTGATTTAATAATAAATTAAAATTATTTTAAAAGCTATTTAAGCTACCCATTTTTAAATGACATCTAGCTAACAATCCTGTCTAGAGACAGCATTCTCTAGGTTCCCATGAAAATGTCTATGAAAACATAGAATATACATACACACTCAATCCTTGCTTAGTTGTTTTTCTCCCCTTTTTCCTAGCCTACTTCCCTCACCTCACTTCCTTTCTAAATAAATTCTGTAAAGAACAGTCCCTGTCACAACTTGATAGGTCCTGTGAAGAACAATCTACAGTGAGCATATATTATTTTAATAAACCAGAAAGGCAAAAAATATACTTGCATTTCAAAAGTTAAGGTTTATCTTTCCAGAAAGGATAGAGAGGCAAATATGGAAGGCAAGAGGATATACAGACATAAAAGTACCCCTGAAATAATAATAGCAAGTACTGGCTAGACCTAAACTGTCCTTTGTCTTATTAAAATTCAAATATTCATAAATATCCAAAGGACTTGTGCTAACAACTCATGTTTAAATTTTAATTGAATTAACAGTGAATAACAGTTCATTCCCACCACCCCAAATAGTTGTTTTTAATATCAATTCATTGGCTGTTTTCACAAATCCAAAACCTAAAAACTACATAAAGTTGTTGAAGATAATAGCAGCCCAGTAGGGCGTGCTTGAGAAGCTGCTCCTCAGGTCTGCCCACATTGCTTTTCCAGCTTGTGCCCAAGTCACTAGGGAGATTCTCCTGTCATCTCAGCAGCAGCCAGGGCCTCATAAGATTTTAATTTTAAAACAACTGTATGGAAAAAAATAAAATAAAATCCAAGCACCTTAATTAGGATTACATTTGCAAAACTCCCTTGTTAGTTTTCCATTTAAGAACTTTGTGAAAATATTTTTAGTCATGTACAAAATGAAAAGAACTAGGAGGCTAATTAGCATGAAATTCCAGTTGGTCTCTAGGTTGAACACAAGGTGACTTGTTCTAAAGCAATTCAAAAGAAGGTCATCCAGTGTGTTACAGGCTGTCTTTATCAGACATTCTGTCCTATATTTTTGTCATTCTATTTCCAAAAGATGTTTTATAAAATCATAAAAGGGTGGTACCTAGGGAAACAATATTGCATCTGTTTTTAAAAATATGAAAATGAGCAAACTCATTTCAATTAGTTTGAGGAACAAATGTATTGAAATTATATTCACTTAAGTTTGACTTTAGTGGGGCGCCTGGGTGGCTCGGTTGGTTAAGTGTCTGCCTTTGGCTCAGGTCATGATCCCAGGGTCCTAGAATCGAGTCCCGCATTGGACTCCTTGCTCAGCCGGGAGCCTGCTTCTGCCTCTGCCTGCCACTCCCCCTGCTTGTGCATGTTCTCTCTCTCTAACAAATAAATAAAATCTTTAAAAAAAGTTTGACTTTAGAACCATGTAAATATTCTATAAAACAAAATTAAATTTAAAAGCAATTCATAAAATATTCAAAAGTAAAATGACATGAATGAACATATGTACCCAGTTGGTATCATAACTGGACAAAAAAGAACTATTCCAAGTGACTTTAAGACACAAGCTGATTCTACATCCCTTGGTAGATATAGCTTAATGCCCCCCCCCCACAAAAAAACCAGTTAAATTCAAATTTCAGAAAAGCAACATATCATTTTTTAGTATAAGTCTGTCCCAAATATTGGATGGGACATACATACACTAAAAATACTTATACTAATATAAATATTCATTGTTTTTCTGAATTTCCAATGTAACTGGGTATCCCATTTATTTATCTTGCAACCCTACCAACATTGGGGGAAACTGGGTAAAGGATATGCAGGATTTCTCTGCACCACATTTGCAACTCCTGTGAATCTATAATAGTTTCTTTTAATTTAGAGAATAAAATTTGAAAAATAGTTAATCCGTGAAATGGAAATCTAAATCATCTCAAATTACCTATAGCTGAAGAAAAAAATGATACCTAGAATATTTTTTTAAAATAGTGAACACAAAGAGGCAGTAGTCCCAGGGTAAGACCTGACATGAAATTATTTAACATAAGGGTAAGGTGAACTGAGGACTTAAGAAAGTGTTCTTTACAGGTGAATGTGCCATTGCTCGCTGAGAAGGTGGGAAGAGAGAAAGAAGTCATTTCTCTGTCCATGGTGCTAAGCTAACAATAAAGAAACTTAATCTCAATCCAGTACAAATATATCTTAGTTTAAATCACACCTTACATCATTGTAAAAAGCATGAATTGATCATTTTTTTCCTGTAGAAAATCCTGCAGACCTAAATTGCATAAAAGCCAGTAACAGCAGAAAGTGAAAGTTGGGAATATAAAAAAATCTCTTCCAGAAGAACATTGTTTCTTATCATTGATATAATTTTTTCTTCAATTGAGGAATTGTTTTTGCAGAATATCAGGCTGTTTACTCTGAGTCATTTTGACACCAACCTGAAGTGGAGAAGAAAAAATAGCAATGCCCCCCTTCCTAATCTCAGTCACATTTTCAATTTGTGGGGAAAAAAATGAAGAATCAACTTCCTTTTTCCAAGGTTTGGGGGAGGGGAAATAAGGTAAGAAGGAGAGAGTACTATGAGAGTGGACAAAAATATCACAGCACCAGAACACATGGTGAGTGGGTAGAGTGGGAGAACACTACAGAAATGGATATGTATGACCTCACCATGAGCATCCTTAAAATATCGTGTAAAGATGGAAGGATTAACAGCTTATTCAACACTGTGTGTACAGATGCACAGAGCAGACCAAGAGCTCAGTAATCATTCCTTGCCTGTCACATTCTTCATTGAAAACTGGTGCTTAAAATTTAAGATAGTTTTGCTCAGATAATTAAGTATATGTTTTTAAAGTATGTGTTCCACTTAGCAACATGCCTTAAACAGGTTTCTCCTCTTGAAACCAATATAGCCAAATCCTCCACCAAGTATATGGGTACTACTTTGCAGAAGATCACCAGAGAGGGCAAGAGTCAACAGTTTTCATGGTAAACATTGTGCAAAAATTGAAACCATAAAAGTTTATCAAGTGCCTGCTCTTTACTTAGCCCTGAGATAGATACTAGAGATTGACAAAGATGAAATAATGCACACCTCACCTACAACAACCTTATATTCAATTTGGAGAGAAGAGAAAATCATACAAAGTTAAAAACTTCATTTAAGAACTTTAAAGATTTGAAAGTTGACATCTTCATGAACATTTGCTCTACACTTTCAAGTGTACATAGCACTTCTACATACATGCTCTACCATTTGATCTGCACAGGAGCCCCGTTAGGTAAGGGGTTTTTTTTTAACCCCTGAAACCTATGGGAATTCAGCTCTGGAGAAGAAACCAACACATTCTTAAACAATTCTTCAAATGGTGTTAACTGATTTGATCAGCTGACTTATAGGGACATGGAAAGTAATTGACCTCCTTGGGGGCATATTCATATACCCAAAAATATATTACCAAATCTGTGGTATACAGTAGGTGCTCAATAAATGCCATTGAAGACAAGTTGCATTCATGCATTAATAAATGTTACACTTAAGGAAACTGTGAGAACAGCATATCCCTCCCTGTGATATCTACTGCACTAGCCCAGTGCTTGACACAGGAGTTCAGTATACAGAATTAAACTAAACTGTAGGAGGGGCGCCTGGGTGGCTCAGTCGTTGAGCATCTGCCTTCAGCTCAGGTCATGATCTCAGGGTCCTGGGATCGAGCCCCTCATCAGGCTCCCTGCTCAGCTGGGAGCCTGCTTCTCCCTCTCCCACTGCCCCTGCTTGTGTTCCCTCTCTAGCTGTCTCTCTCTGTCAAATAAATAAAATCTTAAAAAAATGAAAATAAAAAAATAAACTGTAGGAGACTGGCCCTAATAATAGTGTTTACTATAGAGCAGATAAAGTTCTAAGTCCTCTGCGTTTCTTGCCCCATCTAAATCTCATGACAATTTTATGAGGCATGGGCTATTGTTATGCCCCTTTTTCAGTTAAAGCAAAGTGACCTCAGGGAAGCTAAGTCATTTATCCAAAGTAACACAGATATTAAGAGCTTAGGAGCTTTTCATTATTCACCCGCTAGACCATAAAGCTGATAGACACTTGAGAAATTTGGAGAGAGAGATTGCCTCAGGCTGAGATTATCAGAGATTGTTTCATGCCAGAAACAAAATAACAGGTCATCAAAGTACCCATCCAATTCAATAAAGTGAGAAGAGGGAGCGTGGGGCAGAATGGCAGTCACATGATGGGTGTGTAGTAGTTAGAGTCAGTAACATCAGCAACTGTAACAAACAGACCCCCAAATCTCAATGGCTTAATAAGTTGATTTCTTGCTCATGTGAAGTCCAAAGAGTGTGTTTTTAGGTATAAGGTTGCCTTCCACGTGGTCTTCGGATACCCAGGCTCCTTTCATCTCATGGGTATAGCAGCTCCAAAATCGTGGCATGTACTGTTGGATCCTGGGCACCTTTCTGGAAGGCAAGGGAAAAGAGAACATGGAGAAGCATTCTAGAAGTTTTTAGACATCAAGCCTGGACGTTGCTCATATGACATCTATTCTTTTTTTTTAAGTTTTTATTTAAATTCTAGTTAGTTAACACAGTGTAATATTAGTTTCAGGTGTACAATTTAGTGATTCGATGCTTCCCTACAACACCTGCTACTCATCACAAGTGCACTCCTTAATGCCTATCACCTGTTTCCCCTAACTCCTCCCTCCCCACCTACCCGCTGGTAACCATCAGTTTGTTCTCTAGAGTTAAGAGTCTGTTTCTTGCTTTGCCTCTCTCTCTTTTTTTTTTTCCTCTTTGCTCGTTTGCTTTATTTCCTAAATTCCACATATGTGTGAAGTCATATAGTATTTGTCTTTCTCTGACTGACTTATTTTGTTTAGGATTAATACTCTCTAGTTCCATCCATGCAATTGGCAAGATTTCATTCTTTATGGCTGAGTAATATTCTATTATATATGCTACATCTTCTTTATCCATTCATCATTTCTACTCTTATTCCACTGGCCTAAATTCAATGCCATGGCCACATACAACTGCAAGGGAGACTTAGATATGTAATCTAGAAGTGTTCCTGGGAAGAAGAGAAGGTATAGCAATCTCAACTACATTATGCAAACTGGACCTTCTTCCATGTCCCACAGAATGCTCTTATTCACTTCTTACAGGCTGGTCTAGTCTTAGGTGTCACTTATCACTGACCATAATAACAAGAGTTGACTGAAAGGGAAGCAATCAAACATAATACTCACCCTAGAGTTAGCAACCACCTACAATCTGTTCCATGAATATCTACCTTCTTCCAGCACTGTGTTCTCATTTGGGGAAAATGTGACTGTTTTAGCAATATAATGGACATACAAAAATTACCTAGCCAAAGTAACTCTGCACAAAACCCAAGAGAAAAAAGGCAGAAAAAGGAAAAGTAATGGGCACATGGGATATAACCACAAGAAAGGGAATGTCATTTAGGTTTATGAAAGGAGAGGAAAATGGAAAAACTAAAAGGCAATCAAGAGTGTTTGTAAGAGGTATAGAGCACATGCCAAATGTGTATAGAGCACATACAGAGTGAACATGCAAACAAATAGTTCATTCAAGGGATAAATGGGAAAAGTTAGGAGAGAGGAGAGACAGAGGGTTAAAGACAAGATTCACCTCTCACCCTAAAAACAAAGTGAAGAGAACATCTAATACAAATATATTGACAAAGAGACTTGAATTAGTGTTTTATGACAAATGCTGCTCAAATGGGGAATATAAATTCTTCCATTCTGCCATACCATTGCCCATCCCCCAGGATTGCCCCAAGGCATCCCAACAAACTTCAAAAAGATAATGACACTAAGGCTGGAAAAGCAAAACTGGTGTCTATATCTGTTTAAATCATTTCTTCCCCTCCCATTCACTCTTTTACAAAGTGGCTTCTCTCCCCCACCACATCACTAGAACCACCCCAGTCAAATTCACCAACCAGCTCCGTCTTGCCAGATCCAGTGGTCCCCTCTCTGTCCGCAAATTTAATGTCCTCTCAGCTGCACTCGACACAGTTCATCACTCCCTCCTTCTTGAATAATTTTTTTGTGGTTTCGGTGACCTAACTGGTTCCTCCTTCACCAACTGATCTCTAGATGTTTATAAGCTCCCAGAATCCTCTTCTCTGTCTTACCTCAATGTGCTCATGCAGTCCAATAGCTTTAAATACCATTGATATTCTAATACTCCTAAACTGTATCTTCTGCTAACACGACATATCCCCTTGGAAATCAGATAGGCTGCTCCAAAGGGTCCTCTAAATTACTGACTTAGACCAAAAATCCATAATCTGCTTCCTCCACAAAATCCATTTCTCCATCTGTCTTTCCCATTTTGGTAGATGGCTCCATCAGTTACCCAGCTGGTCAAGCCAAACCTTAGGGTCACCTAAGTTTCTTTTCTCTACTTCAAACCCCCAGCCAATCTGACAGCTTCTCCTTCCAGCTGTACCTCTAAAGCGTCCCAAATCTGTCCATCAGCATTGTTCCCCCTGGTCCATGCCATCATCACCTCTCACAATGAACATTTCCTAGAAGATCTCCCTTCTTCCATTCTGGGCCTTTTCTAAAACCTCAGAAGTCAGAATGATCTTTAAACCATAAATCAGACAATTTATTACCCCCATTAAAAACCCTCTCATGACTTCCCATTGTTCTTAAAATCTAAATTCCTAAGTATCACTGAAAAGTGTCTACCTTCCTAAACTCATTTAATGAAACCCTGCCCCACCTTGTCATGTTCCAGTCACACTAGCCTTCTTGTATTCCTCAACCACACCAAGTCCCCACCTCTTTTAAACTAGCTCCTATTACATTCTGCCTTGGTACCCTGTTTATTTCATTCTTAGTACTTATGGCAACCTTCATTATCTAATTTACATACTAGTTTCCTTACCTATTATTTATCTCTTTCACTAGACCATAAGATTCAGAAGGCAGCTCTATCTAAGGTGTTCACTGCTGAATCTTTAGTGTCTAGCACCAATAGTTTATTGAAATGGTCCTCGGTAAAAAATTGTTAAATGAATGATTTAAAGGAAGAAATGTGTCTCCTTTGCCACCTGAATCTTCCACCAGTACTGTCTTCTGACCAAGGTTTGAAATCTGAGATTTGATCAGACAGAATAGCACAATAGAACTCTAAATTGCTGTCAGGCAATGGTGATGCAAATAAAAGTTTAAATAGAGCTGTTTTGGTGTGGAGAAGGGGCATGGGGGGTACTGGAAGGAAGCCGAGAATTGTTGCTATGCGCCTCTGGGGCTCAGGGAAGCCAGAGGGGGTGAGGCATGGAAATCACAAAGTAAAAGTTTTAGAACCACCACTCTTGGCTTTCACTTCCCAGCCCACAATAACTACCAAAGTGCAGTCATTCTATTTCCAGGTTTCTATTTCTAAGCTCTAAGAATAGAGCAAATTTTAGAGTATTACAGACTTTCACAGGGAAAAAATAAGATTACCTTAAAAATATTTTCACCTTTGCCAAGAACTGCGTCCAAACACAAACCTTAGCTTGTCACACCTGCCCCATTTCTCCCTTTTCCCTTCCTTGCTACTACCTATTCCCTCACCATGCCAGACACATCTGTTACCGTAAGAATTAGCTAACATGTCCCAAGTAATCTGAGCTTTTCAAATGGAAAGCGTTCCAGAAATAAAAATAAGGTGCTAAATAGTTACAAGTCATTTCTACCAGAATTATTGTTGAGATTTTCTATTTTTCTATTTTTAAATCTTCACCCTTATGTTTTACCGAAGATAATGCCAAAGCATGTGATATTTCACCATATGATTAGTTCTCAAATAAGGGACACAAAGCTAGTATTATCTGAAGCCACATTTCCTATTTTCTCTTGAAAATATGCACCAACCTAAAAGAATAAAAACGTTCCCTCTGTCCAAAGAGTCTGACGAGTTGGGTTTGAGCTCTTTGCAGTGTACAAGTTTCAGCTATTAGATTTAAGTTTTCTTTTTTAATACCAGATTTATTTTTTAGAGAAGTTTTAGGTTTACATAGAAATTGAAGAGCAATAACGACAGAGTTCCCCCGTACCTTTTCCTTCCAGCCCCACATGGCCCCGCTCCCAGTTTCGCTTATTGTTAACATGTTGCATGAGGGAGGTATACCGGATAAAATTGACCCACCCAAGTTGACACACTATAAATTTTCATTCAGCTGTCATTTACGAAGTACCTACTATGTTCCAGGTAGAGTGGTAAATGTTTGCACACTCACTTTATTTAATCTTCATAACCATCCTCCCAGTGAGAGATTTCCATTTTAGAGATGGAAAGTTTGCAAATTAGACTTTAACTTGACCGTGTTTGTAAAGGCTATGGCCAGCGATAGATAGACAGACAAATAAGTAAAAATAAAGACCATGGTAATTGTTGTGTGCTTATAATACGTGGCAGGCAGAATAATGCCCCCCCAAAATGTCCACATCTTAATCCCCAGAACCTCTGAATGCGTTTCCTGAATGGTAAAAGAGACTTGGCAGATGTGACTAATTAAACAATATCCTAGGCTATCCAAGTGAGTCCAGTGTAATCCCAAGGGTCCTTATATAAGAGAGAGACAGGGAAGTCCATCAGGGCAAGAGATGTGATAATGGGAGGAGAGATTGCAGTGATATAATTGCCAAAATATGGTCACAGCCAAAGAAAGCAGGAAACCTCTAGATCCTGGAAAAGGCAAGGAAACAGATTCCCTCCTAGAGCTTCCAGAAAGAATGCAACCCTGCCAACACCTTGATATTATTCATTGAGACCCATTTTAGACTTCTGACATCCAGAACTGTGTGTTTGAAGCTGCCAAGTTTATAGTAAATTTTTACAGCAGCAATAAAAAGCTGATACACTGTACATCCTTTAAACATCTACATATGTTTTTATGTTTAAGTATGGTACTAGGCTCCATGTGTCATGTTCGCTTCCACACCTTCAGCATCCATCACAGTGCCTGTGGTTTGTAGTGGTTATTAGCGATAATTTAAATCCCGCAGAAAACATTAACAGCAATTCAAGCCATATCTGACATCATTCATGTTCATGGCAAGAGAAGGAAATTAATTATTACGACTTAAATCAAATAAGCTGTTTTCTTTAATCATCTGTGTAAATATTCCTACCACTTTTTCCAAAACTGGAGATTTGTAACATCTATTATTTTTCAAAAGTCAGATGATTTAGCTGGGATTAGAAACTGATAGACTGCGAGATGTTAGCAGGCCTTTCTCCAAGCTCTTCCAGTTCCATCCTTGGGCTAAGCTAAATCATCAGAAAACCTACATGCTTTGCCTACTTTCCCCTCACTCAAGAACTGTCTTTACCAAACAGTATTTTAATACTAAACATCGGCTTTCACTGATGGCCAAGGAAGAGAGAAATTTAGAAATCCCAGTATTTTTTCTGGTAAAGCACTTAAACAAATGTTTCTAATGTTACTAAAAACCCATTAACACAAAGAACTCAGTGATCAGTTTCTCTGGGGTATCCTCATAAAGATATTGTTAGTTTCTCCAGAGAAACTGAGTTGATTATAACTGGAGAAAATGCAAGTTACAAAGTCTATTCAGTTTCTCTCAATCTTGTTTTCCCCCCAGCCACCAGATAGGTGAAATCTGTGGCTTCTTATAGTGAGGAGCTCTGGCTAGAGTTTTTTCTCCTTTTGAAAATTATTATATATTTTTTTTTTGGTCATTGTTTTATAATATTACCTGACCTGCCTCAAAGCAGTTTTGAAAGTTGGAAGAATGAAAATGAATCAATAAATAATACGCTGAGCCACATTCTAACTTTAGTATTTATTACTGTCTTGATGAACATCCAAGTTTTTCAGGAGCCATGCTTGTCAAATGCCATGCAACAATGAACTAGCAAACCGCCACACACCTGCAGGCTGGAGGGGTGCAGAGGGGACCATTTGCTATTCAAAATCCTGGGGATAAGCATGGAGACGATGACTTCTGCACAGTAGGAAAGACTTTTTCAGGTAACACTCAACCCAGAAGATGTCCATTTTCTGCTGCAAAGCAGGATGGGCTGAAAAATATTTGGGAAGAACCATGGAGATCTAATAAGAACAAATGGCTTGAAACAAAATCAAGGACTCTGTCTCTTCAAGTTTGGACTTTGAACAATTCATACAGGAGCTGAGAGATCTCTAGAGTTAACATCAGGTCGGGTAGAAGGCATTGACCGGTCTGTGATGTCATCACATGATAGACAGTGAGGGATAGTAATTAGCCAGTTACATAAATGGAGACAACAAAACACACAGAAAGCCTGAGACATTTCAAGTGCTCATTCCTACATAAGGGCTTCACTGAGACTCCTGAGACGAGACAGACCGGGCAGGAACCTCAGCAGCAAATCAGACTTTCAGTCACCTATGTTCTTGTAGCCCCAACTCATTTCAGTCCAAGAAACATTTCTCTTATGCCTCTTTGGTGCTAAATACTGCGGTAGGCACATGGAAATAAACAGATGAATGATACATGGTCTGGGCCAAAAAAGGTCTCGCATTCTAGCAAGGAAGACGGACATACGAACATATAATTATAAGGTTGCATGAGAGTTACAGCTAAATAGTATGTATGAAATAAGAGGCCAAACACAGAGTCTGAGGATGGAGATAAAATAGAACTTGGGTTATGGAAGAAAGACTGTTTTTGAGGCGGGGAGGGGGGAGACAGAAGAGAATGCCAGGCAGAGGACAAAATATAGGAAAACTCATGGAAGCATAAGATAGGATGCATGGTTCAGGGGAAAAAAGCAAAAATAAAGGTAGGAGTGGGGAGTGGGTAGAGATTAGGACATAACAAAGGTTTCTGGGGCGAGACAAGGTACAATCAGGTTTTTACTCTTAAAATTTTCCTCTGGAGCAATAGCTGACTGGGTGGTTTCACACCAACAATCCCGCTGAGAACAAATAGAAAAACTGGGGGAGGGGGTAGGGAAGGATTTGAAAAATAAACGAACAAACAAACCTAAGCTTGAAGGAGTCAAAGGACTACCAAGGCAGCGAGGATCTGCAGAGTCAGGATCCAGAAGATGGCGGAAGCCAAGAGACTTGAGAAGGGCATTTGGGAATGCTTTTACCACCCGGGTGATTGCCAATTACAAACGTGAAAGTAGCAGCTGAGAGGCTGAAGAGCTAAGCATACCAGAGCATAAGGGGGCAAAGTTAGAGTTCAGACTGCCCAGAAAAGGGGGCCCTGGCAAATATCTCAACTGTCAGGACCATAAAGGGCTACACTGTAGAAGGAAGGATGAATTGGAAATAAAACAGCGCTGGAAAGGATTAAAGCATGGCTTTAAGTCATTTCGATTCCTGACTGGAAAAAGATGATCGTCCTTAAACCTAGTTACCTAACAAATGTGAAAATAAATCCTCTCTGGAGCGAGTTTATATGATGTATAGCATCAAAACATCTAGAACATTTTCAGTGTAGATACGTGGCTCTCAGAAATAATCAGACAGGGGGCTCCTGGGTGGCTCAGTTGGTTGAGCATCTGTCTTCGGCTCAGGTCATGATCCCGGGGTCCTGGGATTGAGCCTCGCGTCCAGCTCTCTCCTCCGCAGGAAGTCTGCTTCTCCCTCTCCCTCTGTGATCTCTCTCACCCTTGTTCTCTCTCAAATAAATAAATAAAATCTTAAAAAAAAAGAAAATTTGGAAAAAGAGAAATAATCAGACATTTAAGGAGATAAGATATAACTGAAAACCATGATTTTTAACAAAGACAGAGCAAGACCCACAGGAAATCCAGAGTTCTAAGACACAGACTTTGAAATGGCCCAGATAATATGTTCAAGAAATCAAATTACAAATGGAAAATTTGGGCATAAAACTGGAAACTAGAGAAAAGAAACTATACTACACTCTGCATAAATTGGACTACATTACAATGAAGAGCTTGTATGGCATTAAAAGAAAAGAAATCCCACATAACAGGAGAAAATATTTTCAACACGTATAAATGGGAAGGGTTTATACCCAGAGTATATTTTTAAAAGAATAAGGAACTCCAAGGAAGGGTGGAGGGGAGAAAGAAAGAGAGAGAGGGAGAGAGAGGAGAGAAAGATGATCCAGTGAAAAATGGGCCAAAAGACTTAAATTAGCATTTCTAAGAAGTAGATATTCAAATAAGCAATAAACGTAAAAATGTACTCAGTTGTACTGGTCACCAAGAAAATACAAAGTAAAATCCCAATGGGATACAGCTACGTACCTAATTAAAAGGGCTAAAGTTTAAAAGACTAGCAATATCAAGTATTGGCAAAGATGTAACTGAAACTCTCATACACTGCTGGTGGGGAGTATCAATTGGTACAACCACTTTGGGAAACTATTTGGAATCTCCAGTTGCTAAGCATACGTGTTCCTATAACCCAGAGCTCTCACCTTTAGGTACATAACCAACAGAAGTGAGCATATATGTGCACCAAAGGACATCTCAAGAATATTTACAGCAGCATTGTTTTTTAATCACCAAAAACTGGAAATAAACCAAATATTGATCAACATTAGAAGGGTAAACTGTATCACGCTCATACAGTGGAATCCTATACGGTAATAGGAAATTAGTGAACTACATCTACCCAAGTGACATAGATAACTCTCACAAACATAATGTCAAATAAAAGAAACCAGACAGAAAAGAAGAATCTTGTATTGTTTGGTCCCATTTATTTGAAGTTCAGAAATAGGCAAAACAAATCCATGGTTTAAAAAGTTGGGATACTGTCCACCTTGATAAGAGAACTAAGTGACTGGGGTGGGGGGGTCACGTGGGGGAGGCTTTTATGGTGTTAGTAAAGCCTATTTCTTGATCTGGTGGGTGGTACACATGGGTCTATTTACTCTGAAAATTCAGCAAGCTGTGTACTTATGAATTGTGCGCTTTTAAACATCTTACACTTTCATAAAAAATTAATTCTAAAAAACTACATTTATAAGCACAGTGGCAATAAGATTAAAATAATCAACAAGTTTAGAAAATTCTCGGAATTTAGAGAAGTATAAGATGTGTCAATATTAGCATTTAATGCATAAATAAATCACTGCTTTTATGCACTTTTGCTTTATTGATTTATGAATTTAATTTCACTTCAAGTACTAAAGCAATTTAAAGATAGCTTAGTGTTCTCAAATTTGTACCCAGGATGTTGAGCGTGAGGGCATATTAAAAACCCACAAACAGTAGATCTGTCTAAACTTGTTGGAGTTCTGAGTTTAAAGCAATTTTCTCAGAAGCCAAGCTTAAAATATTTAAGATAGCTATTTCAACAACCCTGGGTTTGAAATTTAGATTAGGAGTGGTGAAGCACAAAATTAAAAAGTAAATAATAAATCTTTCAGACTTGTGATTCAAGATAATTGAGTGAATACAGACACTTACCTCTCCTTCTTACAAAAACCATTGAAGAAAAAGTGTAAAAATAATCATTCCACAGTCTATTGGGAATCTGTGATCAGTGTCAGCAACAGACCAGAAAAGAAATATCTGGTAGCTATAAATTCAATCGGATCAGCCTGACAGTGACACCCAAAAGAGCTGGGAAGTGAAGGAAATCCTAACCTTTTACAATACAAGCAAAAGCAAGGACCTTTCAAAGAGACTTTTTCCCAGCAAAAGCTCGGCATCACCACAACGTCAGTGAGGCTGAGAGAAGAGGCAGTGGGCATTCAGCAAAGGACGTTGGTTGGCGGAAGATTGAGTTAATTATCCTCTTTGTGACATGTTGTCTTCATTGGTCCATGCAAGGTCCTGCTCTTGTTGTATTTTATTGATTGAGTCTCATTCCTCATTCTCATTTACATGCCCTCAGTTTTTTTTCCTCACTCAGCGCTATGTTTTTAAGTTATCCGTGTGACTGTACAACTGGTCAGATGCTTCTGACTACTGCCCAGGATTCCATGAGTTGCACCCTTGACGTTTGATTAACCGTTCTCCAGTGGTGAGCATCTGGATGACGCCCGACTCCCCACTCCCACAAATAACGCTGTGATGAACATGTCTGAATGCAACCACCTTACAGACCTCTATGAGAATTCTCCGGGACATAAAACCAAAAGTGGAACTTCTGGTTATAATGTATACAGATTTTTAATTTGGCTAAGAGCTGCCATATTTCTCCCTATGCAATAGTCTATGCACCACACTCCCTCCAGCAATGTATGAGGGTTCCTATTTTCCCATAGGCTGTGTTATCCACTCTTCTCATGTTTGCCAAACTGATAGGTGCAAAATCATAGTCCTTGTTTTAATTTGCATTTCTCTAATTACTAATTACTAATGATTTAGAGCATATGTTCATATCCCTGATAGTCATTTGCTTTCTTCTATGAATTGCTACTTCTTTTCCCGGTGCTTTCTTTTCTACTAGAGTATCATTTTCTTATTTGCAGGAGTTTCCTCCCGGTTTGTCATCTGACTGTTGACTTTGTCCACATTTTCCTCATTGGACAGAAATCCTTAATTTTTATATGATCAAATTTCTCTCTCTCTCCCCCGACCTTTTCTCCGTCTCTGCTTTTGTTTTTGCTTTGGAGATTTATTTAAGAAGTCCCATTCCCTGTGGACACAAATCTCCAGCATTATCTTAGTTTAATTTTATAGCTTTATCTTTCACCTTTAGTTTTTTTATGCACCTGCAGTCCACTTTTGAACATGGTACTAAGTAGGGTCCCAGTTTTTTTTTTCTCCATATAGTGAGCTTGTTTTCCCAGTACCCACTCTCCTTTTCCCATTGATTTCTGGGGCCACTTTGATCATATATTAAATTCCCATATACACAAGGTCTGTCCCTGAATTCTCTGTTCCATTCCATTGATTTGTTCTTACACTAGTATCACATATATTTTTCTTGCTATGGCTGTGTAGTCTGCCTTAATATCTAAATGGGTAACTCTCCTCTTAGTTCTTCCTTTTCAAAATTTAGATATTTGCAGAAATTTCTTCCCTATTAACTTTAGAGTAAAATTATTGAGTATCTCAAAAAATCCAGACTGATTCTGGATTTGGGTTACATTTTGTAATTATTTTAAACAGTTGTCTCACATCAATTAAATAATCGATTTAAACTAATTTAGAGGTAACAAGATTTTAATAAAATTTAGTCATCCAGTGTGAGAGCACAAAATGTCTCTCTATTATGATCTTTCCTGTCCTTTAATGGAGCTTTAAGTTTTTTACCCTACAGGTGTTGTACCTTTTTGGTTATTTTAATTCCTGGATACACTGGAGCAGGGGTACACAAATTTTTTCTGTAAAGGGCCAGATAGTAAATATTTTAGGCTTTGTGGGCCATATAGTCTTTGTTGAAAACCGCACAACTCTGCCGCTGTTGCATGAAAGCTGCCATAGAGAATATTTAATGGGTGTGTCTCTGTTCCAATAAAATTTTACTTAACAAAAACAGGTGGTTGGCTGGATTAGCCCATAAGCCATAGTTTGTCAACCCCAGCTTTAGAGGTATTTTTTGGGTTTTTTATGGTTTGTTGTGCATTTTTGGTATTTTGTTTTTGAGTTTTGTTTTGGTTTTGCTGTCCTAAGTGGTATCTGTTTACAAGTTATTTCAAGACAGTTATTGCTAGTGTAGAGAAACACTGTTGATTTCGTAAGTTGATCTTGTGTTTGGTGAGCTTGTTTCTCGATTCTATTGGATTTTCTAGGTAGATGTTTATATCATCTGCAGATACTGATAGCTTCGTTGCTTACCTTCCAATTTCGATAAACTGATTTTGTTTTTTCTTTCTTATAACTTTGTGTGTCCCAGTTCTATGTTCAGCAACAGCTGTGATGGAGGCATCTTTGCCTTGTTCCTGATTTTTTAAAATTTCTCCAAGATTTCTCAATTAAATATAATATTTGCTTTAGGGATTTGGTGTGTAACGTTTCCCATAATAGGGAAAACTCTTTTTTATTCCTGGTTTGTGGAGACTTATATGATAAAAAGATTCTGAATTATCAAATGCATTTTCTGCATCAATTTCAAAAAGAGTATTATTTTCCTCCATTAAGATTTTGGCATCGACATTCATACGTGAGCCTGTAAACAATTTTTCTTTTCCTGTGTTGCCCATGTCTGATTTTGGAAACCAGGGTTCATTAGCCTCGTAATATAAAATGGACATACTTTCTACCTTCCAGAACAACTTATCTAGATAAAAATGAAGTATTCCTTTAAGATTTTGATAGAAATTACCTATAAAAACATATAGTCCTGGAAAGGTAAAAGGAGTTTTTAACTGCCATAAATTTTTTTAATGCTTCCTGTTCTTTTTCATCAACTTCTTAGGTGAATTTTAGCATTTAAAAAAATTTTTTTCAGAAAATAATCTACTCGTTTAGGTTTTCAAATTTAATTGCTTATTCATTATGCTCTTTTATTATTTTTAGCCTCTATTTTACCCATAGTTTTAAAATTTCTTGACTTAACAGTGTAGCTCATTTGATTTCAACATTTCTTGTTTCTTGATAAATGCATTAAAAGCTATAAATTTCCCTCTAAGTGAGGACATTGCTCTGTGTCCCACAAAATTTGACAAGTAGTGTTTTCATTGTAATTCACTTGAATTTCATTTTAATGCTTTACTTATTAACCAAGGGGGTTTTAGTATGCTATTCAGTTTCTAGTCTCACAGGAATTTTAAGTAATTCTTTTATTTTATATTCTCACTTTATTATATTATTGTGAACATAGGTTTTTAATATTGATACTTTGAAATATATTGAAGCTTCCTTTGTGGCCTATTACAACGTCAGTTTTTGAAAATGTGCTCCAAAAGAATGTGTCGAGTTGAATTTAATTAATATCTAATGGCTGAAGATTATTAATTTGTATATTTAGACCACCCATGTCTCAGGTTGTTTTTATTGCTTGATCTATAAATTTTAGAAAGGGGTATATTTAAACATCTAAACAAATTATTGCTGAATAATTTATTTTCCCCCATAATGTTATGAGTAGTTTGTTCGTATATTTTGTGGCTATATTCTTAGATACAAATATATTCATGATTCCTTTTTCCTTCTGATTCTGTTTTAATTTTTGCATGTATACACAGACCTTTTTATCCCTTAGACTTTTTGCTTAATTCTATTTTATCAGATATTGAGACTGCTGCCCCAGATTCTGTTGGCTCATATCTACTTGGTATATCTTCCCATTTTAAAAATTTTCAGTCTTTCTGTACCCTTATGTTTTATTTGTTTTAGGTAGATCATATATTGTTTAATCTTATTTTTAAATTCAATTTAATGTTCTCTGGGTTTTTTTCGTTGAAATGTAGTTAGTTGACACACAATGTTACATTAGTTTCAGGTGTACAACCTAGTGATTCAACAAATCTGTACATTACTCAGCACTCACCATGATAAATGTAGTCACCATCTGTGAATACAATGTTATTACAATATTATTGACTATACTTTTCATCTCCGTGACTTATTTATTTTGTAACTGAAAATATGTACCTCTTAATCCCTTTCTAATTTGCCCATCCCCCACCCCTCCCCTCTGGCAATGACCAGTTTGTTCTCTGTATTTATGAGTCTGTTTCTAATTTTTTGTTTGTTTTGTTTTTTAGATTCCACATATAAGTGAAATCATATGGTATTTGTCTTTCTCTGACTTATTTCACTTAGCATAATACCCTCTAGCTCCATCCATGTTTTGCAAATGGCAAGATCTCATTCTTTCTAGAAAAAAAAGAAAAGAAAAAAGAAAATGTTGTTTTGAAAAATCAATGTTCTCTGGCTTTTAATAGTGACTTTAGAACATTTACACTGATTACAGTTACTCTTGCATTAAGACTTCCTTCTGCTATCATATTTTATGTTATCCCTCTCTTTCCTTTTTCCTGTTTTCTCTTTCCCAATTACCAATGACAGGTCGAGTTTTCTTCTGGAGGAGGGACTAATGTAGCTATTACACATCTCTTAATTAATTATTTAGCCAAACAGGTCTTTAAGTGGATATAAAAGATAGCTTCAGTGAGGTTTTGATTATTGACAAGGCGAACAACTACCACAGGCTACTGGCCCCGCACCCTGAGAGTCAACCACGGAGAAACCTCACAAATTAGAGGAAAGGATGGAACTCAGGACTTCACAAAAACAAAGCCCTCTTTGGACTGCTTTGGGAGGCTATGAGCAGTCATGAACCTGTCTCTGGCATGGTGGCAGCCTGGGGCAGTGGACAGCAGGAATTAGGTAGATTGAGGGGGAGCCTTTAAGTTCTCCTCGTAACCTTTTCCCACATTTTCTCAATATGATCGTGTCCCTTCACACGGAAAAGGTCACCCTAGAGTGCCAGTGTCAATGGGGTTCTCTCAAGGTAGCCCAAAAGCATCCTTGCAGTGAGGAGTTGATAAACAGGTATGGATTGGCCAGGGCCACACAGGCAGTCACTCCTCTCCTCTTCCTTCCTAAATTCCCAGGCCTGGTAGTTAGGGAGGCCACCACCTCCCAGTGTGGCTTCTTTGTGTATTTTTTAAAGGATTTAGAAGGATTAGAAGAGTTGCCTTGTGGAGTGGTAACAAATGGAGGTGATCAGCATTAGTTCTGTGGTTTCTGAAGTATTCCAGACTTGGACCCATCTCCTTTTCTCTCTTTACAGTCACCACGAGGGACATGTAAACAGCTAGAGCCTGGGCTTCATCTATTTTGAATATACATTACTAGACAGAGTAGCTGGTACCAAAGGAACGTGAGCACATTGGCCAAAATAATTTTATCTCTGAGTAATACAACATTTACAAAAGAAAGAGCAAATTAAACAATATATACCACATGAACCGGAGCTGCTGGAACAGATGGCGTATTAAATATCCTCAAATAGATAAGGAAGGTTATTTGAATTATGAAGCAGTAAAAGGAAGACTTTAAAAAGAACCAAGTGAAAATGTTAAGTGTCAAAAATATAATCATAGCAATAAAGATCTTAATAGCTAGGATATGTAGCAGGATGGACCCAGCCAAAGACCAAATTACTAAGCTAGAAATCAGATTGGAGTACTTTGCCGTAAAACAACAGGAAAGGACAAGGAAAAAGAAATTGTGAAATAAAAGTCAAGTGATATGGAGACTTAAAGTGACAAAATCCTGATAACAGGAGTCTCAGGATGGAAAGAAAAATATGTGTGGAGACAGCAAACTACAGCCTGCAGGACAAATCGAGCCTGTTTTTTTAAATAAAGTTTTATTGGCACACAGCCACACCCATTACATGTTGTCTATGGCTGCTTTCATGCTATAGTGGCAGATTGAGTAGTTGCTACAGAGACCACATGGCCCACAAAGCCTCAATATTCACTATCTGACCTTTTACAGAAAAGTTTGCTGATCTTCTCTGACTACCTAGGAATTAACACCCTAACTGGTGGAATGAGACAGGATTACCATTATAGGCTTTTTCATTCAGAAAGAGGAAGAATGACAAATACATGGCATTCATTGGTCCATAGCAATCCTGAAACTCCTAGGACCAAGAGGGTCGCCTGCTTTGACACGCTTATGGCAGGGAATGGGTGTCAATCTCATCTAAATCTGAAAGGTAGTGCGGAAACCCCATCTAATCTGGTAGTGATTTTGGGAAACATTTCTGTGGCATCTGATTTCATAATCAGGAAACTAGATCATGAAGCTATCTAAATGATTCTGAAGCTGCTCCACACTTGTATACTCTATCAGGAGAATGAGGGTGAAGTAAGTTTGAGAAGAGACAAGGACTAAAGAGAAAGAAGAGAGGCATGGCAGGAAACAAAAACAGTGAGAGCATGCCACCCTGGGTTCCTTCTGATATCGTGGAGTAGGGATTTGAAGGGCCAGGAGACTCTAGACTGTTCCATACCAGCCTCTGTGTAAGGTGCACTAGATATCTTGTTGCTCCCAGTTCCTTACCCGGATAATTTTAGGAACCCTCTTCCCCACAACCCACTTCAGGTGTTTCACCTACTATGAAACCCACAAAACCAGAAGTTCATTACTAACTGGTGAACATTCAGAATCCTAAACTGTCTAAACTGGTGCATTTGTCAGCTTCTTGCTTTATTTATACCATGCTTTATAAGTATTCAGTAAGTATTTACCAGAACACACAACCACCCCATTCATTAGCATTTGGGAGTACAGAGGTGACAATAGGCTGTCTTGAAAGACAACTTACAAAATTATAACTCCTTAAATATATGTTTGTGATTAACAACAAAATCCAAAGCCATACATTGGGACACAAGTCTGGTAAGCTTTGGAAGTTTCAGGAAAGAGTCAAGAACAATTGAAGTCTCTCCTACTTTACCTAAAATGAACAAATTGATGTGAGTTTAATAAGTGTTTCCAGGGGCGCCTGAGTGGCTCAGATGGTTAAGCGTCTGCCTTCAGCTCAGGTCATGATCCCAGGGTCCTGGGATCGAACCCCGCACCGGGCTCCCTTCTTGGCGGGGAGCCTGCTTCTCCCTCTCCCTCTGCTGTTCCCCCTGCTTGTGCTCTCTCTCTCGCTCTCTGTCAAATAAATAAATAAAATCTTTAAAAAAATAAGCGTTTCCAAATCAGCTGCAGTTTCCCTTTTCTGAATGAACAGTTACCTTCAATCAGTGTTGAGGCCTTGGCCTAAGAACTGTCAAGGTCGAGGTTTCTGGGTGTGGAAGAATGGGAAGGAAAGGAGAAAGCACATGCACACTTAGAATTTGACTCTAACTACACTTGCAGGGCTCCTCTGCCTTCTCTAATGGCTTCCAGAACTTTCCAGACTCCTAGAAGTTCGTTCAAGATTTTGGCATTCTACAAATTTATCCCACATCCCAGAAAAGGAAATGTAACTTCAACTGAATTTTGATAAAATTTTGATGAATTTTAATTCTGCCTTCAAGGGGTGTGTGTGTGTGTGTGTGTGTGTTTTCCAGAAAGAGACAAAGAATATTAGATGGTGAGGGAAGTTCCATGCCCCCAAAAGTAATGTCAGTCAAACTAAGAAATCAGTGCAAAATTCCACAGAACCGTGCAGGACACCATTCTTTTTCCTTCTGCCGTTCCTACAGTCTGAGTACTAAAGCAGGCAGTTAGCTCT
Source organism: Phoca vitulina (assembly GCF_004348235.1). Taxonomy (NCBI): domain Eukaryota; kingdom Metazoa; phylum Chordata; class Mammalia; order Carnivora; family Phocidae; genus Phoca; species Phoca vitulina. The sequence goes on along the minus strand of NW_022589758.1, from coordinate 6,561,596 downwards.
GAGTTTCCAGCTGGAGAAATATTATACTAGAGAATCACAATAGCATCTCAAATTGGAATCAGTTAAAAGAATTACAGATGTCAGAAAAATCTGTGTTTGTCTGCATTTTTTTTTCAGCATAAATATTTAGTAACCTAGGGTCTGGAAAGATTCTTCTACATGTCATTTTAAAAAAGAACCAGGCATTTTATTTTCAGAGTAAAATCTGGAAAAAAAAAAAAAAAAGGAAATAACGATTTTTTAAAAATTCCTACCTATAGGTCCCCACAGTTTAACAAGTAAAACTTCATGTGCATTATTTATGGTATAAAATTTTTCCACCAAGGTCTGTTTTTACTTTAAGGAGGAGGATGAGTGCTTGCTCTCAGTTTAATGTGAATTTTCTCTCCAATTATAGCTCACTTGTGGAGACTTTGTCCTATGGCTGAGCTGACATGCTGACTCATTTCACCAACAGTGACTTAATCCCCAAATAAACTGCCCCTTCTCCCTCCGTCTTTCTTTCTCTCTCTCCCAGCCCCAGAGAACCGGAGAGAATTCATCCATGGCACAGTAAGTTAACAAGGTAGTCAACCAAAGTTCAGAGCAAGTCTTCCCACCCCCAACTGGCAGTCGGCCACTCCATTCTGCCAGCACTCAAAGTTGGCTTCTCAGAAAATCTATTCTGAAGCTGGCACTTTACCTCAGGAGAATTTAGTCAAAGCATTTGGCACATCAGATTGTCTAAAACACAAGGTTAAGAGCTCAAAATAGCCACCTTATTCCAAGACTGTCTTAAATTAAGGAACAAAATTATTAAAAGATTCTGCTACAATTGGACATGAAAACCATACCCTTCCACGAGGTAGCAAGACTGCATTTCCTCCTGATAAATGAACAAATATTTAATGAGCATGCACACTGTTCCTCCACTGCAGAAATACTAAGAAAAACAGGACACAGTCATCCCTATCAAAGCCCTTAAAATTTAATTAGAGAAACAAGACATAAACACATAAAATCAAAACCATTTACGAAAGTAGAATATAAGGCTTAGATTGTGGTTGCATTATTCCACCTGCTCAAGGCCCAGTTTGCAGAATGTGAAAAGTTACCTATGTTCCTTCTTTAAAACGTTTGTCAAAGTCTAATATACATACAGAAAAGTGCACATATGGTATGTATATTGCTCCAAGAATTTTCATAAACTGAACACACCCAGGGAACCAACACCCAGGTCAAGGACAAGAATATTACCAGCATTCTGGAAGCCCCTCCTTTTGTTCCTTTCAGTCACTAGTCTCCTCTGAGGGTAACCTTTATCCTGACTCAACACCATAGACTTGCTTGCCTGTTTTTATACTTTATCTAAATGGAATCATGCAGCATGTATTTTGTGTCTGGCATCTTTTGCTCAACATGATGTTTGTTACAGATATTGTGGTGCAAAGTTGTAGTTCACTCTCATCACTATATGGTATTCCATTGTATGAATATTATAAAATGCATTTATCTACTTCCCAGTTCATGGGCATCTGGGTATAATGAGCGGTATTGTCATAAACATTCAAGTTCATGACTTTTGGGGACCACACGTATACATTTCAGCCAGGAGCATACGTAGCCATGGGTGGGATTGCTGGCTTACAGGATAGGCATCTGCTCAGCTTTAGCAGAGACTGCCAGACAGGTTTCCAAAGTGGTTGTACCACTTGACCCTCCCACCAGCAGTATATGAGTGCTCCGGCCAGCTTTCAGTACTTGCCACAGGACAGCCTTTTGACAACACACTGATAAAGGAGAGCACGTCTTGAGCAGAGGCTAACAGGGATTTGAGACACAGCCTCCAGGTGGCTGAGAGATCTATTCCTTTAAAGAGAGCGCACCAGAACTGGGGGGCCTCAAGTCTGACTCCAGAAACACAGTTCCCCTCCTTATCCCCCATGCCCCATCTTGCATGAAGTTATCAGCCGCATGCACATCTGCAATCTTCTCTATTGCAAAAGAAGTTACTTTAGTCCTCCTAAAGCAAAGAAACAAATAAGCCAACAAAGAAACATAGATATCCTTTAACACCAGGTAGCAGAAGCACAAATTCTTCCTGCGTAAGGCCAATTGTATCAAGGAAAGACACAGGGTTTATCTCTCAATATATCTACTGATCTAGCTAATGCGTAGGTTCTTACAGTGTACCAGGCCCTGTTCTAAGCCCTTTACAAATATTAATTCATTCAACTCTTACAACAACATTTGTGATAAGCATTATTATTATTATTATTATTATTATTATTGAGGAAACTGAGGCATGAAGAAGTTGAGTAACATACCCAACCTCGTAGAGCTGGTAAGCGGCAAAGCAGAGATTCCAATCCAACCAAGCCTGTCCCCGCAGTCCATGCTCTTGACCTCACATTATGCTGTCTTTGTTTTTCTAGAATACTCAGGCCTTGAATAACTGCTCATCTCAACTAGTCTCATGTGTTCCTTTATATCTTCCCCTTAATATACCAAGACGTTTGCTTACTTCGTTTTCCGAAGAGAAAATTCTGCCTCCCACAGATTGGAGCCTATCTAAATAATACACTTGTAGCACCATAGATTAAATAATCAGATGTCTTGTCTACTTATAATACTGTACTTTTATAATTTCATACATACATTTAATATCATGAATTAAATAAAATAATGTATTGTTAAAACAGTGCTTTTTTCTGAACTCATGGCTCAGGCTCATATAGCTGCACCTCAGTGTCTTCATTGTCACTGTAGTTTTTTTTTAATTTTATTTTTTATTTTATTTTAATTCAATTAATTAACATATAGTGTATTATTAGTTTCAGAGGTAGAGTTCAGTTATTCTTCAGTTGCATATAACACCCAGTGCTCATAACATCCCATGCCCTCCATAATGCCCATCACCCAGTTACCCCATCCCCTCACCCACCTCCCCTCCAGCGACCCTCAGTATGTTTCCTATAGTTAAGAGTCTCTTATGGTTTGCCTCCCTCTCTGTTTTCATCTGTTTTATTTGTTCCCTCCCTTCCCCTATGATCATCTGTTTTGCTTCTTAAATTCCACATATGAGTGAGATCATATCATTGTCTTTCTCTGATAGACTTATTTCACCTAGCATAATACCCTCCACTTCCATCCACGTTGTTACAAATGGCAAGGTTTCATTTTTTTGATGGCTGAGTGGTATTCCATTGTGTGTGTGTGTGTGTGTGTGTGTATACCACATCTTCTTTATCCATTCATCTGTCAATGGACAATGGACATCTGGGCTCTTTCCATAGTTTGGCTATTGGGGACATTGCTACTATAAACATTGGGGTGCAGGTGCCCCTTCGGATCACTACATTTGTATCTTTAGGGTAAATCCCTAGTAGTGCAATTGCTGGGTCATAGGGTAGCACTATTTTCAACTTTTTGAGGAACCTCCATACTGTTTTCCAGAGTGGCTGTACCAGCTTGCATTCCCACCAACAGTGTAAGAGGATTCCCCTTTCTCCACATCCTCCCCAACATCTGTCATTTCCTGACTTGTTAATTTTAGCCATTCTGACTGGTGTGAGGTGGTATCTCATTGAGGTTTTGATTTGTATTTCCCTGATGCCGAGGGATGTTGAGCATTTTTTCATGTGTCCGTTGGCCATTTGGATGTCTTCTTTGGAGAAATGTCTGTTCATGTCTTCTGCCCATTTCTTGATTGGATTATTTGTTCTCGGGGTGTTGAGTTTGATAAGTTCTTTAGAGATTTTGGATACTAGCCCTTTATCTGAAAAGACATTTGCAAATATCTTCTCCCATTCTGTTGGTCGTCTTTTGGTTTTGTTGACTGTGTCCTTTGCTGTGCAAAAGCTTTTATCTTGATGAAGTCCCAGTAGTTAATTTTTGCCTTTGTTTCCCTTGCCTTTGGAGACGTGTCTAGCAAGAGGTTGCTGCAACCAAGGTCACAGAGGTTGCTGCCTGTTTTCTCTTCTAGGATTGTGATGGATTTCTGTCTCACATTTAGGTCATTCACCCATTTTGAGTCTATTTTTGTGTGTGGTGTAAGAAAATGGTCCAATTTCATTCTTCTGCATATGGCTGTCCAATTTTCCCAAGACCATTTGTTGAAGAGACTAACTTTTTTCTATTGGATATTCTTTCCTGCTTTGTCGAAGATTAGTTGACCACAGAGTTGAGGGTCCATTTCTGGGGTCTCTATTCTGTTCCACTGATCTGTGTGTCTGTTTTTGTGCCAGTACCATACTGTCTTGATGATGACAGCTTTGTAATAGAGCTTGAAGTCCGGAATTGTGATGCCACTAGTTTTGGTTTTCTTTTTCAACATTCCTTTGGCTATTTGGGGTCTGCTCTGGTTCCGTACAAATTTTAGGATTATTTGTTCCATTTCTGTGAAAAAAGTTGATGGTATTTTGATAGGGATTGCACTGAATGTATAGATTGCTCTAGGTAGCATAGGCATTTTAACACTGTAGCTATTTTTGACATCAGCATCAATTCACCCTGAGCTATTGACATACAGCATCTTTGATTTCATATATGATGAGATTGTTGGAAATTTTATTCCAAATCAAAGTACCCATTTGTACACTTTTTAAAAAATTTTTATCCTATGGGTGTTATAATCAGTACTTCTTCAATGGAGCATCTTAAAGATCTATTTATTTATTTATGAGAGAGAGAGAGAATGCACAAGTGGGGGAAAGGGGCAGAGGGAGAGGGAGAAGGAGAGAAGCAGACTCCCTGCTGAGCACAGAGCCCAATGTGGGGCTCAATCTCACAACCCTGAGATCACGACCTTAGCCGAAATCAAGAGTCAGACGCTTAACTGATTGAGCCACCCAGGTGCCCCCAGTGGAGCATCTTAATATATTGCTCTATAAAGCAATGACTAAAAGATTTATTTACTACAATCTCAAATGATTGCAATGGAGTCATAACCCCAGTTATAATTGCTAAATGTGTTATATATCTTTTCTTTCATTTTACTCAATCTGTAAAGAGACCTGTATAAACTTCTCAAATTAATATGATTTAGGTTGTTCTAAAGAGTTGTTCCTCCTCAAATAACACTTTATCATTCAAACTGAACTAATTCAGACTTTATAAAGACTCAAATAGAGGGTGGCAATTCCTACTTTCCTAAGCAACAGCTAAAAAGGAAGGGAGAGAACTTCACCTCTGAATTGGCTCTCTCTGGCTAAATCCGAACGCACAATGTTACTGAACCACACTTTTTAAAATTAACCTTACTCTTAAATTTATCTTCATCCTTTCCCCTCTTCACTTCCACCAACCCTGTCCTCCATCCCAAGACCTGACATCTGGCAATTAGGCTCTTTACACAGAGAGCGTTCTTACCCTTAAAGTCATTGGCCAGAAGCCAAGAAAATAACAAGGAGAGTACTAAAGAGTAATACTAAAGCCAACAGGGGCAGCCATTTATTGAGTTCATGGTGTTAGGCACCATGCTGTGTCCTTTCAGCCTACAACAATAATGCACTAGGCTATTGTCTCCATTATACAGATAAAATGACTAAACCTCAGAAAAGTTCAATACTTTGCTCAAGGCCATAGACCTATTAAGTTGTCTGTATTAACCAGACCTGTCTGATTCCAAAGCCTCCATTCTAAACTCTATCATTGCCTCCAGTCACATCTTTATACAGGATCACTCTAATGAGAACATACTAGATTTATTCCATAAACATAAGTATGTAAAATGTATCACAGATTCAAATGCAGGTGATGGGGGACAATTTTACACAACAGAGGTACCCAGTGTCTTGATAATTCTGTACCCATTGAGATCTGGCCAGATCTCTAAAGCCTGGACACTGTAAGCAGACCACCAACTCACAGGTTTCTCCAGAGCAGTGAGCCCCATGCTGGGCTAAGGATACGTTTGGAAAATTCACATCCAAAGGGCAAGCTATGTGTGCCTAATGGCTAAGCACCATACAGAACTTCTGGAGGCTTCTGTTCAAAGAGCCAGGGTCCCTACTGAAATAGCATTTGGAGAACTTGCAAATAGTATAAAGTAGAAAAATGAGAGCAATGGTGACCTTCTAAATCTGTTGGATTGTCGTCATCAGAACTCCTAAGATACAGAAAAGAAAGGGTAAGAGGCATATGGTGTTGTAGTAAAGAGCAAAAGCTTTGGAGTTAGAAACCTGGCTCTGCCACCAGCAGAACACTTGTCTTCTTCAAGTGTGTAAGATGTAAATAATAATAACTGTCATAATATCTAAAGAGTTTTGCGAGGAATGAACTAGACTATACACGTAAAATACTTAGCACATCCTAGTGTGTCGGAAATCACTTAATAAATGTTCATCATTACTATTACCACCATTTCATTCTATTTCGTAAACATCTTCAGCCCAAGATTAAGTGGCTGGAATGTCCCTTCTCACTGTATTTAAAGGATCTAATGGTCTCCCGGGAAAAGGGGGCAAGAGGAGAGGTCTGAGTGATGGGAAGGCAGAATATCCCCCTGTTTTCCCCATACTCCCTGTTTCTGAGTTTGTTTTGCCATACAGTAACACTGCTCTCAGCCCACTCAGTGCCAAAATTCACATCACCATCTGAAGCAACATCTTCAAGATGAAAGGAAAAACAGATAAAAGGATGCCAGTGATGTCTCAATTCAAGCCAGGGGAAATGTAGCTAAGTTTGTCATCCTTCCCATCCCATGTGAGGAAAAGTGCCTTCTACCTGCCACATAGTAGCTCTATAACTAGTATGTTGATTGGAAAAATGGTCTAAATTTAATACTTAATCATTTTGAATGATGCTAGACCTATTTTTTACCAACTTTTAAAAACTTTTTATTATGGAAAAATTTTAAACAAACAGAAGTTAAAAGGTACCCCCATGTACCCATAGCCCAGTTTAAAGTTATCAATTCATGTTTCTTACATACCCCTCTCCACTTCCCCTCTCCTTTTAGATTATTTTGAAACAAATCCTGGACATCATATCATTTCATCCTTAAGTATTTCAGCAGGTGACTCTAAGCAATAGTTCTTTTTTTAAAAACATAACCATAATGTCATTATTCTCACTAAAAAATTAATAATTATTACTTAATATGATCAAGTATCCAATAAGTATTCAAATTCCCCCTGATCTCGTATTTTTGTACAATTTTAGTTAGTTTCAAAATAAGGTCCATACTTTGTAAATAGTAGTGTCAAAAGTTCAAAAATAAAAAAAGCAGTAAATCACTGAAGTAGTAATTAGTAAAAGTTTATTGTACACACACCAAGAAGTTTGTAAACCAGGAGCACTCAAACCAGAGCATGGAATGAAGTTCAGGGGTATATTGTTACAAAGCAGCTTATATAGTGAGAAAGCAGACTATTCTTCACAGTGATTGCTTATGATACTAGAATTTTCTTAAATGACAGAGGGAACTGGTCAGTGGTTACCTTATATCAACTTGGGAAACTAAGTTTTGCTTATGGTTTTCAGAGGCATAAGCAAGAAATGACCCGGGTCAGGTTCACCTTGCAAAATAAGCTAAATTAAGTTTTGTTTGTATGAATGGACTGGTTTTGTCTGCTCAGGGAATTCTCAAGGCTGGTCTCCATTTCTTTTTTACTTTAACAATAGATAGGTCTTTTGAGACACAATCTCTAGCTTCTAATTCTGTCTCTTCCCCCTCCCTCTTTCACACATACACACACACACACGGGTGCATGCACACACACATTTTTCAATGCACTTCTGTTGTTGAAGAAAGCCTGCTGCTCGTCCTTAGAGTTTTGATAGTCTAGATTTTGCTAATTGCATCCCTGTGGTATCATTTAATGTGTTTCTCTGTCCCCTGTAAATTGGTAGTTAAATCTAGAGGCTTGATCAGATTCTGGTTTGATATTTTGACAAGGAAATTGCATAGATGGTATTTTGTACTTTCATTAGGGGGCATCTACCTGGTTGCTGCTCCTTTTGCTATGCTAGCCATTGATAATCATAGTCCGGGTGCAATTTTTTTTAAGACAAGATTTTACTATGATTTATCCCAATACTTTTTAGAAACTAGATTTGACTTGATTAGGAGCTAGACATCTAGGGCAGGGATCTATCCATTTCAGGAAAGAGACTGTATCTCATTCTTCTTTATGCCCCTGGTGCTGAGATCATGGTGACATCACAGGCACCCCAAAACTGTGGCTCAAATGAAATTGGAAAACCAGTATTTCCTCTAGAATGTAATTTATCCAAAGAAGTGTGTGCTTTTCTACTCTCATCATTAGCTCTTGGAGAGTCAAAGACTTCACCACTACCCCAACACCTAACCTGCCTGTTTTTTTTTTTTTAATTTAGTCATTAAATTCTCCTCACATTTATAAAAGAAGAAATAGCCATGCCTGCAATTGAGTGGCTGCAAAGGCTAACATGAGTCTCAATTCTTTCATCACATCTGCTTAAATTTCCTCATTAAGACTTCAGGTGCAATTTTCCCAACAGCATTACCTGGGCTGTGTATGAAAATGATATCCCTGCTTAAACAATTGAGCATTTAGGACATGATTATATTTTCTTCCCCTCTGTGATGAGGGAAAAAAAAATGGAATTTGGTTCACACAACATAGAAGACATCTTTGGTGTCTCGTTCTACTTTTTTAAACAATCCATTGGAACAGGACCTGGCAGGACCCATGCCCTGGGGGTTCTTGATCCTGTTTTGCCACACTCCAGCCTCTCTCGGGATCATGGCAGATTTAGACAAAAGGACCAAATCAGCACTTAGCAGAGGTCAACATAGATGCTGGTTCTATGCACAGAAGCGATCCTGGTTTGTTTCTAGCTTGGGTTCAGCGGTGACCCCTCACTGGCAAAGTCCTCTGAGAGGTTCTTTAGTTCCCCTCTCTCCCCTTCTCCCATCTCAGTCCCTCTTTAGCCTCCGGCAGTCTGATTTCCACACCTACCCCTACCCAGCAACTCTTGCTGGTAACCAACGTGTCACCTCAAGTAGGCTTTCACAGTTGGTTCTCATCTCACGTGATGGTTTTGCAGTTCTCATGCTGTTCAGCAGCTCCTTCCTTTTGAAACGCCTCATCTCTACATTTGAGTCTACACACTCCCATTCTCCTTCGACCTCTAAGAGCGCTTCTCGGTGTCATCTGCAACCTTTTAAATACTGGACTTTCCTATTGATTTTGCCAAAGACCTCCCCTTTTCCTACTCAGTCCCTTTCCCAACAATTTCATTACCAAGTCTGGGGAGAACACTACCAAATCTAAGTCACTTCCTCTGTCCTTGTCTGGGAGTTCAGACTCACATCTCTGGTTGTACACTGGGATAGCTGCAAATAAATGGCCAAGAGGCATGCATCCAAATAAAATTATTACCTCTTCCACCCCCACTCCTTGCTTTCTATTTCTGCCCTCTGTAATCTGTGGCCATCTCAAGCCTCCCAGGGTAACCCTTATCCTCTCTTCTTCCCATTCCCCACATCCAATTGGTCATCAGGTCCTCTCAAATTGGTACTGCAGATGTCTCTCAAGAGTCATCCCTTCTGACCCTGTGGCTCTACTCTGCCTAGTTTATATTCTGACCTCCTTGTGCCTAAGCTATCACAGCAGTCTCCTGATCTTGTGCCAGTCTCTTCTTCTCTGAAGCTGTCATTCACAGTGATGCTGCTGTTATTAATATCTTCCTAAGACAAACAGTGGGTAATGTGACTATCCTCCTGAAAGACTTCCATTGGCTTCGATTTCTATAGGCTGTGAAGACAATAGCATCGAAAGCCCTTTGCAACATAGACCCAATTTCTCTTTCTAGCCCAATAGTCCAAGTAAAGAGTTTCTGGGGCCTCCAGTAGTAGAAGAAATATGAAGAAAGATAGAACCTCTGCAGGAGGAAAGTAAGCAGAAAGGCATGCTCGAGTAGGAAAGCAATGTGAGCAAAAGCAGTCAAGTTGAAAACACTGCTTTATTGAAGGGGGGAAGCCAAAGAAGAGATAAGCAAGGAAGGCTGGTAGTGTCGTGTAGGGAGAGATATAGTTCAATCAATAGGATGGAGAAAAATCATTAGTACGAGTCTTAAAACAAAATTAAACATGAATTTAATAACAATGCTATGTTAATTTCCATACATATTACCCATCCGTGCATACAGCTTCTCCAAACCTAATATTCTACAGCAGACCCAACAAAATACTCCCAAGTTGGCTAAGTGTTCTTATTTCTATTTTAGGCTTTCAATCTCAATTGTTAACAACTCCATTAAATATAAGACTTCCTTTCAGAGCTACTTGGAAATGTGTTACGTAAATGCTACATATTTCCCCTCTTATTTCTTCCCCAGCATTTCTCCAGCTTCTAAAAATAACACCTCAGATGCTGCTTTGTTCACTGTTCTAGTTCCCACTTGCACACCTATCATGTTCAGAGCCCAACTGGGATATATCACTTTCATTTGCATTGTGTGTGTGTGTGTGTGTGCCCATTTCTTCCTGCTCATGTAGCATTTTTTAAAATGAAGTTTAATGGTCCTGAGGAAATTCTCTTCTGCCATGGGAATGAAAAGGCTACAAATCATTTTTCTCCTCTGATTTCCATAGTAGCCTTAGGAGACATCTTTGGCAGCCAATGTAAGAGCTCTCCTATGTACACAAGGAGGGAAAATAAGAACAATAGTCGGTGGTTGACAATATTTATTTGAAAGCTAAGACTTATTATGTGCCAGACACTGTTCCAGGCACTTCATGTGCATAATCATAGTCCATCATCAGATCACTCCACCAACTGGGCATTCTTACACTCCTCATTTTTCAGACAAGCAAATCAAAACTTGGACGGGTTAAAGAACTTGACCTGAGGTGGCAAAACAAGCAAAAGGGCCCACTTTCAGACCTAGATCTGCATGGCACCATAACGCATGTTCTGTATGCAGAAAATCCCATATAAATTTTGAAATAGAAGCCCATACCTGGTATATTAGGTTGGGTTCTCTCAGAAGCAGACCCAGAAACAAGGATTAGAGTGCCAGTGCTTTGTATTCAGGGAAGGGAAGGAAGCCAATAAAGGATGTGCATCTTCTGAGGAACTCTAGGACACAGCCTAGAGCATGCCTCAGAGTTTACTCCAGCCAGTAGGCAAGGCAACTGAGACGCTTCTCCACCAACTCCTGTGTTAGTTATTGGTTAAGAGCTGCTGTTGGCAGCACGGGCAGCTTGCTCGGAGCACAGACTAAGCATGCTCCCCAGTCAGAAAAAGCCTTCAGACAGAGTCACAGCTGTTCAACAGAAAGCAGCCTACAGCAAGCAGAGGTAAGTACTGAGGGATATGGGTAGGACAGCAAGAGTCTACATGCATATGGCCCTGGAACGAAACAAAAAAAAGGGAAAGAGAGAGAACCCCATTCCCTGGACACACTCATTCAGTTACACTGCATTACACACTTTCCTCTGGACTCAGCTTAACCAACTGGGATTTCTCAGCCCTGGTTTTCACCATTTTTTCTTCAGTAATTTTCTCTTTTCTATCTCCAGCTGAGCAATATGAACTTTCAAGGAGATACAGGAATGACTTTGGGGCTGCTACCTCCAGAAATGATGGGACCCACCACTGCACACCAGAACTTTCTACCTGCCAGCACTACCCCACACCGTGGAAATCTATAATCTCCCCACGATAAAAGATTTTTCATACCGTCTTCCTAGGTGGCAAAAACTAGATACTCTAACAGTCTCCAAATTTTAACTTTTGGAGACCAAGATGAGGTCATTTTCAAAGACAGCATTCTATGTCTGGGAAAAAAAAACCCTTAAATTTCTTCATTCAAGATTTTGCAATTCTAAAGTTCCTAAACTAAAAAACATAACCAAGACTGCTAAAAATCACCTAGTCTTTTGGGGTTAAATAACTCTCTAAATAATGTTATAAGTTGGACATTTTAGTAGTAATGATAAATATTAGTAATACTCAAGAGTTCCAATGTGTTGATGGCTCACTGTGTACCCGGCCATCTGGCTAGCTCATTATTTCTCACGATAACCCTAAGAGAGTCTTGCAGATTAAAAATCAGAAGCCCATGAGTGTGTCCATCAGCACTTCAGAAGCACCCATTCTTACATGCCCCAAGTTTTATAGGCTTTAGACATCAGTCACACAGATGGAACGGCAAGTGGCTCAGAGTTAGATTGATAACAGCCAGGTCTGGGAAAGAGGGTTCTAGGCTGGCTCAGGCAGGTAGGGCAGATTCAAATTAGTTCTCTTCTCTTTCCTGTGACTCCCAAGTTATTATCACATCAACTTTCATCATTTTCTTCAAACTTGCCTTCCAACATTTTTCCTCTTTCCATCCCTTTGGCCCCCCCCCTCCAAATAAGAAAAAAAAAAAATCAAAAGCCCACATAGTTAAACAACTTGTCCAAGGTCACATAGCAAATAAAAAGCCAATCCAGGGCCCAAACCTAAGCCTGGTGCCTTTCTAGCATTCCCTGGAGTGAAATGCCCCAGGGCCCATTGCCATATAAACACTAAAGAAATCATTGGTAAATAATGGGCTACTTTCATAAATGTGAAACAGAGAGTACTTCAGAAAGTTTGAAATATGAAAATATCATGCAAAATGGTTGATTTATTAATGGGTGCTGCTGTATTCTCCATGAGAAGCCAAACTAATAATGTCATCTATATTTGTTCAAGGATTATTTGTTATAATGGTAGGAAATCGGAGATCATCTAATCACCAGCTTGCAGAACTGAGGCCCAGAGAAGTGAAGTAACTAACTTAAGGACACTCAGCTCACTAGTTAGCAGCCGGCTATGATGAGATCCTGGTTTCTCTGACTTTGGATCTGTAGCTTTTTCACTCACCCCACCAGATTGTGTCTTTTCATTCAAACTGCCCCCTTGGGCAATTGCAGATGGTCACAGTTTTTAGCACTGATGCAAATTTTGATCAGTTCCACTGCCACGCATTTCTAACAATTCTCAGAAATGTTTTTCTCACAGGCATTTAGGATAGTGCTATAATAACAGTTTTTTTTAATGTCTTTTCTCCGAAAGAAATAACAAGCCAAAGCTCCAGGCTCTGCTTCATCATTATATAATACTTGTCTGGGATTGCAAATCACTTGCAAAAGGACAAGGCCTGGGGGAGGCGAGGGTGGGTGTGAATCTTTCGTGGTTTCTTGAGTAACATGAGGCGATTTGTCATTTTCGTGAGGCCAGAGCCCATGCTCTCAGATCCATACCCAGTCAGGCTCCTTTTGATTATCTTTGAAAACTTAACGTTTCTGAGGCTATCCCTGAATTGGGGTGGAACACAATGGTTGCAGACAGACCTGTTTTTCTCTCTTCCCTTCCACCCAAGTAAGAGAACAGTCTAATAATAAACCAAAGTTCTAGAACTTGAATTTGAACTGAAAAAACCTCCAAATAAAACCTGTTTCTTCGTCCTGCAGATGGGAGGGGGAGGGATAAGGCAGAGCAGGGAACTGGTGTATTTTCTGTGAAAGTGCGCCCTCTGGTGATGAATTTAGGTAAAGATTAGCTCTCGGGAGAAGTAAACAAAATTATCATACCAAAAAGAATTTTTTATTGGAGGGGGAGAAGATCTATAGATAACTCATTAATGTTCAACTTTACAGTCATAAGTTAGTTATGGAGGACCCACTGAAAGATGTTAGTTCTTATGGAGATTTGCACAAGAGAGATTCAAAATACTTCTGTTACTTGGGGAGCTCTCCAAATACCTTGTTGCTGGGCATATTTATAGAGAAGCGACAATAAAGCAACTCCACAGGGCAGCAGTGTAAAGATTTGGGCTATGTATGTTCAACTCTTACCAAAATAGTCAAAAGTAACGTGAGGCCCCTTTAATTTGGGAAAATAGACAAGAATTCCAGAGCAAATAGAGATACTTTTAAAAAGTGATTTGACTAAATACGAATGAGGAATTAAAAAAAAACAAAACAGCACAACAAGCTATGCCTTCTTGTGGCAAAGCCTCCATTGAAGCGTCTTGTCTTTCTCCCTTTTTGCCTCCTTGTAAAAGCCCGCAGTCTGCTGCATATCTTCCCTTCAGGATTTAGATTGAAAGGGCCGTGAGAGAAAGCCAACTCCTTGATTAGGCATTCCACTCAGCAATATTCTGTCCCCTGGCTCCTGCTTGCATTTGATAAGGAACGAATTCCAATGATCTATGGTTAGCTGCTAGTAGCAAGAGAATTTTCCCTCACAATTCCCTTTCTTCCTTCTTCTTTTTCACTCTCCCCACCGACCCACCCACTCCTAATTCAGACCACCTCAACTGCCTCCATTTTTCATGCAAATCATTCCTCACCACGCTGTGCACAAGCACCCACGTTTATTTCCTTAGCGATGCTCAGTTTAACCTCTTGGTGCAGGAGAAATACAAAATCAGATCAGCTGCCTGAGTCTAGCGCTCACAGGGCTGCACCCAGGTTTTGCAGTTCCCACTCTGAGCCAATCCAGCAGGAGCCCAGCAGCAAACAGACCGTATTACATAAGGCAGCAGCGAGGCCGGCAATGCGACCAGGAAGGAAGATCACACCGCCACGGCTGCACCCACGTCCCTGGAGAATCTCCACCAGCCCCTTGTGAGAAGCGAAGGCAGCCGTCTGTAGCTGTGCGTACATTTTGTGCCAGGCGGTGAGAACACGGCTAGAGAACAAATCTCTCTCTACATCTGTGTATTCCGAAATCGAAATACTTCGCAGAATTCATGTTGCCTTGGGGGGATACAGAAACATGCTTTGTCCTCATTGGCTATTCATTAAACTTTATTAAGGATAACTGTGTGCTGGGGATGGCTTTAGCTCATTTGTCTTACTACCTGGTCAGCGCGTGTTTGTTTAGTGACTGGGGTGAGCCAAGCAGCTGTGATCACAGGAGGGTTACCTAAATTTGTTCTTTCTGCTCCTTGCCTGAGCTTTCGCGCTTGGCTGCTCTGTGGGAGGAAAGGAGGCATCGCGGGAAATGGAATTCCTCTGCCATAACCTGAATTCCAGCTGCTGAGTTTCTACGCTACATTTAAGGAAGTCTAAATCTCAGACGGAGATTCGGTTTGAGAAATGAGCAGGCCAGGGAAACCTCTCCGCGCTTGGAAAGAGACCGTGATAAGAAAAAAAGAGACCGGAACCGAAGTCATTTTTCATCCTCGTGATTTGAGTTGATCCTAAGGGGTCTTTGCTCTTTGTCTCTGCTGTGCACTCAGTTGATGCTCATCCAATATGGGGTGGGTGATAGCAATGATGGAGCATTGCTTTTAAGTGGAAATAATATTTTCCTACCAAGATATCACACACGTTTAGTATGCAACAAAACTCCCTTCTCTCACTTTTGAGATCAAATTTATATTCTAAGGATGATCTCTTGTTAGATGTTTAAGATAGTATTGCGTCGTAGGAAAGACATAATTTGAATTTTAAGAGGGAGAGGAAACAGGGAAGAGAGAGAACGGGAGATGGGGAGGGGAGGAAAAGAAAAGAGAGAGAGGGAAAAAGAAAAGTAGGAAAGTGAAAGAGTCCAGGAATATTTACAAGTATGAGGGAGAGCAAGTCCTTCTCTAAGAGAATATCAACTCATTGCTGCTAATGGGCAGTGAGAGAGGGCTAATTAGAGAAAGCTAAGGGCTCATGGGAGCTCAACAGAATCTGAGCTTAGGGCTATTCCAACTATGCACAGCCCCCTCCCCACTGAGAAGCTTGGCTGACAATAATGACAATAATGACAGTGATGTAACGGGAGGTGTCACTGATGTGAGGATGTCATACATGAGAATTGTGTGGAGAAAGAAAAGGCTGAGGACCCCTGGAAATGAGCAAGGGAGAAAGAAATGAAGTCCCTTCACTGCAAATGAAGGACAGCAGATCCATATGTGAAGATGAAATATAGAAGCCCTTAAAGAGGAGAAAGTAAACCCAGTAATAGTCATTGAGTACCTGTAATCCCTCCATCCCAAACAAGATAGTAAGACAACTCTTTGTTAATCAACAGAGCTGTGTCATTCACAGGGACAGTTGGCCATTAAGTGGCTGTCACTGGGCACAGAGCTGGGAGTCTACATCTTTCCCATGATGAGCCTTCAGGATTCTTATTATGTAAATGTGGCTGGGTGGTAGCTGGCTTTTGGTTCAATGACGATATCCTCAGCATTTTCCGAATAGTGATTTCTAAATTCTGCAGCAAAGGTTTTCCGAAATCTCAATTCAGAATTGAGTTCCATTTACAAAGTTTTGGACCTCTTTATGAGCCACCCTTGTGGCAGCTCTTGTTATTGAGGAGGAAGAGGATGTTATTTTGTTGTTGGCGACGATGAGGTTGTACAAATAAGGAGACAAAAGGGGTAGATCTTTGTGCACTGCAGCAATTTCTGGTCAAGAATTGATTTTGTAAAAGGTTTTGCTTCCATCTAGTGGTTATTTTGTACAACTGTCTTATTCTGACAAGTGAAATTAATTGAACTAGATTTTGAAATGCCCCTACACTGTGCAGAGAGCTAGTGATTAAAATACTAAAAACACTGCTAATGAGAATAGGACTGTGCTGTTGATGAGTGCCCAGCTTAGTGGAGGAATCAGCCACTTAAACTGCTGTAAACAAAACCAATACCAATAATAATAGTAATAGTTTAAAATTTTTTCTAGTTGCTCACTACTGGATATTGATCTAAGTGCTTTACATGTTTTATCTCACCTAATGTTCTCAATAACCCTATGAGGTACTATTTTTAGCCTCATTCTATAGAAGAGGCAGCTGAGGCTCAGAGAGGTTATATAACTCCTGCAGAGTCACACAGAGTAAGTGTGTGAGCCAGGTTTTGAATGAGGCCAACTGGCTGGAGCCCGTTCTCTTATCACCATATACTCATATGACAAGCACAATAGAAGAGAGATACAGTTGGTAACAATAGGAATTGAGCCATGGCACTGAGGATGGGAGGAAGAATCTAGAGCAGGAGAGAAATCTAAAATGTATCTAGGGAGGGGGCGCCTGGGCAGCTCAGTCATTAAGCATCTGCCTTCAGCTCAGGTCATGATCCCAGAGTCCTGGGATCGAGCCCCCATCGGGTTCTCTGCTCGGCAGGAAGCCTGCTTCTCCCTCTCCCACTCCCCCTGCTTGTGTTCCCTCTCTCGCTGTCTCTCTTTCTCTCTCTGTCAAATAAATAAATAAAATCTTTAAGAAAATAAAATGTACCTAGGGAGTAGAACTAATGGATGTGGTGGACAATTGGATGGGGAGGAGAGAAGGAAGGAAGATAGTAGAGTTTCTGGCTGAGCCAAATGGGAGATAGTAATTAATGAAAACTGAATTTTGCAGTAGGCATAAGTGGGAGAAGTGATCAAGACTCTCATTTCTTATTTAGAGCCTTAGAAGTGACATGAAGCAAACATAGTTCAACAACAACAAAAATGTGAACATTAGGAAAAGACCTGTGCATGATTAGGAAAACTATTCCTTCATATTGTGCATCACTGACTTGAAGAAAACATACAAGAATACAGTCATCTGATATGACTTTGTAAAACTTCTGACATTTCTGAAATTGAAAACATCTATTGTGAGCTATACCTATACATAACTATTCAAATGTTTTACTATAGACTATACAAAAAAAAAAAAAAAAACACTTAATGTGGGGCCCCACATGATATGTTTCCATGGAATTTTTCATAGAATATTATTAAAGCTGGACAATTCTTGAAATTCAAGTATTCCCCCTCCTCATTTCACAAATGAAGGAAGTTATGTCAAGGGAAATTAATCAATATTTTTGAGCGCCTTCACTATAGTAAGGAACTGAGGTAGTCGTTGTGTGAGATAAAAAGAAGTAGAACACAGAGCTCTTATTCTCAAGATGTTTACACTTTAGTTGGGGAAATAATAAATAGCCGCTCTACTGGTCTGCTCAGGACCCATTCCCCTTCTTTTGGTCCTAGCACCCTGAATTTCTTTGAGGGGACCACTTCTCCCCCACTCTCAGGGATTTGTGTGGGGCTAACCCCACCCCTGGTGCCATTTGATACACTCTAACCAGTAAGAATAGTAGCCTATTTATATGGTGATGATTAATGATCCAGCGATGGATGGGCTCATTCCTTAGTCCAGCCAACAAAAGCAAATGAGGATCAGGCCAGGAGTTTTTCTGAAATGCTTTGAAGAAAAAGCACCCTCTTTCCACAGAGGTTGCCAAGCTGGTAGAAGGTCAGTCTAGAGCTTCTGGAGGCCACAATGTGAAGAGAGTGTCCTAAGATCGATGCTACCAGTGGAAGGTAGACAAAGGAAGAGACTTTGAAAGTGGATGGCAATGTATGATCCGCTAAATCAAACTGCCTTAGAACTTTCCAGATTCAGCATCCTTTTTACTGTGGCTTCTCCATTCCTAAACTCTTTATTTTAATCAACCACATGGTTAACAGAATTTCCTCATTGAGTAGTTCTATTCCCTGATAGTCTCAAATCTGCCTGTTGCCTATTTAATTGAATGATCAGTTAGCTGGGTATAATAGTCTCGAGTACCATTTTCTTTCCTGCAGAACTTAGCAGACATTGTTCCTTTACTTTCTGACATTAAACATGGCTTATGACTATCAGATAAAATACAGGATGCCCAGGCAAATTTGAATTTTCAATGAACAATGAATTTTTTAGAAGTCTGTTCCAAATGTTGCATCTAAATTTTAAAATTAAACTTGGCATTCTGTATTGTTATTTGCTGCATTTGGGCAACCCTAATGAAGCTATAGAAAAGTTGAAGGAAAATCTGATTACTCTCCCCTCTCCTCACCTTGTAGAAGACTGGCTTTTTAAAAAAAAAAAAAAATCTGCATACCTGAAATTTTTTTCTTTAAACTTGAAATTTAATATTGGATGTTAGTTCTGTGTCTTTTCCTCCCTAGTACAAAGGAATCCCTCTTGATCTTAATATTTCCTTTTACCTTCATTTTAAAATACATTTTCCCTTATTCTAACTCTGTCTTTCTACATTTCAGGAACACAATTGTCTAGTATGTTTAATTACCTTGTCTGTCTTCCATATCTATCATCTCTCTTATTCATCTTTTCACCTCTGCATATTCTGAGACTCTCTCAAATATTTTTCTATGCTTATTTTCAGGCCTAAATATTTTTCTCTTTGCTGTCTCAAATTGATTTTTTTAAAAGTACAAGGGTAAGCAAATTTCTTAACCTCTACAATCTCCCTTCTCACTCTGTTGTCTTATCATCTTGTCTACTACTTGTTTTGTTGAATTTATATTCTTTAGTCTTTTATAACTTTCAGTACACTTGAGAAATATCTTTCTTATTCTTCCGGATTTAGGGGGTCTTCTGCCTTTTATTCATTCATTCATCTATTTATTCATTTACTACTGTGTTGCTTTGTTTCTAGCTACCTTCTATTATTTATTTATTTATCAAGCCACTTATTTAGCTATAACATGACTGCATTATTTCCCTGCCATTTAATTTCATCTTGCTAATGCTGAATGTGAGCAGCTTTTTGCAAATCTGTCTGCTCAGAAGTTGTGTGGGTAAATTTTAATTGACATGTTGCCCACTTTATGCAGGGTGAATCTCTTTCTCCCCATTGCAGGGCTAGGTGTTGCCTTCTGTCATATAGGTGGAAGTCAGGTGAAGAGGGCAATGGAGATAATTCACCTGGAGCAGAGTTCATCCTTTGCTAGGGAATCTGAAATCTGCTTTTTCCTCTGAGGCCTTATTAAATTGCCAGGGTTGGGATCCATTTTACCATCACATTTGAAAGGGATTTAAAGATAACAAAGCCTTCTATACTTCGGGGGATTAATTTAAGGAGATAACATAAAGCTTTTCTTTTTTTTTTTTTTTTTAAGAAAAAAGGTGTTATAGACTGCTTAGCACCATTCTCAGCCTGGCACAACTACAAGTTTCATGGACTTTCTTTTTTCATTCAGATTTCAACCTGAAAGCTTTTGAAATGTACCTCTGTGTGGAGTGAGGGAAGGCAAGGAGGAAGGTGAGTTCAAGACCCCTCCATTTTAAGTAGATATGCACAGTACATGCTCAGTGGAGGGAAGCTAGCCAAGCTGGTGTGTTTCATGTCAGAAGGACCATGATGTCAGCATAGCAGATATTATATGTCTGCTTTAGTCTTAAACAAATTAATTTTATGTAATTATTGCCATAGTTTCTATGTCGTTTTAAGCATAGGCCCTAACTTTCCTAGTCAGCCTTTATCTCTTTCTACCTCCCTATTCAAACTCTCCCTTTCAGCCAAAGTGGCCAACTCACTGTGACCTAAATAAGTTTTGAGTGTAGTCTCTGAAATGCGGCTCATGCCATGCCACTCCCTGTGAAATACCTTCATTTGCCTATCCCTACACAGCCTTTGAGATTCAGCTAAAATTCTATCTCCTTCACAATGCTTCCTCTGATTGTGCCAATCTAAAGTGATTGCTCCCACACTCCCAGAATGTGTTATATTCTGAGTAAATTCTTCAGCTCTATCTTTCATTTCACTAATTTATTCCTTAGTTCTGTCTAATCTGTAATTTAATCTATCCACTGTGTATTTTAATGACTACATTTTTCATTTCAAAACAGATCTTTGGATTTATTTTTAAGTCTTCCTGGTCATTTTGGTATTATCTTGATATTTTATTATTTTTCTCATTTTTTAAATATGTTTAGTCATACCTCAAAGCACATATTTAATAATCCCATCATTTGAAGGACTTGAGGGTCTAATCAAAGTGTTGGTTGTGTTGGCTGCCAATGTATCTCAATGCCTTTTTTTTTTTTTTTTCCTTTGGAGGTGAGCTCATGTTTAGTGGGGCTCTATCTTCAGGAGTCTTTTGTGGTCTGGGTGGAGGGTGTGACTCTCCAGACACGATTGGCATTTACTTCTACCAGGGAATGACTGGATGGGCACCACTTTTTCCATTAATTTTATGGGTTTGGGTTTACTGAATTACGAAGGAAATATGTATTTGAACCAGAAATTCAACTGAGAGCAAACCTAAGGTCCCACCTTTTGGGGGGTGAGGGGACCTGGAGAACGTGGTGGTTGTCTTGCTGGCAATGCATAGATTTTGCTTCTGTTCTATCCTTTCATTGTGGCATAGCCCTTTGAGGGTTATAGCTTTATGTGGTCATTCCTTTCTGGTTTGTTCTAGCCTGAAGCGTAGCTGTTTGTTCCCACCTGGTAGTTAAAACCTACCAGGTCCCCCTAGTTGCAGAAACCAGCAAACCACCCTCCAAACCCTGGGCAGCAAGAGCTTCAAGCCCCTGTATAACTTTCCTTTTTCAGTTTTCCTCTTCAGTTTTGGTTCTTGGGGAGAATTCTCTTAGTTTCCTGTTACCTCAGCTAGCATAAAAAAAAAGATATTTATTATGTTTTACCCATTATTTCTTAGTATTTTGTATCATCATGGTACTAATACCTGTACATCACATAAGAAACAGAAGTTTACAAATGATTCAATAATTAATCATAGAGAGCCTTGTCGCAAGTCCCCTATTGGTGTCTTGACCTATTATTTAAATCTTAAGAAATTTCTTCATACATTTTCTCCTAAAATAAATTACAAAAAATGAAGCTAGGAATTGTATCTCAAAGTCCTTCTTATTTATGGTACTATTTTGCTTAGCATGGCTCCAGGTTAATTGACAGAAAGTAAATTGGTTGAAAATGTTTGGATTGAACACAATTAGTCAAAGAAACAAGTTGATTAAAAATTAAACTGAATAGTCCAAGTTTGTTGTTTTAAATATTGACAATATTTAGGTACACCATTAATAATTACAGAAATACTTATAGCATTGAGATAGAATGTTGAACAAGACAACGTGGGATGGGTAACAGCCTTTTAAGTGTTTTAAAGTATATTTATCCATTTCCTCTCCAGGAGTTTGAATCCTCATACAAACACTACTCTTTTTGTTTTTTATTTACAAATCATTCTCATCCACTTATTCCTGCTCTGCTAGTTTGCAAATACTTTAATAAATTGTTATGTTTGCCTCTAGCTCTAGATGAATTGTCTAAAATCAAATTCATGTGAGAGTTAATATTTGCAATATCCAGTTCATGTTTTTATAATTTCTGTGCCACCTACTATAATTGCACAAATCTTAAACATACTTATAAAAGTAATTTTGTCTGCCTTCTCTTTTGCCTTTTCATCCTTTCCATTTTCAACATCACTGTTCACTTAATTAACTTAATATGTTTTTACTATCTTTGCATAAACATTTATTTTATATTTCAAGTTTTCTTCATCGTATTTGACATTATGTGACCAGCATTTGTACAGTGTTTGCTGTCAGGATGGAAGCTGTTAATACAAAGCATGTGCAACCACAATGTGAATGCAAGGACAAGCTTAAGGTTGCTTACACTGCTGGCCTGAAGGCAGATTGATCTGACATTTGCCTTGCTGTTGCATAGAAGACAGAAATCTCTTCCCGGATTTGAAGAAAGATTGAAAAAAAAAAACTGCCTTGATCCTCATATAATTTTCATATTTAATAATCCCATCATTTCATTGATGGGATCTAAACATTGATCCTCATATAATTTTCACGGGCTTCGGGCCACCAGTAATCAATGTAGCTAGTTGTATTTTGAGTTCAATGAAAAATAAACCTTAATTTTCTTTGATAGAAGGCCATTTTTTTACCTGACAGCTGATACCAGTCACATATGTGACCCTCAAATAATTAGAAATTTTCCAAATAGGGGCGCCTGGGTGGCCCAGTCGTTAAGCGTCTGCCTTCGGCTCAGGTCATGGTCCCAGGATCCTGGGATCGAGCCCCGCATCGGGCTCCCTGCTCCGCAGGGAGTCTGCTTCTCCCTCTCCCACTCCCCCTGCTTGTGTTCCTTCTCTCGCTGTGTCTCTCTCTGTCAAATAAATAAATAAAATCTTAAAAAAAAAGAAATTTTAAAAATAATAGAGTAAAAATCACTCTAATTCTGGAAAGTGAACAAAAATGCTTAAAGGCATATAAAAGTTGAAAAAAATCATCCCATAGTGCTTAAAAATGTTCAATAAGTGAAAAATCAATCACTGGGAATAATTATTTCAACACTTTGTATTCCACAGAACAGTCTAGGACTTCCTATTAAATACAGCTAGTGATGGGGCACCTGGGTGGCTCAGTCGTTAAGTAGCTGCCTTCAGCTCAGATCATGATCCCAGGGTCCTGGGATCGAGCCCCGCATCGGGCTCCCTGCTCCGGGAAGCCTGCTTCTCCCTCTCCCACTCTCCTGCTTGTGTTCCCTCTCTCACTGTGTCTATGTCAAATAAATAAATAAAATCTTAATAAATAAAATAAATAAATAAATAAATAAATACAGCTAGTGTTTATGAGTAACAATAATATTGCCCATCCCACATACTCCTTTTATGATGTGCCTTTGACACTCCTCTCATTGAGAAATGGGGAATCTGTGTTCCTTCCCTTGAATGTGGGCTGGCTTGTTACTACAGCTGAAGTGATACTTTGTGACCTCTGAGGCTAGGTCATAAAAGGTGATAGAGCTTCTACCTAGTTCTCTTGAGTTGCTCATGCTGTGAGGAAACAGACCACCGTACTCAGACCACATGGAGAGGTCATATGTAAATGTTCTAGCCAATAGCCTGGATGTGATCCCACCAACAGCCACCAGAAACCACAGGGCACGTAAATGAAGATGGCCTCAAAAGATTACAGACCCCAGCTACGGAGTCAACTCCAGCCTTTGAGTATTCCAGCTGAGGCCCCAGATATTGTGGTGCCATCTCTGCTGTCCCCATCTGAAATTCCTGACCCACAAAACCCATAAGCAGGATAAAATAGTTGTTTGACACCACTGTTTGGGATAATTTGTTACACATCGGTAGATAACCAGAACATTGCCCCACTCAAGTACAGCTCAAAAAGATGGTGAAAAAGAGAAATCTTCTCACAATAGAATTTCAAGCATCCTCTCTTTGTCTACTTTGTCTGGAAAGGGAGATGGCCTGAGGTCAGCATCTACCCAAATTCTTTGGCAGTGGCTAAAGATCTGATTGGGTAAACATGACCTAAAAGAAATTAAAATCAGAAGATTGGTGACAAGGTTTGGGGAAAGGATATATGGATGAATTTCTCTGAGTGAGCTAAGAGATTGAGAATATTTCTATCCAGTGTGAATGGTCACTGGAAGGTCCCCACAGCCTTACTCAATCATTGTTGTCCACTGTACTTCATTCCCAGCCCACAGTTTGCTCAGAGGGCCTATAATGGTCAGGATGGAGACTATGCATGGGGACAAGAACAAGAGTGAGCTCCCTTCACCAAGGCTAAGTGCCCTATTTACAGAAATACGTTTGTTTTGGAACCCACAAGTCTTGCTTCTTTTTTAAGGAATTGATTGTTTTCTGAAGGGAGGAAGAAACTCCTCTAATTATATTTAATTTGAATATGAAGCATAATAAAAAATAATAAATAATAATAAAAAAAGAAATATTCAATTTACTAACAAAAAAAAGAAATGGCTATTTTTATAAGTCAAACTGGTTGAATGAATATTTGGCTTAATATTTAAGAAAGAGATTAATTTTTCGAGGATAGAGGAGTAGAAAATCCAATAAAGAACCAAGGCAATCTATTGATCTTTGTGCATATTGGCCAAGATCAATTCAAAAGCTAAATCAGTGGAGAAGTTAGCTTGTGTCATTATTCAATGATATAATCCTAGTTATATAAAAATGCTGACTATAATGTCAGTCAAACAATGCCTGGTTAAAGTTGGTAACGTAGGAGGATTGAGAAAAATGAAGGGAGAAGGAGGATAAAGTGACTGATAGAATTAAAAGGGAATCAACTGCCATCATAAAAGACACACCTAACTGCTTTACTAAATTTGAAGACAATGAAGTACAGAAGAAGCACTTACCTGTCTGAGTCATGGGTGAGATGGAAGACAGTAATTGCAAATACTATTTTTTATTTCCTTCCTGAAACTTGTCTCTGAAGACAATGGCAAGTTTATTAGAAAAAGATAACATTTTATTTCAACTCATCTGGAAATAAAGGGAAACATGAAATGTCTTAAGCCTCACATGCTTTGCTGCATCTTGACCAAGAAAAGCCTTCGGAATGTGCCAAGCGATATCTCACATGTGTACACCACACACTAAGCACAATGCACTTGGGGAAAAGTGGGGGATGCGCAGTCACGCCACATTATCTTAATTTCTTCTTCTCACTCGCCCACCACCTTCAAATTCAAAATTCAAATAATATTTGTTGGTGGCTGTTTTAGACTCTTGGGGAACATCAGTAAACACAATGCACAAAGAGGGAGCCCCTTAAGAACTGGCTTTAGGGGATTAGGGGGAAGCTAAATAATAAAATAATGACTACAATATGTAAGTAAATTTTTAAAGTATGTTAAAATGTCATGAAATCTGCAAAAGACCAAACAAAGGACAGAAGAGCAAGATAAAGCTTTCAGGATGCAGGACCCAGGGTTGGCAACAACAGAGGGCAGGCTGCGACATTAAATCTGGCGTTCAGGGTGAAGCTCACTGGATTGGAGGGAAGATGTGAAGAAAGTGGGAGTCAGACACATGGATATCTAGGGCAAGAGCATTCCAGGCAAAAGGAATAGCTAATGCACAGGCCCTAAGGCAAGAGAACATTTCTGGTATGTTCTTTGAACAAAGGGGAGGCCAGTAGGGCTGGAGTGGAAAAGCAAGGAGAAGAATAGGAACAGGACTGGCAGGGAGAGAGGTGGTGGGAAGCCAGGCCAAGGAGAACCTCACTACTCAGAGAGGGGCGCAAGGACCAACAGCATCAGCCTCACTTGCACGTTGGGTAGAAATGGAAAATCTCAGTCCCGGTCCCCAACCCATTGGTTCATGGTCTGCATTTTTACAAGATCTCCAGGTAATTGATGCGCACACGAAAGTTTGAGAAGTCCTGAGGTCAAGCTTTAAGGGCCCTTATGGGCCCCTGGATTTTGACTGCGAGGGAGATGGGAGTCATTACTGGGTTTTGAGCAGAGGAGTCACATGATCTACCTTATGTTTAAAAGTATCACCTTGGCCTGTGTGTTGGGAAGGGCCTGTCGGATGGCAGCAGAGGGAGCAGTCAGGAGGTGATCGCTGTGATCTAGGGGTAAGCTGATGAGGCTGGGACCAGCCTATGTTAGGCAGAGGCGGTGAGCCCTGGGCAAATCACCTGGTCCTGCTACCTTTCCAACTCCCTCTTCTGCTTCTGTCAGACACACAGGTCAATTACATATCGAAGGGTTAGAGGATGCTTCAGAAGGAAGTGACCTTCCAAATCAACTACCTTAAAGAGAGCCCTGGGTGCCGTGGGGCCAAACAAGGGTGGCCTAACTCAGTCCCCACTGTGGCCAGAGGAGACTTCGAGAAAGAGGAGATGCTTCAACTGAGCTTAGGAGGAGTAGGAATTAAGCCAAGAGAAGAAAAATAAAAGAGGAAAAGGACGTTCTGAGAAGAAACAACATATGTAAAGACACAGATGTGAGGAACCATATGACACACTTTGCCTGAACAAAGTAGGGGGGTGGGTCACTGGCAGGAAATGAGACCAGAGAACTAACCAGATCCTGAAGTGCCTGGTGCACTGCAGTGATCAAAATATCCAGAAGGCTCTGAAGACATCATGTCAGATTGCAAGGTAGGAGTAGAGCATTTACAAAACAATGGGAAGGATAGATGAGAAGGGGATGAGCCTAGAAACAGGGAGAGCAGTCCCCAACCAATAAAAGTCCAGGACCCAAAGCTCAGGATTGGTGGTCAGAAATGCCTGAGCCCAGATCTATCTGCCACCTACAACCTTTACAATCGAGGCACGTTGCCAAACTTCTTGAACCTCAGTTTTTCCTCCATGAAATTGGGTATTCCTCATTTTTGTAATGAGATCTTCAACTACTGTTGAGAGAATCAAATGAGATGCTGTCCAGAAAGCACTTGGCACACGGTAAATATTCAACAGGATTAATTATATTCTAGCTATTGTTATTAACTATGCTCTGACTCTCAGATCGGCATTCTTTTCATATCTCTGCCAGGTTGTATAAACCTCTTGTGAATTTTAATCATTGTTTGTCTCATCCCTCATAGCTACACTCACGGGAATAGATTTTTAGATATTGAACTGGAAAAAAAAAAATTAAAGAGCTGCCTAGTTCTAATTCTCCCTGCTGGCTGATGCTGCCTGGAGTTTTAATCACAGGAACCAAATATAACTGTGTACCAAACATCCGTGCTCACGCATAGGCCCTGGCCAGGTGCTTCTGTGTTGTCACTGGGTTTTTGATGTCACTGTTTCCTGTGTGTAATCAGTAATCGACACCAAAGCTCTGACAAAATGACCATTTTTAGTGCACCATTATCTGTCTCCCTGGGTTTGGCTGGAAATGTAACATAAGTAGGATCTTTAGTGCATCAATTTCTTACTGCAGTTGTGTGTATCTTCCTGAATTAAAGAGCTCTGGGAAGAGTTGAGTGGGTGGGCATTTGGCTTGTTTTTCTGTTAAAGGCCGACTTTGATGTTCTTTTACTATTACTTGAAATCCACATGCTGTTGCAGAGAGTGTTCTCAAGGGAAGAACCTGGGTGCTGCCAGAGCTAAAGCCCTGGTTTTGTTACCTGTAAGCATGAGACAAGAGGTTTATAAACTTCCTTCTCACAGAAATGTTGCCCTCGCAATTTGTCTTGTAGCATTTCTAAATATCCTAACCCCTCATTAATCACTGTAGGCCATCTTTCACTTGTTTCATGTAGAACAGAGAGCTTTCAAATTTGAGCAGTAGGAAAAAAATTTTTCCTTTGTATATGTAAAAATTCTAATTGCCACCAGAAGCAAGGTGTTTCTGAGGGTGTGTTAATTAGAGTTTGTTTCACAATGTTTCTTATGAAAGTGAAAATACCAACCTTGAAAACGCTCTATGGATAAGCTTTCTTCCTGTTTTGTTACATGCTTTGGTAAAGATTCTTGTAAATCAAAATTACAGATTCAATAGAATTGTTGATTTGAGAAACATAAACTTGTTAATTTGAATGACCATGAGGGAAATTGGCTTAATTAAACAAGGCAAAGATCAGTTAAAACATTTCACAGGTTTTGGTTCTCATGTGTTTCTGATTGAACAAATTCTGCAGTCTGAGAAAAGCTAGTCCAGTGAATTTACCAGTTGGAACTTTTGCAAGGTTTGGGACTTCAAGCTATACCCATTTCTCTGGACAATAAGTTAATTTCTTTTGCATTACCCAGTGTGTGGGGTGGGGAGGGGAGGAATGCAATACAAAACCAGGTCCCTCTTTGCTCTCTCATAAGACACATTTACTTGAACATAGCAACTTTTAGTGTCGACCATTGGGATCCTCCCAGAAGTTGTAAGAACTTAATGAATGAGCATTTGGAGAAAATGAGTATGTTGCAATTGATGTCATTCAAAAAGTCATTCTTACTTTAACATCAACAAAGTTATTTCTCTGTGGTCAAATTTTCCACGTTCTCAGAAATTGTAATTCTGATGAAGTGCATTATTAGCTCTAAGTTTTCATTCCTCCTTGTAGCATAACTTTTGTCATGTGACTTTGGAGTTCCTTCATAAAGGTGAAGTATATATATTGCCTCCCCTTGTCTTTGAGCCATGTAACATCCTTTGGTCAAAGGATGTGGGCAGAAGTGTCAGCGTAGCAGTCAAAACCTCAGCTTTAAGAGACTTGCATGTTTCCACTTGCCCTCTTGTGGGTCTGCCATTCCATAAGAACGTGCCTGAGGATGAGACACTTTTGGAGCTGAGCGTCCCAAGCAGAACCCAGCCCCAATCAGCCAGCCCCAGGCAGCTGCGGATTTGCGAGCAATAACAAATACTTGTTGTTTAAACCACCGACATTTGGGGTGGCCTGCAATACAGCAGTAGGTAAGTCACATAATACCCTAACAAGCTACTGACTTAAGCTGCTCTGGGCTGTCATCTGTAAATACACAGAAGGTAGAGCTGGTCTAGTTTTTATAATAAGGAAGTTCTTATCCAACTATTACCTCAATGATAGATTATTTCTCCATGATATGTCAAAAAATAATTTACCAACTCTCTGTGGTGGGCTCAATACTCTGCTGGATGCTGGTACATGGGACAGAATACACAAACATAGTCCCCTACATCCCAGACATTGGTATATGCCTTCTAGTAACTGCAAAACCAGAACCACAACTCCAAAGGCCATTCAAACTGGAGACTATAAAACTTTCTCTTTTCAGGGCTCACTTTCCTATAGCCAGGTATCGTAACATCTGGGCCTTTGTTTGAACACTGAACCTGACGTGGCAAGCGCTGTCTCTTGCCTGATTCACTAGAAGTCCAGGAAGTACCTCTTGTCCTGATTACTATGGAGTTAACTTGTTTAACCCCGATGTGTGACGCATGGAGGAATTGGGAAACTCCCACCGGCCATAAGCCTCTCAGTACATATAAATGTGAGAGAGAGACTGGCCTAGCGTGTAGTCAGATGGTGGGCTGGAAGTAGAACTTGGAAGCAAGCACTCACCTTTAGAATGGACAGAGGTATAATCCCAGAGAACAGGGCCCCTGGGCAGATGTGACAAAGAGGAGATCAAGGGGGAAGGAAGAGGAAAGGTGGAATGCCAAGCTGGAATTGAGACAACAGCTGGACTCTTTCTCACAGGACCTTTATATTTGTTTGTTTGGATGTATTTTAGCTCCCAAGTGTGAGACGTTATCTTGTGGGGACTTTCAGCTCTGGCGTCTTAGGTGTTCTTCATTCCGCAGTTCCCCTTCTCTGACATCAAGGACCAGAGCCATTTGGGGAGAACACTGCTCCTCTAGATTGGAAGTGATATCTTTTTCTGCCCACGAAGCCTTCATGTTTGTCAAAAGACTCATACATCTTTTGGACACGTGGAAACCTCATTCAGGGGACAAACGGAAGTTGAGTTCTCTGAGAACCAGGGATGTTGCTTGCTGGGTCCTTCTCCTGGGTCCTGGGTTGCAGATCCTGGCCCCTAGGCACTGCCCTGTTGCACCAAAGGAAGCCCTTGACCTCTCTGCCTCCTCCTTATCAACCCATGCAGGACGTTCTGGCCCATCCAAATATCAGCAGAGGATGACTCATCAGTGGACTGCCTCTGAATCATGGCTTGGTCGTGATGTGGAAAGGCAGAGTGAATGCAGCACTTGAAAATTAATGTGAATTAGGATTCACTTGGGATCTGTACTTAAATATTAGTGTAATTTGACTCAATGTTAACCCCCTTTGAATTTAATGAAATAATGATGGCAGGACATTCAAAGTTGCTCTGATGATTTCATTCCTGATTCAGAATCAGCCTGAATGTCCAGCATTTTTTATACCGAACATTAATTTCAAATTAGCTACTGATCCCAAATAATGACTAACTGAATTGATGAGATTCCATAATTCTTGCCAAAACGACTTCAAAATCACTGCTATTGACCATTTTCTTTTGGAGAGAGGAGCAGACCTTCTCATGGGATCAGCCTCTAGAGTTACTGCTAGTTTCGACGTATTGATCGTTCTGATTGATCTCTCTTGTCCTGCTAGTTTGTCAGCTATTTGCCTACTCCTCAACTTGTTCCATAAATTATCTCAGATGACAAAATAATAGTTTTATCCTGTGAACAACAAACTGGCCAGCTCTTTAAAGTAATTTGTTTTAGCTCTTTCCTTCCTGGATTTTGTCCCTTCATAAAGATCTAAAGTCACATCATCTAAGTTATTTATTTCATTTAATTTTTGCAACACCCTCCTATCACCCTCCCTATTTCTCATATGAGGAATTTAAGTCAGCATTTCAGAGAGATCCAGTAACTCAACAACGGTGATATAGTTATAAAGTCGTGGAGCCAGGATTTGAACCCAGGCAGACTGACTCCAAAGTCCTTGCTCTTAGAACCTTTACACTACTAACTTCACCAGATGCCTCAATCCAAACTATCCAGTCCCATATCCTAGTCAACATTTGCAAATGATACCTAGGAGAGAAATAATATGGAGATAGAGGCTTTCTTTCAGATATGTTCTAGAAGGGTCGGTCTTTTCAAACACCTTTGAATCAACTTATTTTCCCCAGTAATGATCCTTATTGTCAATATTTACTACAACTTACACTGTAGTTGTACTAAGTATGCTTTTATCCTTGGTGAATTGAGGTTCTTGTGTTAATACTATATTTACTTTGGAGAATTGAGGTCCCTATATTAACACTACAATTTAAAAGCAGCATTTTCCTGTTTTATAAACAAGCTTCAACTTTTCCTTCCTAATCTGTCTGCCTCATGGTTATATATAGTAACCATCAATTAACAGTAATGTCAATAAAATAAGCTTAGCAAAGTGAGGGTGGGGGGAAGCAGAATGAAGAACATTATGCCAGGAAATACTTTAATGCAAGTGGAGTCCTGCCAACTTTTATTATTATAAGAAAACAAAGTGACTTTATTAACCCAACAGACATTATACTTTGGCTTCTATTTTTGTTTTACTTTTGAGCATGCAGTAGCATTCTTTGCACTTGGCTTTTCCTTATTGTTGTGTGCTGCTTGGTTCATATAAAAGGAAGTTTATTTTAGTGGTGAGATAAGTATGTCTTTCAATTTGTATTCATTCATTCTTCTCAAATATCTGCGAAATTCTCTTATCTGTGGTGTTTGAGAAGCAGAAAGGCTACTGAAGTAGAACCAATCCGGCACTTTTCTTCCTTTGGTTAGGGCAAAATCTGTTGCAGAAGAAATTATGTTTGCTTCCTGAGCTACCCCTGGAGCGACTAAATCCCCTGAAAGGATTATAAATAATGACCATTTTTATACATAAATTTGCTCCATTACTAATATTTATTACCAGAGAAAGTCAAAACAAAACAAAGAGGAAGCTCCAAGCCGTAACAGATTCTGTCCCTGAGATTGCAGATGGGCTCTGGATAGCACACGAGACGCAGGCAGCAGGAACTCAGGCCTAGCACGTGTGGCCCCTCAGGGCCCCTCCTCCCTCCCCAGACCCTCTGCACTGTCCCTCCCTCTGCAGATGCTCACAGGCAGATTGACAGAATGTGGTGACTCTCTGAACATCTAAAGAGAAAAAGAGCTTTCTCATCAATTCCTCTCTGCAGAAAAAGAATAAAATGTAGGAATATCTTCATGTTGCCATGCTTTCAACACACCCTTAAAGTTGCATGCTTTCAACACACCCTTAAAGTCCTCATTTGCTGTAAATTCAGATTTTGTGCACCTGTCTCTCTAATGAAAAATCACAAACTAGATCTCATCTAAGAAAAAAATAAGAGAGATTGGTGGTTCTGTTTTAATATTCTATTATAGAAATTTGCAGTTGTTCACACAATTAAGAGGATAGTATAATGAACCCTCATGTACCCATCACCCTGCTCCAATCATCAACATTTTGATGACCTCGTTTCATCTACTCACCTCCACTTTTTTCTTCCCTTCCTCCCTCCCCACTGACCAGCCCTCCAGTGCAGTATGTTTAAAACAATTCCCAGGCATATTATTTCATTAATAAATACTTCAGTATGTATCTCTAAGTAGTAAGGTTTTTTTTTATTTTTTACATAACCACTATGCCATTATTGCACCTCATAAAATTAACAATAATTTGGGGCGCCTGGGTGGTTCAGCCATTAAGCATCTGCCTTCGGCTCAGGTCATGATCCCAAGGTCCTGGGATCGAGCCCCGCATCGGGCTCCGCACTTGGCAGAGAGCCTGTTTCTCCCTCTCCCTCTGCCTGCCGCTCCCCCTGCTTGTGCTCACTCTCTCTCTGTCAAGTAAATAAATAAAATCTTTAAAAGATTAAAAAATTAACAATAATTCGTTAATAGCTTTTAATGTTTACTTCATATTAAAAATTTCTCCATTGTCTCCAAGGATAATTGATTTGGTCCAGTGAGGATCTGTATGGATCCCATCAAGAAACAGCACTCTCAGATGAGGATGATTCAGGAGGGTTTGTTTATACAAGCCCTGTGGGGTGTGAGGGGATCCCAGAGGATGGCGCAGCAGTCTTTGCGATGGCAAAGCTGTTACCACTGCTAGGTGTGAAGGAGTAAGGGTGACAAGGTAAGGTGCCGGAACCTGGAAGGAAAGAGTCTGTAGAGAAGGCCTCCTTGAGAGCAACAGTGTCCTTCTGTGGAGGGATCCAGCCACCCCAGGTGACCTCACAGACAGAAAGCCAATGGAATACAGCCCCAGACGCCCTTTCTTTCCCCACTCTGATCTCCTACTGGGGCTTCCCATTGGCCAAACCCAACCAGAAGCCAGAGCCCCAGGGAACCTAAAGGCACAGTCCATACAGGTCAATTCCCAGGCCAGAAAGAAGGGGTAGAGCCATCTGGAGGAGAAAAGAAAAGATCTCTGGCCTAGGATCCAACAAGGTCTACATATTGGATTTGGTTGTTATGTTTCTTAAGGCTCTTTGATTCTATAACAGTCCCCACCTTTCTTTTATTTGTATGTTTCAACATGACATTAATGGAGAAATTCAGTTTTGGGTCTTGTAGAATGTCCCACATTTGGGATTTGGTTGATTGTTTTGGTGCCATTTGAGTTGTTCCTTTACCTCCTACATAGTTTCTGTATAACAATGATTCACATATCTACAGATGCTTTTAAATGCTCTTTGTGATTTCTATTAGACTGCTATTTCTGATAAAATGGGAGTTCTATCTAGAGACTTGATTAGATTTAGGTTCAATAATTTTTCATCAAGACTTCCTAAGTGGTGCTGGAAACATCCCACTGCACCACTTTGTGAGACATATAACCTAACATGTAACCTATTTACCTAACCTTGGCTACACATTAGAATCACATGTGGATGGGGCGCCTGGCTAGCTCAGTTGGTAGAGCATGTGACTCGATCTCAGGATCGTGAGTTTGAGCCCCACATTGGATGTAGAGATTACTCTAAAAAAAAAAAAAAAAAAGAATCACCTGTGGAGATTTACAAAATCATGGTGCCACACCCACATCCATCACATTTAAATCAGAATCACTGGGAGTATGATATGGGCTTTCAGTTTTTTTAATCTTCTAAATGATTCCAATGAGCAAACAAAGTTGAGAACCTCAGACCTAAAGATTTCAGCATCCATTGCTTGTCATTTTTTCTAGACCTATTATTCCATCTGAATTTGAAAATTGGCAATTTTCTCATTCTATTCTTCCTGCATTTATCAGCTCTGAAACAGTGCCAAGCATAAGCTTGCACTCAATAAAGAGGTAGCTGATTTGATCTGAAGTTCATATTTAATTTTTTCGTCAAAAATTTTATGGAATTTCTGTTAAAAAAGTTAAGTATTTACAAATGGATTTAAATAGGATTTCATTATTTCTGTTGGGTTGATGTTTATTTTTGCAAATGATAGCTCTCTGGATCATGTCTAAAATTAAAATCTCCCTCAAAAACATTTTCCCTCTAAAATCTCAACTAGATGTGTTTGTTATGTATTATTCATGATATGTTAGATCGTTCAGTCCCACACGCACTAAGACCATATGACATAAATATATCATAAGGGTTTTTGAAGGAAAACTTACATCAGAGAAGTAGAGAGTGCACACAATCCCTGAAGCTCTCATTACCCCATAGAGAGATATACACGGGTTGGTCATTGCAGGGTTGGACAGACAGGATTCCAAAAGAGAGATTCCATCTCCCATTATACCCTATGTATTTGTAAAACATGGGGAGTAGGGAATTCTCAGGAACTATGTAAAACAGAAGGTTGAGTCTGAGGAAGTGGCCTGGTTAGAAAGGCAGAGCCTCTGGAACTTAGCAACTAACATTTGTTGACTCAGACGTGCCGGGCTAGCTCTCTGCTAAACTACCAAAAAGTGAAGTGCCTTCCAGATTTGTCTCCTTTCAATATTATACATATATAAGATAAATATCTTAACTATATAATGGATATAAATATATAAGATAAACATGATATATATCATAAATAGAAAGGACTACAGTATTTAAATATATAAGGTTATCCTCACTGACGTTCACTAGGTGTCAGTCAACTTAATCAATGATGCTATTGTTTCTCCGCTCCGCCCCCCGCGTGCCCCCCCACCCCCCGCATCTAGCACTTTTGGAAAACCTCAGTGCTTCTTTGATTTCTTTTTCCTCCAAAATCCACTTGGTAGTCCATCTCTTATAATGCTCATTCATTTGATGTGCATTGATTTATTCATCTATTACTTCATTTAGTCAATTATTCAGGCACATGTACATAATAGGCCTTTTTTGAGGCATGATATGGGCTCCAGTGATGACCAAGGCACAGTACAGGAAGCCCATAATCTAAAGGATGGAATAAGGCAAACCTAACACCCAAAATATAAAAAGTCCCTTGTCTGTCCCTTCCCTCCATTCTCCCCTAACCTAGTCTGAGCTTGATTCTCATCCCTACTAGGCTAGCCCTCCTCCCTTTGGTTTCTTTTCCAAACCATGCTGCACACCTTTTTCAAATTACTTTATCCAAAATACTGCTTTTTACTCTGTTCACAAACTCAAAATGGCTCCTTTTTTTGCATACTAAGTGAACTCCAGGTTTTTAAATTTAGTTTAGCATTCAAACCCCTTCCGCATCTGTTGTTACCAATTTCTACCTCTCTCTTAAGTTGCCCCCTTTGAACCCTTCTCCCCAGTGAGTTTTTCTGCCAAATCATCCTACACCGCAAATCCAAGAAGCTTTCTCCGCCTGTCCTATCTTCCTCTGAATCACTAAAGTAATTAACTACACCTCTCGTATTATCATCATCATGTCTTATCTTATATTTTTAATAACCTTTTCATATGTTGATATGTCACTTTCCCTACTAGAGTCTAATCTCTTTGAGGTCAACAATTGTATCTTATACTCCTTTGTTTTCAATATTGAGCAGAGCTGTTCAGACAGTAGGTGCTCAATAAAAAGGGTGCTGATGAAGATGAGAATTTTTTTTAAGATTTTACTTAATTATTTGACAGAGAGAGAGCATACAAGCAGAGGGTATGGCAGAGGGAGAGGGAAAGGGAGAAAGCAGGCTCCTCACTGAGCAGGGAGCCCGATGCAGAGCTCGATCTCAGGATCCCAGGATCTGACCTGAACCAAAGGCAGACGCTTAACCGACTGAGCCATCCAGGCGCCCCGAAGATGAGAATATTGGGAAACTCTTGGAATAAGGTGATGGTTAAAGCATTATACCAAGAATAATATGGTTTTTCAACTACATTTCAGTTGATTCTTTTTCTCTCACCATCAAACTAGAGTATACCCAAGTTCTCCATCTTAAAGATGGGAGATTAAAGATTTCCTTGTGTGCCTCTAGTTATCTACCCCCGTCTCTTTCTCCCCCACCCCCCTTCGCAACCTAAATGAATAGCCTACACTTGCTGCCTCTGCTTTTCACCTCCCATTCACTTCCTCAACCCACTGCCATCTGGTTTCTTCCACCACTATACCAAAAATCTCCTGGCAGAGGTCACCTAGCACCTCATAGATGCCAACTCAGATGGACAGTTTCCAGTTCTTTTTACATCTCATCTCCATAGCATTTGATGCTTTCCTCCTACCTTACTTGGGGGACTCCTTTACTTTGGGTTTTTAGACCATACTTTCCAAAGTTTTCCAGTGCCTCTCCCAATCTATTCCTTCTCTAGTTTCATCACGGGCTTCTCTTCCGCTGATCATCCCTTGAATGTTATTGTAGACCAGGTTTCATCCTTGGCTGTCCTGATTGTAGTTCTCCCAGAAGCAGACCCTGAGACAAGGATTTACATGCAAATGATTCATTAGGGAGATGATCCCAGTAGGGGAGTAGGGAGGTGAGATGAACGGGTAAGGGAAAGCTGCCAACAAAGAGTGTCCTATCAAGCCAGTTACCACCACGGGCAACTGGGGCATAATCCCACTGTGGAACACATGCCTCAGAATTGCCCTGTTTGTAGAGTGAGAGAGCTAAAGCTCTAGCTACCGATCCCATCAGTTATCGGTTGAGGGCTGTATTCCTTCCCTGGCACTTCTCACCTGCCCGCCAGCAGAGAGTTGCAAGTGCCAATAGCTGGAGGTCAGGCTGGTATGTGCAGGATGTGAAGGGCTGCTG
The DNA here is from genome assembly GCF_004348235.1 of Phoca vitulina. Taxonomy (NCBI): domain Eukaryota; kingdom Metazoa; phylum Chordata; class Mammalia; order Carnivora; family Phocidae; genus Phoca; species Phoca vitulina. Next base: position 6,524,503 of record NW_022589758.1, on the reverse strand, counting down.
TCTTCTTGCCTCACTTTAACCATTATCTCGGGGTTACTCTCGTCCGTGAGAATAAAATTAGCAATGATAATAGCGAACATTTATGTACCAGGTTAGGTGGTGTACCTATATCAGCTCATTTCGTTCTTACAACAGCCCTATTGGTGACCATTATCATCCACATTTTATTGAGGAGGGAACAGAATCAGAGGAGCTAAATTGTCTAAGGTTACATGTGTATGCTGATGTCTCTGCCCTTATTTACAACCCGTATTGCTCCTCCAAGCTCTAACTAGTATTTCTATTTGCCAACTGGCTGTGCTCGCCAGTATTCTACTGGCATCGCAAATGCAATATGTTCAAAATGAACCTGTCAGAAAGTGTGAAAAAACCTTGCTACATTATGATTCTTACCTTTTTCCTTTTGACAGCTTTTTAAAGCTTCATTGAAAACTAATTTTTATCTTAAAATATTTTTTTCTGATAATAAGAGAAATATATATGCATTATAAGGATTTTGGAAAAAATGGGGAAGTATAAAGATTGCAACAAACTACTCCTAATTCTGCCACACAGAGTTGACACTGTGGGCATCTTCTTTTGCCCAATTGTCTGTGTCATTTTAAGATGTTTGAAAATATACTCTGTGTGTATGTATATTTCCATCTCGCTTTTTTTTACATTATAAGCATTTCCCCCACACCATTAAAAATATCTTTATACGGCGCCTGGGTGGCTCAGTTGGTTAAGCGACTGCCTTCGGCTCAGGTCATGATCCTGGAGTCCCTGGATCGAGTCCCGCATCGGGCTTCCTGCTTGGCAGGGAGTCTGCTTCTCCCTCTGACCCTCCCCCCTCTCATGTGCTCTTTCTCATTCTCTCTCTCAAATAAATAAATAAAATCTTTAAAAAAAAAATATCTTTATAAACACATTTTAAAGGCTACATAATGTTCCTGACATATGGACGTACCAAAATTTGCTTAACTCTTCCCTTGTTCTTGAACATTTGTATTGCTTCCTTTCTATACCCTTAGAACAGATGCTGAAATCAATACTTCTGTACCTAAGTCTGGGGCGCCTGGGTGGCTCAGTAGGTTAAGCTTCTGCCTTTGGCTCAGGTCATGATCTCAGGGTCCTGGGATCGAGCCCCAGGTCGGGGGCTCCCTGCTCAGTGGGGAGTCTGCTTCTCCCTCTACCTCTGCCCCTCTCCCTGCTTGTGCTCTCTCAGTTGTTCTCTTTTTCTCTCTCTCAAATAAATAAATAAAATCTTTAAAAAAAAAAAAAATACTTCTGTACCTAAGTCTTTATCTGCATTTTGGATTATTTCTAGAAGAGGAATCACTTTTTTAAAGGATGACAACATTTTTAGGGTTTTAATATCTCTTGCTTCCAGAAAGGCTGTACGTACTCATAGCAGGAGAATGCAAGAGTGTCTTCCACTACACCCTTGCTGACATTGAGTATTTTCATCCTTTTAGAAACTTGTTAAATCCCTAAGAGAAAGTTGCACTTACTGGTTCCATTTTCATTACCTCGGTTTCCAGTGAGGTTAACTTTTTTCTCCCTCTTTGCTGACCACTTGTCTCGCCTTTTTGTAAACTGTCCATACCATTTACCACTTTTTCTTCTGGTTCTTGTGGTATTTCTTATCACTTTTACAAATTACTAAGTCCTTTATTATATTTATGGGAAAAATCCTCATCTTGCCATTTTTCCTTTCAATTTTTGACCTAAAACAGTTTAAATGATGTAGCAGGGCAGCGCCCTTGCTGTGATCTGTTGAATGTCAGCCCTCCACACAAGGGTTTTAAAAAAACGAAAAAAGAAAAAAAAAAGTTTCCATGTTTTCTGAAATCAAACCTAACCTTTCTCTCTTTGAGATTATCCCTGTTACATATGAGCTTTGAAAGTCTTCTCCCATCTAGGGATTAGGTAATTCCCCACCTAAATTTTCTTCTATGGCAAATAAATAAAAAAATAAAATCCTTAAATTTTCTTCTAGTATCTTATGGTTTGTATTTCTGCATTACATTTCTTTTAAATCCAGTAAAGTATGATACGAAACTGATGTCCCCACTCCCCCAAATGCAGTCCCTATTAGCCAACTTTTTATTTATTGAGTTCCTGTCCCCATTGTCATATGAAGTTTCATTTGTAACGGATCACAATGTTTTAAGTAATTGAAACTTTGCAATAGGTTTTAACATCTGTCATGGGAATGGTACTATAATCCTCCCCCCAAATATTTTCTCAGCTCTTCTCATCATTTGTTATTCCGTATGAGCTTTAGAATCATCTTATCAGGTTACAAAAAATTTCAATGTGGGTTTATTGTGTTTATATCAAATTTAAATATTAATTAGAGAAGAAAGGATATATTTAAAGTATTGAGTGTTTCCATCCATTAAGATGATGGTCTCTCAATTCATTAATCTCTTCTTTTATGTCCTACAAAAGCTCCTAAACTTTTCTTATTAAGTTTATGCTAGTATTTATGTTCTTCTTCCTATTTCAAGTGGATTCTTTTATTCCAAAATCTCTTCTGACTAGTTATTTCTGTTACAGAGTGGATCTATTTATTTTTGTACATTTGTGCTTTTATCTAGCCATTATGCCAATTATAATAATTTTTAGTTGATTCATTTGAGTTTCTTCCTTTCTTTCATATCAATCTCTACTACCTCTCTTTTATATTTGTTGTTTGGGGTTTTGGTTTTGGTTTTCCAAATTACTAAAACAATGTTAAATAATAATTCTTTTGGTACCACAATTAACTGGATATTTAATGCTATTCTGAGATTAATATTGTTGTGAACACTATGCTAGTTTTTCTTTCCTTTTTCAAGTTTTTTTTTTTTTTAAATCGGGGATGGCTATTGAATTACCAACTCCTTTTTTCAGCATCTATTATAATAATCAAGTGATTTTCTTATTTGTCATCCTGATATGATGCATTATATTAATATATTTGCTAATATTATATTACCCTTATATCCCTGAGATAATGTTACCTGGTGAGTTATTCTTTTAATATGCTATTAAATTTGATTTATTACTTTATTATTTTGTTGCATTATACTCATACTGGGGTGAGACTATAATTTTTGTTTTTGAGTTTTTGTCAGGATTTAGTATCAGTTTAATGCTAATTTCATAAAATAAATTTAGTAATGATAATAAATGGGAAAGATTTTTTTCTATTCCTGAACAGTTTATGTAGCATAAAAATGATCTGTTTCTTGCTAGATAGAAAGAACTCACCAGTAAAGCCATATGGCAAGAATACATTTTTTTGCTTGTTTTTTCTTTTGTTTTTTTAGGTAGGCTCCATGCACAGCATGGGGCCCAGTGCAGGGCTTGAACTCATGACCCTGAGATCAAGACCTGAGCTGAGATCAAGAGTCAGATGCTGGGTGCCTGGGTTGCTCAGTGGGTTAAGCATCTGCTTTGGACTCAAGTCATGATCTCAGGGTCCTGGGAATGAGCCCCAGAGTCTGCTTCTCCCTCTCCCCCCCACCAGCTTGTGCGCTCTCTCATGCATTCTCTCTCTCTCTCTCTCTCTCTCAAATAAATAAATAAATAAAATCTTTTAAAAAAAACATAAACATTTCTCTTTGGACAAGTTTAATAGCTGGAGTGCTGTTTCTTATGTCTTCTAATAGCTTCTCCCAAGCCATAATTCTAGCCCTCAGAGCCATACAGTGAATCTGATTCCTTTTACGTGAGATAGTCCCTTGGAGTTTTGCAAACTGCTGTAACCATATCCTGCTCGCCCCCACCATAAGTCATTTTTACCCAGACAAGTATCTCCAATTCTTTCAAAGTGTTTTCATACAACACAGAACCTGAATAACCACCATTGCAGCCCCTTTCCTCTGTATGTTCTTCAATTTGTGTTGTTTCAGAATTCCATCCAATGTTCTACGTGTGCTCTGACAAAAACAGGCTAGAGAAGAAATACTACTTTTTCATTTGGGCATTACATTTATTACTGCAGTCCTCAGTCAGCTTGGTTTCTTTGGTAGTATGACTGTCAACTGACATTGAAGCTATTATCCACCGAAAACTTCAGTTTTTTTTTTTACACATATGCTACTGAGTCACGTTTCCTTCACTCTGAATTTGGACAGTTGTTTCTTGGCAATCATAACCAATACCTCCCATTTATCCCTGTCAAATTTAATTTTAGTTGTTTAAAAGCATTACTTACTCATCATAAGATTTTTCTGGAGCCTAAATCTGCTATTGATGAGCTAATCCTTCTAGCTTCACAGAATTATATAAATTTTATGATCCTGGACCTGTAAGTCATGATGAGAATACTGAATACAAGAATACTGAGGATAGAACCCTGTGCCATAGCAGAAACCTCTCACTGTGTTGGCATTGATCCATTAATTAGCACTCTCTAAGTATAGTCACTCACAAAGTGAGTATACACACACACAGACACACACACACACAAAATTCTTGTACTTGGCTCATATATCTCTGTCTTGTTCACAGTTGCATATAAGACCTGTTAAAATGTCTTTGGCATTGAGATCACTGCTTACTAAGAGAAATTAAAACATACATCCACGCAAAACTTACACACAAATGTTCTTGGTAGTTTTATTCATAATACCTCAAAATGAAAAACAATCCCAAATGTCCATCAACAGGTGAATAGATAAACAAAATGTGGTATATCCACACAATGGACCATGACTTGAAATAAAAGTAACACCCAAAAGCGTGGACAAATTTAAAAAACAATAGGGTGAGTAATAGAAGCCTGACACAAAAATTTATATACCCTGTAGTTATGTTTATATGTAATTCTAGAAAAATGAAACCAATCTGTAGTGACGAAAAGCAGATTAATGCTTGCCTGAGACCAAGAGTTGGGGGAGGTTTGGCTGCAAAGGGACACGAAGGAAACTTTGGGGAATAGAATGTTCTATATCTTGATCATGGTGATGGCTACATGGGGATACACGTTTGTCAAAACTCATCAGACTATATACTTTATTATTTTTTAAGTTTTTATTTTAATTACAGTTAGTTAATATACAGTATTAGTTTCAGGTATACACTATAGGGAATCAACACTTCCATACATCACCCAGTGCTCATCTGACAAGTGCCCTCCTTAATCCCCGTCACCTGTTTCACCCATCCCCCACCCACCTCCCATCTGGTAACCAGCAGTTTGTTCTCTAGAGTTAAGAGTCTGTTTCTTGGTTTCTCTGTCCCTCCTCCCCCCTTATTTTTTCCCTTTGCTTGTTTGTCATGCACCTTTATGTTTATAGGAACATTATTTACAATAGCCAAGATATGGAAGCAGCCCAAGCGTCCATCAATTAATGAATGGATAAAGAAGCTGTGGTACACACACACACACACACACACACTGGAATATCACTCAGCCATCAAAAAGAATGAAATCTTAATATCTGCAATGACATGGATGGAGCTAGAGAATATAATGCTTAGCAAAATAAGTCAGTCAGAGAAAGACATATACCATATAATTTCACTCATATGTGGAATTTAACGGGCTATATACTTGAAATGGGTGTGGCTTATTTTATGTAAATAACATCTCCATAGAGATGGGTTTTTAAAAATATATATTTTGTTTATCTCATTCCATGGTTTATCATGAGGACTTGATCAAAGAAAGAATTAAATTAGTCTCATTCGACTTCTTCATGAACTCCTGCTGGGTCCTAGAGATTGCTACATCATTTTCTAAGTACATGCAAATTATCCTTCTAATAATGTGTTCTAGAACGTTTCTGCCAATCAATATCAAGTTCCTCCAACCATACTATGTGAAAGCTATCCTCTTCCATCCTTTGAAAAGTCTTCATTCCTGTCTCAGTTTTCTGTGACTTTTTATGTTGCCAATTCCCCAAAGAAATAAACAATGATTCTGTCATCTCATTTGCATGCTCTTAGTTCTCCGGAATGTAATTCACCCAAATCAGGAAATTTAAAACTTGTTTGGAAATATTGAGTGTTCTTTCATCTCAGGCCTCTTCTGCAAAGGGGCTTCTGAGTTGGAGATATTGTGGGAGAATTTAGGCTGCAATTTAAGGAGCCATTCACTGCTTATGAGCCATTATGTTGGCCTGTGTCAGGCTGTCTGGCTCCAAGTCTGGTGCGGGTGATGAGGAGCTTGCCGTGTGAGAGCACCACAATTTCCTGCCTGAGAGTTCAGTATTGATCTGTCTCAGACCACTAAAGGATTTTTAGCCTTCTTCACTTCTTTGGTGGCAGGAGACAAGGTTACTTAGGCCTTTTATATTGTGCTGATTCCATATACTCACATGAAATAAATACACATATAAGACATGTTGTGCTTGGCATTCTATGTTAATGTTACGGGTAAGATGTATCCTTTGTGTTTCTGCAAAAAAACCTTTTGAGCCTGGAGGAGAAGGGAGAGTCGGGCCTCGGTCTGGATCCTGAGCTGACAGCCTCTAGCCTCTGTTTCATCCAGTCCTTTCTGGCCCATTGTAGATCAAGTTCTAGATCAGAAGGGAATGCCATACATCTGTGACAGGGAGCCACAAGCCAGGGGGTAAGATATGGGACCCTCCTCAGAGCACAGAGCAGCAGACAGAAAAGTGCACATGGCAAAGTGAGCAGTGGATGGAAGAAATCCTTTGTTTCTTGGTGCGCACACCTTTGGAACTGCGACTTTGACCTTGATGTCTCTGGATCACATAATAAAGAGGAACACTTACCAAAAACTCATCAAAACAGAGTAGCCCTTCTTAAAGGACTCTGGGTACTTCTGTAAGAGAGCTTATTTGTGCTACTAGAATAAAATAACCCTGACAGTAATCCTCTAAAATCCTCAAAGCCTAAAATGTACTAAAAACAAAGGAATATCATTATGGCTTCTAGCTCAGATTTAGATTTAGAGATGTTTTCTCTAAAAAACATCTTTTTCTCTAAAAAACATCTCTGAAGATGTTTTCTTTCTGAATTTAGAGATGTTTTCTTTCTGAATTTGGAAAGTCAGACTCACCAAGCACTGTGAGTGTTAGAATCAACTCAGGGCTGGAAGAGATGTTCAGATTAATCTATTCTATCCTCCCACCTAATGCAATATCCCTGACAGATGATCACCCTGCCCCTAGATGGATATTTAATACACAGGAACTCCTTTCTTATGAGGCTGCTCATTTCCTTGTTGGAACAGTTTCTTCTTACTCTGAACTGAATGCCCTCCCTGGGCAACTTGTATTCATTGGTCTTACTTCTGACCTTTGAAACAACATAGAGTAAAACTGTTTCTTTTGAGTCTGAGAGCAATTTAACTCTCTGAAGACAGTGATCATATTTCCCATTAGTTTCTGTTTCCCTAGTTTAAACATCCCTACTTTCTTCAATCACTGCTCCTTGATATGCAGTTTTTGGATCCTGCTCTGGATACATTCAAAATGACCCATCCAACCCTTGAACACAGTGGAATTTATTGGCGTGAAAGACACACAGAACACACACTGTCGTTAGAGCGACACTTCCATTAGAGAAGCTTAACAGAGTTTAGCTTGTGGCTGAGCACGGAGAGCTGCTCTGGCATAACTGTTTTTTACTGTGGAAGGATTATGGAGTTCATAGCCCAGAGATGCAATTCTTTAGCCATGGGAAATTTTGTCAAGACTATTCAAAATTATAAAACTATTTTAATCATTTAACAACAACACCGTCAGAGAATGTTTGTTCCTTAAAATGCATAGTAAGCTTATCTCCTGAACTGTGATATAGAATAAGATTATTTTAATAATGAGGTGCCTGGGTGAGTCGGTTAAGCATCTGCCTTCGGCTCAGGTCATGATCCCGGGGTCCTGGGATCGAGCCCCGCGTCAGGGTCCCTGCTGAGCAGGGAGCCTGCTTCTCCCTCTTCCTCTGCCCCTCCCCCTTGCTTGTGCGCTCTCTCTCTCTCTCTCTCAAATGAATAAATAAAATCTTTTTTAAAAGATTACTTTAATAGAATTAATTAGAAATGTAAAAATATATGGAACTTAGAAATGGTCAAATATCTAAGCGGTCTAAGTAAGGTTTCATGTGTATTTGAGTACAGAACACATTGCTGAGGATCAAAGACGTTGGGGCCATTTCAAAGATCATGTTAATTTTTTGGTTTCCCTAGACAGTGTTCTTCTGTCAATCCACTCATCATCATTCTCAAAAATTGCATAGAAGCTGCTGAGGATTGTTTGTTCCCTTAACTTGGGCACTATATTATGTCATATTTGTTAGACCCAGTTTTGTTAGAAACTGAGGTCTATATCATTTGCTGGAAAGTTCTGAACTTCACAGTATCTGAGCCCATCTGGGGGCCAGCACATTCACCATCTTCAGGTGAACATTTTCTACATGTCATCAAAACACACAGAGACCAGACATTGTGGGGTAGATGCTGTTGCCATTTCATCATGTCTCATTACTTAATTGACTTCACACGGCAGGAGAATGTAAACTAAGAGGTGAATTGCTTTGCTTTATCGAAATTGTCTCATTTATGGGCTGCTGATAATTTTGCTCTCCACTTTGAACGCATGAGAGTGTGCCTGCTGGGGTCTGTGTGCTGGGATTTGTAATGTAGGGGAATGGAGGAAAGGCATTGTGCAAACATGATTTCATTTGATCCTTAAATAGCCCTCTATGTAGGCATGAGAAATGTACTCAAGAGAAAACAGAAACAAAATGATCTATTCAAGGTCACAGTTGATAACAAGCCAAGCTAAGATTCAAATACACATGTTCCATAGTCTAAAGCCTTAGTTCTAGACACTATGCATTATACTGCTCTGCATGTCTCCCCGAAGTTGTAGAGAATGAGTCCAAGGTCTCTCTTTTGACCCTCCAAATTTGCAGACATAGGACAGATACTGTCTTAAACTTTTTTGCCAGATACTGATGGCTGTCGTTCCATTCTCTGTGCTTTTCTACTGATAGGAGCCTGTTATTGTTCAGAGCTATAATGTGTCCCGTTAAAAATGCCTCCTTAGACTCCTTTACGGCTAGTGTCCATGTGACCCAGTTTTGTCCAGCAAAATGTAAGCAGATGTCAACTGAGTGAGGCTTCTCCAAAAGCTATTGCTCTCCTGATAGAAAGGGGCAAACTCTGTACCTTTCCCTTCACCCTTCACCTTCTTCCTCCCTGGAACGGGGGCATGCTATCTGCAGATGGAGCAGCCATCTTGCAACCTTCAAGATGACAGCTAGAGACCAAGGACGGCAGGATGGAAAGATAAAAGAAACCTGTGTCCCTGGGGGCATCTTGCTCTGCTACTTCCAGAGTTACTATTTTTCTTACATTATAAAAAGTTACTATTATATACAGTCCAAGGTAGTCCTAACTGATACAACTATTTTCTCCTTATTTTCCTTTAATTTGTCTATAAGCTTCAGGCCATGGTTAAGATGAGTGGATTCGTTGGCTAACTGAACATAATAATAATAATAATAAAAAAGAGTGGATTCAAAGCCTTAATTTGGGAATTCACATCAGAGTTGTTCACAGGATATTATAAATTAAGATCGTTGCCCTGGGTCTTGTGCTTTCCCTCTACCCGCTCAACCCAAAATTAAATTGTGTCTCCCACCACACCAGTGCTGTGGGTGACCATGTGCCTGAACTGGGGAAACGCAAACTGGGATGAGGGAAGAGAGAGGGGTGGGTTCCTGTACTCGTGATTACTGAGCAAGGGTGATATTTCCAGAGCCTGGGGTGGAATGCCCTGATGTCTTCTATTATGTCATCTATACTGGATTTGGGTAAAAAAAAAAGGTATGTAGTATGATTTGCTTCAAAATCTCATTCTTATGGTGCTATCCCTGGATAGCTTAGTGCATTTTTTTCAGGTGGATCTATTTAAGTCAAATTTATTTTAGTGTCCCTCAATTCTAGGAAGAGAAGCATATCCTATTTTCAACCACAGGGGAATTATCACATTAAGATGAATGTAGAATAAATCCACAAAAATAGATCAGAATAAAGCTTCTTGACTGACTCTTATCCCGTGTGACCTCCTGTAAGAGGGAATATTTATTCAGCATATTTATATACCAAGAGGAGATATTTACATGCCTTATTCTATGAAAATGCTATCAGAGATGAGTAATACTTCAAGTAACATCTAAAAGTAAAGTTGTCCATTATGGTCTTTTAAAATGTTTTCTTGCTTTAGGACTAAAGATGAGCAAATGATACACAGAAGCATGTCTCCTTTGAAAATTAAAATAGAAATTGCTGCCGCATTATCTTTGGTCCCTCTTATATCACAAATGATAAAGGAAGTTAATGAAATATTCTGTGTGAAGATGAAGGAGAAAAGGAAATTACAGAAAGTAGGCTTTTCCTTCTTTCTTTCTTTCTTTTTTTTTTTTCTTTTTTGAGATATAGTTTAGGAGATAGCTGGGAGTAATGAACAGCTCAGTGGCATAAAGTTGGTCAGCCACGCATCCCCCAGTTGGGCTTGATGTGGTTACGTGAACTCACCCATGAGCTAGAATGTGGAGCGAAGACCAGAAAAGAGAGATGGCGAAGGTAGCACGCCGGAAGTACGATCCCATTCATGTTTCTGTCCGGTGGGGAATCCTTTTACAGGGCCCCCACCAGGAAGACTCTTTTTCCCAAACAGGAATGAAATAAAATACCCCTCCCTTCTCTGCTCCTGGAGCAGAGCAGATGCACGGTGCACAGTGGCAGGAAGCCGTGGGGCAGAGCACAGTGCCTGGCCCAGGGTCTCCGTCTTCTCTCACCTCTCCTTACTTCCGGGCTCTCTTGGCCTCTCCAGGAGGAAGCAGTCCCATCCCCGCCACTTTGTCTTCACCCCCAGCTGCCCGCTTGTCTGTTTCCTCCCCTGGCAATGAAACAATTTTTCGTTTACTATAAAAGGTAATACAGAACGAAGGAATTCCTGCCATTTATGACAACATGGCTGGACCTCAAGTGTATTATGCTACGCGAAGTCAGGCAGAGAGAGACAAATACTTCTTGACATCACTTATATGTGCAATCTAAAAAATGTCAAACTCATAGGAACACGAACGGAATAGAAAAGTGGTTTCCAGGGGCTGGGGTTGGTCAAAGGATACGAACTTTCAGCTATAAGATAAATAAGGTCTGAGGATCTAATGTGAAACATGGTTAGCTGTCATTGATAACACTGTATCGTATAGCTGCGATTAGCCAAGAGAGTAGAACTTAAAGGTCCTCACCAATAAAGAAAAAAGATAAATATGTGAGGTGATGGATGTGTTACTTAACAGATGGAGGGAATCCTTCCACAACGTTCAGGTATATCAAATCACCGCAGTGTGAAAAAAGAAAAAAAAACTTTTTAAAAAGTAAATACAATTGTACTGTAGTTTTGCAAGACGCACCATCGGGGAAATTAGGTAAAGGGCACATGGGATTTCTGTATTATTTCTTGCAATGCATGTGAATCTGCAATTATCTCAAAATAACAAGTTCAATTTAAAAAAAAATACATGCTCAGTGTAAAAAAAAAGTAAACACTACCAACTTCTAGAGTATGTAGAGTCCCACTGTCTATGGCATGGTTTACCTATATTGAAGAAAAACCCAGAGATATTTAATTCTTTTGTACGCAGATTATTTTCTTACGTGTTAGGAAATGTGTTGGTGGACTGAGCCAAAGAAGTCCTCGACAGGATGTATAAGAGATTGGAGGGAGAGGAGGGGAAACCTGTGGCTCGTCTGGGACTAAGGGATCTCGTTTGCACATGTATGGCGTAAACCCATTGGCTGGCAGCTAACAGAGCAGCCGCTCCGGGCATCTGGCCTTGGTGAGGGCTTCAAAGAAAGCAACATCTTTTGTTTACGGATTCTCTGTAACGTTTTGAGGGTTGAGCTGAGGAGCAGGCAGGCTGGGCTCTCTGGGTCCGCCGGTGGCCTTCAGCAGCGCCCACACGGGAGTCAGACCCGGTGTGCAGCACTGCCCAGGGTAGAATCTCTCCCCCAGCGTAGAGCAGGCTGCAGCAGGCGTGGGGTCGGGAAGAAGACTAGTATCGCGGCCTGCCTCTCCCATCCATTCACCAAGAGACGCAGCCAAATCGGCCTCTCCGAGGCTCCGTTTCCCCACCTCTCAAAGAAGCACAGCCCTCTTTGTGAGAGGTGAGTGGCAGCATCATGGTGGGTCAAGTTCTCTACAGGGGCTCCACGCTTCTGCTGCTGGAGTGTGTGCATTCGGTGAGACAGAGACAAAAAAGCACCCTTGGCCAAACTCTGCTTGTTCTTCCCACAAGGAAGTTGTCACGTTAACATAGCTCCTACCTCTTTAATGCAGGCCCCAGAATGAGATCTATATTATTGATTACAAAGAGCTTTCAGTGGCTGTTTTAAACCCCAGCTGAAGAGGATAGTCCTTTTTTTTTTTTTTTTTTTTTTTTTGCTGAAACACCATGCATCATTTTTTAAAAAGGAAGCCAAAAAGCCTGCTTCTCTTGCCTCAAGACCTTTGACTGTGCAGCAAGAGCTACCATCAGAGGTCCCAGCTGGGTTTCTGGGCTCTGTTGGCAGAGCTGACAAAATGTCCGTGCCCATCATTTCTTCTGGGAGCTCTTGAGAGCTGACTGAGCGGATACCTCGGTCTTTTCCAGAAACGGGTCTCCCCTACTGCTTTATTGATCCCTGCCAGGTACCTCATTTTTGATCCTTTAGCTTGATGTGGCCAATTCTCTGCTGAGTTACAGTGAAGAACTGTTGTGTTAAATTGTCCAGCTGGAAACACTCCCGGTCCCACTACCCATCGCCTCCCCAGCTTGCTTTCAGCTGGCTCTGAAACAGGTCTCCAAAATAAAGAATTGTCTGTGGCGTGCAGATAACACTTCTTTAAATCCTGGTGCCTCAAGATTAAATTAGCTATTTTGATGGCCTCATATTCTGAGAACACTGTGTTTTTGAAAAGTAACCTTTTATCATGCTGGGAGCCATTTGAAAGCTTTGAGGAAATCTTTTGCCAGGCTTAAGTATTGATCTTTGTGGCAAGGGCAGGAGGTAGAGAAAGAAATGTAGCAGACAGGGCAAGTGAATGGGAACCAAGAGGTCAGAGAACACCGCCGCGTTCCTCTGTGTGAGGAGAGTGCTGTTGTGAGGAGCAAAATGGGTGAGGGGAGTGATGCAGGAACACCCTGGGCTTCCACGGTTCTCTCAAAAGCAGCCCTGATGACTCTGTGACCACCATGGAAGGAACCTTGGAAACATTAGAAAAAAATTTCTCTTTGCTGACTTCAGTTGACAGTAATACACACTGTGGACTAAGCTTTGTCTTCAAAGGCTGATTTAATTTAGAGTGATCGGCTCATTTGATATTTTGGTCAATGATGTCACATCTGCATTGTATTGTTGGGGCATCTTAATAATAGTTCCCTCCATAATGGTTAACAATCCTGTTATCTAGAACAAGGGCGAGAAAACAATGGCCCACCACCCCTTTGCACAGTGCCATTAGCTAAGAATGGCTTTATACTTTCAAGCGGTTGGGGGTAGGGGGGGGGAATCAAAGGAAGAATAATGTATATTGGGACGTGTGAAAACTACATGAAATTCAAATTTCAATGTCCATAAAGTTTTATTGGGACACAGCCGTGCTCATTCATTTACGTGTTGTCTGTGGCTACTTTCACACTACAAGAGCAGAGCTGAGTAGTCGTATCAGAGATCGTATAACTCACAACGTCTAAAATGCTATCTGGCCCTTTAACAGAAAAAGTTTTCCTATCCTTGCTCCACACCAGTGCTGCCCAGTAGAACTTTCTGCAATGATGAAAGTGTTCCATAAGCTGTACTGTCTAGTCCGTAGCCATACAATTTAAAATGTATTTCCTCAGTTGCTCTAGCAAGGTTTCCAGTGCCCAGTGGCCACATGCGGCTAACGGCTGCCATACTGGACAGCACAAGTCTAGAATAAAATCGTCTCTAGCATGGAGCTCCACTGTTTATTCCATGGAAGACATAGACCTCCGTCATTGCTTTTTCCTTCTTTTGTTAACTATTTCGGGGTAATTTCTCTGCTTCATTGTATAATTAGAGAAGAATAGATTTCTTAGCTTGGGTACTTCTGTAAGCAGACCCTGAAACAAAGATTTGGGTGTGAGGGGTTTTTTGGAAGGTGATCGCAAGAAGCATCACTTCCTGCAATGGGGAAGTGAGAGAAAGAAGGGAAGAAAGCCGGCTAATGGTGTGTTAACAAGCCAGGTGCCACTGTGAGCAACCAGAGTTCAGTCCTACTGGGAAACTCTAGGAGACCATGTAAAATATGCTTCAGAGTCAGTCCCCTTGAGGCTTAAGGAAGCTGGGGCACTTCCCCACCACTTCTCCAATAGTTGTGGGTTGAGGGCTACTTTGGGGCGCACCGACTCTTCAGCACTTCAGACTGAGTTTGCCTTGCGACCGTAAGACATGCCCTCAGACAGAGAGTCACGGGTGTTCGCGGTGAAGAGCCACAGTGCCAAGGACATACGGGCAAGGCACCAGGAGCATCTGCTACAGCAATGCACAGAAAGGCTTAGCACGGGACACTCCAACTCTGGCCCTGCTCCTCTGTAATAGCATTGGTAAAGGCAGCTCATGGCTGCTAGTGAAAGTTAGGGGCCCAAACTGAGACCCGGGCCTATCTGTAAATGACAAGTGTCCTGTACACAGCAATGTGCCTCGGGTCACACAGCCTGACCATGCTCTTCAAGCCCATGGTAACCAGAATTGCTGCCACAAGTCCTGCTGTGTCCACATGGAAACACTCCCACTGGCTGGTCCATATTGTGGCTTGGACAACTGAATATTAGTTGACAATTGAGCATTCTTTTAGGATCATGCCAGAGGCCAGGAACATATTCGATGACCGACCCAAGAGGGCTAGGCAGAGAGTGGAACTGAGAAATTAAATTTAAAAGTGATCAAGAAACCAAGCAAGCGGCTGAGGATGTATGATAGCCCAATCTCGGTGGCCTGGAGAAGTTCCAAAGGGGTTATAGACGCCTCGGGTGGCTGCTGACGCAGTTCGTACCGGCTGGCTTCGACATCCTAGCGCCCGGAAGCAGGATGGACAAGTGAGGCTGAATCCGACGATTCAGAGCTGCGGACTCCAGCTTGTCATGGACGGCGTAAGATGGAGATACTATATACCAAAAACTCTCTGGGAATTCAATACAAAGCCTCAGTGCTAAATATCAGCCTAATTTTGGAGAAGACCAGTCAAGATCATATGTTTCTAATTATGTACCTTTTAAAAGCCCTTTTTAAAAATATATGTTTTTCAAACTTTCTAAACATAGGCCACTTCAGTTGGGAATGATCTTTTTTAAAAAATTTAAGAGGTTACCACCCTTTCTTCCCACATCTCTGTAATCAGGAGAAATGAGGTCACCTTTTGTCTTCTTTCTTTGGGCATGTTTCTGTGCTCGAAGGAACTCTGCCCATTCTTCAGGTGCTTAGGCTCTGGCCTAGCCTGGTCTGAAATCCCTTCTTCCTGGGGAGTCATAAGTCTTTAAAACGATGTCATCACAGTGGAAAACTAGGGGGAAAAAATCTAAACAGGTATGCAAGGAGATGTGAATAATAATTTCAACAACCATACTGAAGTGTTTCTTCTATTATGTTGAATGCTGCCCTAGTTAAGATGAAGCTAGTTGTAATAATAGATCAGCCCCATAATCTTGGTGGCGTTAAAAAATAGAAGTTTATTTCTTAATCATAAAAAGTACAGTCAGTACAGGAAGTTGGGGTGAGGGGCCTCTGTTCTCACATTCAGGACCTCAGGCAGAAAAGGTTCTAAAAATCTTCAAAATGTGGCTTCCAAGATTACCCCGAGCACCAATTCGATCAGCAGATGGTAGGGAGGGGTAAGATAGAAGGAGAGAAAAAGAGAGTAACAGAAATTGCTTACACAGGAGGTTTCAAAAAGCCCAGGCCTGGAAGTGGCATATGTGGCTTTTCTACCCACATTGCATTGGCCAGAACTCAGTCACGTGGCACGACCTAACTACAGAGGAGGCTGGGAAATGTAGTCTAGTAAGGGGCCCGGAGGAAAAGAAAAAGGTCGCCTAAACAGCTAGTCAGTTTCTGCCACAAGTGCCATTTGAGGTCCACCTCTTTTCCTCTTCTCCATTGACCTTTCTCCACCACAACTAAGGTATGGAGAAGCCCTTGTGACCTGGTTGGGGCAATGTGTCCCTGGTGGATCCCTTTAAGACCCAAGCTCTAACCTCTTTGCCTTTTCTCTTGCTTTTTTAATTCTGCCAGTCTCTCTGGTTTCCGGGAAGAGCCCGAGGACCAACCAGTGGTAAGGAACAGAAAGCAAATGCTGTGGATCCTACTCATGGCACTGCTACTAGGGCCTTTCTTGGTCCCTAGCATTGTACCCAAAGGCACAGATTCCCATGGGCCCAAGACCTCAAGCCTGTAGGGATGTGTACTTCCTGCTCCCAATGTCCTTGAAAGGACTGGAGGTTTTGTCTGAAATGACCTGCTCCATTGATAATGCACCTCCTCTTCCAGAGATGGGAAGAAGATTCATTCTTCAGAGGGCACCAACAGCAAATTCTTGTTTCATCTCCTATGATACAGAGTAGGAGTGCTGTAAATGCCAAGCAGTATGGATTTTTAGAATGATGAGTCATTGCTTCTGTTTTTTTCAAGGCAATTATTCATCCCGTCTGAATCTCTTCAAGATGAGCCAGTAAGTCTGTTCTATAGATAAAGAGAATGGCTGAGATCCCCAAAAGCCAGAAGATTGATTTAGGTCAAATAGTAAAGCTGGGGCAAATGACTTAGAAATAGTGCATCTGTTTTAAGAAAAGCACTGCAATTCAGAACTCATTTTCAAGGGCTGAAACTGCTTACCAGTGTAACCCTTGACTTTGCCGATCCTCTGGCACCCAGAGGTCTGGGTTATTTTTGTGGGAGAAGGAGTCTAGCTTATGCTTTGCTTTCTTCAGGCAGGTGCCCAGCTCCTAGAAAATGCCTCTTCAGCTCCAAGCTACCGAGAGAGTTAATTCACAGACAAAAATATCATAAACTTTAAATCTGCAAGTTGTCTAAGGATCACATCCCTTCACCCCCAGCCTCGTAAATACCTCCACCTCTTACAGCTTTCCCATCTGTTGTACACCCCCTCCCCCACTCCCACCCTCACCCTAGTTTCCTGCCTGCAGCGTTTCTCTGCCTTGAACCACCATCTTTTGGCTCCAAACTTATGACTCCAAGCTTAAGCGGTAGCCTTGGCTTCTTTAAATGCCCAGAAAATCACTGCTTATTGCCCTTTGCACACCCTTCATCCTGGTGGGGGGAAAAAATCTCCTCTGTTACTTCTAAACACTCAGATTGCTTCCTTTTTCAACTCTATTTGTCATAGATGGGATGATAACCTGGAAGGAGGGGACAAAACTTTGCCATCCTAATCCCTCTGGAGGCAGGCCTGTTGGTTAGCTTACGCACAGGTGTGCGCCACGCCAACCGACCAACAGTATCACGGCCTCGTGTGGGTCTATGAACCCAGGAGCCTGAACTTCTTTCGCGAGGCACTGCTATGCTCATTTGGGTGGTAGCAAGTCTGGGATACTTTACATTTTTTTGTGCCTACTATGTGCCAGATGGCGCAATCCTAAATTCTAGTCCCTGTGTGTCCGTGGGAAACATGATTCTGCTCAGTCTGGATCACCGATGCCTTTATTTTATAAGGATCAAGAAGAAAATTTGTTGCAACGAGGGGATTGTAGAAAATGTCAACTTTAAATCTTCAGCATCATCTTTTGAAGACTTCAGAAATATTAAATATTCCATTTTGCAAGGATAAACTAATTTAGCAAATGAGTTTGGGAAAGACAAAACAATTGCAGAGATGTTGCAATTCCCGTTACATAGTTAGCGCTTTGCCAAGCAGGGTTACCAATGGAAGCTCTAACCCCAAAACTGGCAGGATATATCCAGGTTGGGCACACATGTGGAGGAAAGGGGTGGGAAAAGGTGACATCCTAATGTCATGGCATCAAGTACTTGCCGGCCTTCCAGTACAGTGGGTCAAGTGTCAGCCCACCGAGCCTGGGTTGTGAGTCCAGGAGGCTTGGAATCAGTCTAATTCTTCGTTGCAACAGTACTTAGCCAGCTGTTATCTGTCAATAAATATCTAGCTCCAGAATTCCACACTGTGAATCAACTTCTTTAAGTCATGGAGCGTTTCTCATCCTGCATGCTGAACACTGGCTACATTCAAAGCTTGGTTAAAAATGGCTGCCTGGGCTATCTTCTCAGACATTGATTCATGCCACACTTCTCCGTGCAGGTTTCACTTTTGGTATACTAAAAATGAGCAGAAGTTCTTCGTTTATAAAGCATATGGAGTGTCTGGGTTTTGGAGGAACAAAGCATCTTAGAAGGGCTATTTTATGCCTCCTCTAACACCTAGGGAATGCTTCTTTCCCCTCTAATTTTTCAGCGCTTCTTTTTTCTGTAGAAGTAAGCAAAAGCATTAAAGTCAAAACATCATTTGCCTTGGATTTCAAAACCATAATTTCTGTTTTGCTTTATCGTGCCTAGCTAAAACCCTGTGGGTTAGTTTTTGTTTTGCTGTTAAACACACACACACACACACACACACACACACACACACACTTTGATCAATGTGATGAGGAGAGCACCCAACTGTAAATTCCAACATTGCTTTTGGGTAAGAAATTGTTCCCTATTCTGCCCTTCCTGTCCTATTTAAAGCAGGAATCCCCTTCATCTAGACATTTATTGACAGAAAACAACTTAGTAAGTACAGTTGAAACAAAGATAATTAGACTGATTCCAAGCCTTCTGGACTCACAGCCCAGGCTTCATGGGTTGATATTTCACCCACTGAACTGGAAGGCAGGCAAGTACTTGATGACATGCTTTTACTGGCTCCTGAGGTGCTCAACACATCTCTCTACTGAATCACAGGTTCGTGGGCTGGGAACCTGAAACAACTGAAGACACTGAAGACAAAATTATTCACGGTTCCAATGGTCAGAATTTTTGGATGCATCTATGGGAGAATTGTGCAATGAAAGCTCCCATGGATGTATTTCAGTAAATGATTATGGGTTTAAGGCAAAGCAAAAGGACTGTTGCAACACTGTGGTATTGAGTGGCCACCAGTGGGCTTATTTGGACTGCTAATATCTTTGATAGGGTCCAGGAGTGGTGCTTTCCTATCATACAAGACTCTAAATAATTGTTTCCAATCTTTCCCTGCCTCACTCTAGATACCCTGTTACATCCCAGATCTTGTGTTTTTATTTTTGTTTGAATGTTTGCCATTGTTGTTATTGTTGTATCTGCCCAGGTTCACCCACCCACCCACCTAGGAGAACCCACCTGGTTCCCCACAGCAGCCAGAATGATCATTCAAAAATACCAACAGGAAATTGAAGATAATGAAACACTTCCAAACTCATTTTACCAGGTCAGCAGTACCCTGATACCAAAGTCTGACAAGGCCACTACAAGAAAAGAAAATTACAGGTCACTATCCCTTTTGAACACTGATATAAAAATCCTCAACAAAATATTAGCAAACTGAATGCAACAGTACATTACAAGGCTCATACACCATGGTCAAATGAGACTTATTCCTGGGATGCAAGGACGGTTCAATATACACGCCAGTAAATATGATATGCCACATTAACAAAATGAAAGGTGAAAATCATATGACTGCCTCAACAGATGCAGAAAAAGCATTTGACAAAATTCAGCACCCTTTCTTGTTAAAAAAAAAAAAAAAAAAAAAATCCTCAACAAATTAGGTTTAGAGGGAACGTAACTCAACATAATAAAAGCCAGACATGGACAAGCCCACAGCTAACATCATACTCAACGGTGAAAACATGAAAGCTTTTCCGCTAAGATCAGGAACAAAACAAGCATGCCCATTCTCACCATTTTTATTTAACATAGTACTGCAAGTCCAAACAAGAACAATTAGACAAGAAAAAGAAAAAGCATCCAAATTGGAAAGGAAGAAGTAAAATTGTCTCTGTTTGCAGATGACATGATCTTATATATATAGAAAATCCTAAAAATTCCACACCAAAAAAACCTGTTAGAACTAATAAATGAATTCAGTAAAGTTGAAGGATACAAAATCAACATAGATGAATGTGTTGCAGCCCTATACACTAACAATGAACTGTTGAAAAGAGAAATTAAGAAAACAATCCCATTTACAGTTCATCAAAAAGAATAAAATATTTAGGGATAAATTTAACCAAGATGAAAGATCTATACATTGAAAACTATAAGACAATGATGAAAGAAATTGAAGAGGAAACAAATAAATGGAAAGCTATTCTGGGTTCATGAATTGGAAGAATTGATACTATTAAAAGGTCCATACTCTCCAAAGCCATCTATAGAGTCAATGCAATCACTATCAAAGTTCCAATGGCATTTTTCACAGAAATAGAAAATTTGTATAGAACCACAAAAGATCACAAGTAACTAATGCAATCTTAGAAGAACAAAACTGGAGGCATACATAACACTTCCTGATTTCAAACTATATTACAAAGCTATAATAATTAAAACAGTATAGTATTGGCCTAAAAACAGGCACATAGATCAGTGGAACAGGATTGTGAGCCCAGAAATACACCCATGCATAAAATTTTTTAAGATTTATTTATTTATTTATTTATTTATTTATTTATTTATTTATTTTAGGGTGGGGGAGCATGCGCAGGGAGAGGGGCAGAGAGAGAGGGAGAAGGAGAGAAGCAAGACCCCCCCCTGCTGAGCAGGGAGCCTGATGCAGGGCTCAATCTCATGATCCTGAGATCATGACTGGAGCTGAAATCAAGAGTCAGACACTTAACCCACAGAGTCATATACCCACATATGGTCAATTAATTTTCAACAAAAGTGCCAAGAATATACAGTATGGGAAGGATTGTGTCTTCCATAAATGGTGCTGGAAAAACTAGGCCCCTATCTTATACCATACACAAAAATCAACTCAAAATTGATTACAGACTTGAACATAAGACCTAAAACCATAAAACTCCTATAAGAAAACATAGGGGAAAAGCTCCTTGACATTGGTCTTGGCAATGATTTTTTGGATCTGACATCAAAGGCAACAAAAGCAAAAAATAAGTTGGACCACATCAAACTAAAAAGCCTCTGCACAGCAAAGGAAACCATCAACAAAATAAAAAGGCAACCTATGGAATGGGAGAAAATATTTGCAAACCACATATCTAACAAAGGGTTAATATAAAAAATATACAAGAAACTCGTACAACTCAAAAGCAAAACAATAACCACAAGCAAACAAATAACCCAAATATAAAAATGGGCAAAGGACCTGAATAGCCATTTTTCTAAAAAAGACATGCAGATGGCAATGGGTATATGAAAAGGTATTCAACATCACTAATCATTAGGGAAATGCAAATCAAAACCATGAGATATCACCTCACACCTGTTAGGATGGCTATTATCAAAATGACAAGAGGTGAGTGTTGGCAAGGCGGCGGAGAAAAAGGAATCCTTGTGCACTGCTGGTGGGAATGGAAGTTGGTGCAGCCACTGTGGAGATGCCTCAAGAAATTAAAAATAGAACTACCATGTGATCCAGCAAGCCCACTTTTGGGTATATATTCAAAGAAAAGTAAATCATTATCTTGAAGAGATATCTGCACTCCCATGTTCATTGAAGTGTTATTTATAATAGCCAAGGTATGGAAAAACTTAAGTGTCTGTAGATGGATGAATGGATAAAGATGTGATACATATATCTTGCTCTTTGCAACAACATGGGTGAAACTGGAGGGCATCATGTGAAGTGAAATAAGCCAGTCAGAGAAAAGACAAATACCGCATAGTATCACTTATATGTGAAATCTAAAAGAAAATTAAAAATAAAATGTCAAACTCGTAGAAACAGAGAGTAGAATGGTGGTTGCCAGAGGCTGGGGGCTGGGGGAGCAATGGGGCGAGGTTGGAAAAAGGGTACAAACTTTCGGTTATAAGATGGAAAAGGTCTGAGTGTTTAATGTACAGCATGGTGACTATAGTTGATAATATCATATTGTATGGTTTTTTTTATTGAGATGTAATGGACACATAACATTGTGTAAGTTTAAGGTGTACAGTGCATTGATGTGACACATTTATGTGTTGCGATAAGATTACCACCAAAGCATTAGCTTAACACCTCTATCATGTCACATAATTATCTTTTTTTTCTTTTTGTGGAAAGAACATTTAAGATCTAGTTTCTTAGCAATTTTGAAGTATATACTGAAATATGCTAAGAGAGATATTAAGTGTTCTCACCAAAAAAAAAAAGTAAATATGTGAGGTGATGGATGTGTTAGTTAACTCAATTGTGGGAATACTTTCACAATGTATACATACTATACATACTATACATACATCAAATCGCTACATTGTACACTAAATGTATTACAACTTTATCTGTCAATTGTATCGCAGTAAAACTGAAACAAATACCAATAGGACCACAACAGTCATAGCATCCCCCCGCTTAAAACCTTTCAATGACTTCCCGTTGATCCCAGAATAAAGTCCAAACCCCCTTAGCTCATGAGCACAGGGATCAGGCCCTTGCTTATTCTTTACTACTTTATTTGTGTGTTGCACTCACACCATACCAATTATGGGCATGTTCTTTTATGATTTGCCCATTGAGAATTCCTCCCGCTGAGATCCTTCTTTGCTCCCTTCCCTGCTTGGCTAATGGCTATACAATCTTTAAGAGGTGGCTCAAGCATCACCTCTTACTGGAAGCCTTCCATGACCCCTCCCATCTCCAGAATGAGAGAGGTTCCCACCTATGTACCATCCAAGAACCCTCTGCTTACGTCATTCACCCTGTGTCAGAGCCACTCCCTCATCATAGCTCGAGACCTTGGGGACAGAGTCTCTTTCTCACCTTAATGTTCCTAGTGTCTAGCATCCTTCCTGGATCTGAATGACTAATCAAATTTATTTGGGAAGTAGAGAAAGTGCTATTGAAAATAGAGATCTCATATTATGCAGGGGTTTAAAAATATCGATTATAGGGTAGCGTATAGAAAACTACTCAAACAAACCTAAAACTCAAGAAATAGAAAAATATCAGCTCCCCAGAATAGCCTTGGTGTGCCCCCTCTCAGGCATTACTGCCCCCAGATAAGCACTATAAATTAGTTTTGCCTGGTTTTGAACTTCAAATGAATGAGAGCAAATCATATGCTGTCTTTGTGTCTGGCTTCTTTCACTCACCATTTCATTTATGAGCTCCAACTATGCTGTTGTCACTGTAGTTTGTTTGTTCTCATCTCCGTATAGTATTCCATTATGCGAATATACCACAGTATATCCAAACTACTATCATCATGCACTATTTGGATAGTTTCTGGTTTGGGGCTTTTACAGAGTGCTGTGATTTGTATTTGTATTTTAAAGTTCTTCTGTTAAGTCACTTATTTTGTTGGTGGAATCACTTTCCCCAAGGAATGCCTTCAGCTAAGGCCTTAATTCCAAGCTAATTGCACATTCTCTTTTTCACTCGTCGACTTAATTAGAGCTGGATCAGTGAGGTCAAAAATGGCAGATCAATTATCAAAGGTTTGAAGAGTAAAAGCAACCATCTAGGACAAATGTAGTTTACAAGTTGAAGCAAACAAGTACAATTTTCTACCCCAAACGTTCTAACAGGCAGTTTCCTGTAAACATTCAGTCTCAGAGTTACAAGTCAACAGTCTTTAGAGTTAGGAAAACAAACATTGCAATAGTATAGAAATGTTCTTTGCTCTTTCTTAGTCAATAGCCTTAGAAGTTAACCTTTATACTAACAATATATAGAAGTCAAGATTTAGCTTAAAGGTTGTGAAAACTGATATGTAAATATTTGCTAAATTTCTTCCTTATCTGTCTAAGCAAAGGGCTATGGTTAATCCAGCGAAATGCATTGTCAAAATGCTTGTGTCAGCGTCGGAAACTCTCTCCCCAGGTTTTTCCACGTACTGCTATTTGCAACTTGGAGCTTCTGGTTTCAATGTTTATGTTAATTGAGGCTGAATCAAAGATACTCATGACTTGTTTTATTGTCTACCATGGTGTATATATAAATTCATCCAAAGATTACTAGAAGTTTCGCTGAATTGAACTGAATTAAATAATGTTTTGGGAAATAATTAAGAAGTAAAGACACCACTGGGTGTTCTTATGGCTTCATTGTATTCCCTCCTTTACATTTCTATATTTTGGAGATGTAAACTAGGGAAAGGTGGTATGATTAATAATGACTTGACTGTTAAGGTCAAGTCAAGCATGACCTTGAGATAGCTTGAGCAAGCACCTTATATAGAAGAGAGAGAGACAAAAGGTATGGGAAGAAAAAAACAAGTGATGTTTCTTTAACATGTTGAATTAGAGAGAATTGGCTAGACAAGCCACCAGCAATAAACAAAATGGGCAAATTAGCAGCATATCTGAGAAACACTGAAAGGATCCCAAGTTAAAACAGGGAAGATGCGAAGGAACTCTATGAATAGGAACATATTAAAAGCAAATAAGTAAACATTTCTGTAGTGCACGTGTGTGGAGGAGAGACACAAATCTGTGAAAAGATGCCTACTCTCAAAAAAAAAAAAAAGAAAGAAAAACCAATTTATGACAAATGGGTGGGGAGCTAAGGGCCCAGATGGAGCTTGTTGTAGATTGGGTTTCCCAGATGTAAACCCTGAGATGAGAATTCACATGAAAGTGGTTCATGAGGAGGTATTCCCAAGTAGGCCGGTCGGAAGGAGGCCTGGGAAGGGAAGAAGACCAAGCAGGGGTGCGGCAGCCAGCAAAGCCCCAGGGAGGGTAACTTGGCCTCGCTCCTGAGGTGCTCTGGGGGTTGTGCAGGTCACACCTCAGAGCTGTCCCCATCCAGAGCACAGGGACTGGAGTGTTTGCTACTCCTGGACTGTCGGTCATTGGTCAAGGGCTACGCGTGAGGGTACCTCCGACTCTCTCTCTGCGCAAGCAAAGTAGGTGCCAGCAGGCTGGGGGTCCTCCTGCAAGGAGACGCAGGTGCTGTTGTTGAGAGAGCATGCACGCTGGGGGCAGGTTGTGCAGCAAGGCTGAGGTGACCCAGCGGGGTAAGAGGCCCAGCTCTGACAGCATCTGAAGCATCATTACTGAAACTGGGGCAACATCTCCACAATCGATGCAGCAAGCAGGGGCAGAGAGTGACAAATGAGATGCACTGCGGCTGCGGCCTGGGGCAGAGAGAGAGAGAGAGAGAGAGACCCTTCGCCCTCTGAATGTGCAGTTGAGATAAAGTAGGCTGAAGCGTCAAAGGCAGCCATGATGGGCAACATCGAGAAAACGAAGGGCACACCAGATAGAATGTCAGACAAACGGTCAAAGTGAGCCCTGAGTGTATTCGAGTCCCTCATTCTAGTTATGCCTCTGTTTTGCTATGATTTTAGATTCAGACACCAGTTGATTTTCCTTTTGGCTTTATTCTACATTTACTGAGCACCTATGCCAAGCCCTGCTCGAGGGCTGAGGCCATGGAAGTTAATAAAGCCCTCTGCCCTTATGGAGCTTACAATCTCAGGGGGCAGACAGCCAACTATATTTGTGAATTTGTTATCTCACCCCTCCCCAGACTATAAGCTCCATTTTTTAATATACATGTAAAAATAATGCAGTGTCCCAAAGGGACAAGTGCTAAGGTGAAAAAAAGCAAATCTGAGTAAGCAGAGCGAAGAATGAGGAGATATTTGTAATAATAGGACTGACAAGGGAGGCCTTTCTGCAGGGGGACCTCTGAGCCGAGACCTGAATGAAGTGAGGGTGTGGGTGGGGCGAGGACCCGGGCAAGGAGTAGAATTTCTGTCAGTCACAACCAAAAGAGTCTTGAAATCCTAATGACTATTTTGAAAACATCGTGTTTCGTGGGACCGTGTTTGAGCAGACCTACCATGGCCCCAGTGGTTAAGGGAGGTATTCCTTCTGTGTCTCGTCTCACCCAGAAGGTTCTAGTCGAGGGCCCTGGCATTGTGCTTCGCCTAGCCAGTCGGGGCCAAGTGTGCACAGAGCTGTGGCCCATCGCACCGGCTGAAGTGTGGTGGGCTGGGGGAGTCTCCTTTGTGGGAATTTGGATTACAACGCTGGAGTTTTTCTTTCCTGGTTCACTCATAAAATGAGGGGGTTTTTTTAATTTGCTTATGTGCTGTCTTCAGACTTTGTGTTCGAGGGGAGATTCTTTGTTTTGGCTTTTGTTTAAATCAGGTTTATGGAGGTATCATTTTCACAGAGTAAAATTCACCCTTTCTCCATGTACAGTTCTTTGCTTTTTCACACACACACACACACACACACACACACAGACAGTCGGGCTAACTCCACCACTATCAGCACCCAGATAGCTTTTTGTACCACAAGGATGCATCCTTGAGAACTCCTTATTAGATCCTTTTTTCTCTCTTTGCTGACCGGTCAGGGATGCTGAGATACACAAGCATGAAAATAAAGTCAGTACTTCAAAACTGAAACTGAATCTTTGCCTGGGAGTTTAAGTTATAGTAGATAAACCAACTGCTATATAATAATCATTACCAAACATAATGTCTCGATATTAATTGAGCAGTTTCTTTTAGGTACAAAACCAGAAAATGGTTAATATTTGACAATTGCAATCTTTACCTGGAAGTTTGAACTGTCAGGAATTGACAAATTTTATTACATAATAATGTGAACACACACGTTTTAAGAATAACTGTTTCTTCTTGGTAAACAACTGCTATTTAGTTAAGGTGGGCTATTCCTTCGGGAATCATCTTTTTCATAGTGCGCTCAGGATGCTAGCTTTAAGATGGGATGTGGAAAACCTGGTTCCTTCCGTCACCCCGGACTCCCTCCTGCAGCCTCCGTCAGTGACCTTCACTAACTTCCCAGGGCTATTTCTTCACTTCTATTTTCAACATGCCAGGTCTCACACATCTGGGGGGGAAATTCACTGAGTCATTTTCTCTTAAATCCAGCTGGGTTCCCAGTAGCTAACATTGGTTGAGTGCCAGCAAATTGATAGTTGCTTTATGGTCATTATCCCACTTTATTCTCACAAACCCTAGGATGCAGGCCCCCCATCCAATCAGAAGATTCAGCAAACGCCTTTATAGTTTTTGAACACCTGAATAGGAACATTAGCAAACTTGTTTGGTGCATTCACCATGAGACATTCACTAGATGATCCATTAGAATGAGAGCTCCACGAAGCAAAGACACATCTTATTACACCTGTGCCCCTAGCAGCTAGATCCAGCCCTGACACGTGGTAGGCCCTCATTAGATACTTGCTGAAATTTTTTAAAAAGCCTAAGGAAAAGTGCCACAGGACAAACGGATGGAATACGGATGGTGACTCACTGGCTCACCGTGCTGTGGTACTTGACCTTGCCTCGGTAGAGGGCACCGTAAAGATGCGCTCCATGGGAATTACACTAGTTAGGATGGACTAACTGCTGAACCAGATAGACGTGAGACTGGACAGTGGCTCAAATACAGCGGCACTATATTTCTTGCTCACTGACTAGTACTCAGCAGGTCGACAGATCAACAGGGCGTTCTCCATGCAGTCATTCAGGATGCAGGCTGATGGAGGCGTTACTACCTTCAACATGTGGGTCCCAGGTTGCCCTGGGAGTCATTTCATTTCAGCCAGCCAGAAGGGGAAAGAGACTGAAGGGGGGGCACCTGGGAGTCCTTCCTGTACCAAGCGTGAAACTAGCAGGTAGCAGTTTCTATGGTAGCCAGCCTTCAGGATAGCCCCGACAAGCCCTGCCTCCTGGTATTCATGATCATGTGTAGCCCCCTCCCACACCGAATGGGGTTGATCTATGTAACAAATAAGATACTGCAGAAATAACAGTGTGTGACTTACAAGGCTGAGTCTTACTCTGTTGACTCACTCACTCTGAAGGAAGCTAGCTGCCATAGTAAGAGGCCATTCGCATAACCCCATGGAGGGGCCCATGGGCCTCCCACCAACGGCCATGTGAGTGAGCCAGCTTAGAAATGGAAACCAGCCCTGAGCAAGCCTTCAGATGGCTGTAGTCCCAGCCCACATCTTCACTGCAGCCTCGCAAGAGAGCCTGAGTCAAACCACCTAATTAATACACTCCTGACGGCCTGACCTCAAGAACTCTGGAGATAACAAATGTCTCTTGTTTATAGCTGCTAAGTTTCAGGGTCATTTGTTAAGCAACAACAGATTAGGAATACATTTCCACTCATTAGTTAGACATCAGCCACGTGCAAAGGAAGCTGGGAAATGTAGTCTAGCCCACCAAGAAGAGGAGAACATGGATTTTGCTAAGCAGTCAGCAGACCATTCCACAGGAATAGACAGAATAATAACCAGAATAAAATCAAGCAGAAATAGAATTGAGAACCCAGTAGCATAGAGCTACTGGACATACTCAGCCCTTCTATCCATCTTTGCAAAGTCCACCCACCCTAACGGGCCATCTCTAGTCCTTGCCTCCTTCATGACATTGTCTCTATGCCCCTCAGGCCACATTCCCCCCTCTCTCCCCTCTGAACGCCTGTGTACTTCTTGGCTTGATCTCTTCTGTATGCAGCAATAAATGTCACTAGTTCAGAGACAGGAGGCATGATTTGATATTGAATCGTGTGTTTCCTTTTGATAGCTCTTAGATCACTGTCTAGGACAATTATTTAACTTTTCATGTCTGTATATCTTGTCTTCCCAATTATATTTAAGATCCTGGAGGGCAGAGACCAGTGGAGGTAGATGATCTGTGATTTGTGACCACATCAGCTCAATAATATGTAAAGTGATTTATTGGAACCACCAAATTAATCTTAATGGGAGTTGAATTTTAATAGGAACTCAGTCCCTTCCCTAGATCGCTAAACCTGTGATCATAGCTATGTGTTTAAGATTCTCTTGGTGAAGCATTAGATCATATCCTCAGTGGTACCTAGCACAAGGGTAGTCAATGAACATCATTTGAACATCATTTTAACAGCAACTGCAAAAGAGAAACTTGATAACATTTGGTATAAAAGATATATAATACATACAAAATATTCAGTAAAAATCGTTTTTAATCTGGATTTCTTTTGACATCACTTGCTCACCTCTGGTTTCGGAGATCCCAATCAACTTCAAATTTTAACCACTTCTTGGTTTGATAAAAGCAGCCATCATATTGCCAGCAAATGTTTACTCTCATTAACTGCTCCTCATGATATATATTAGTCATTTAAAATAATTGCAGAAGCTCTATGTTCACCTTCCATTTGAATCTTCGCTTGATGTTGAAAGTAATGGCTCAAGGACTGACAAGTAGATATTGCTTATAATAAATTTATGAAGAGTTTATGAAGTGTGTGCACTGTTCTTTGTCAGGCATCTTGTAGCTAAACATAGCAAGCAGCCCATTTAAAGTAACAATGCTCACAGTAGAAGCTTTTAAGAGTGATCACAGAATGCAGTTCCTCAAAAAGGCCAGGATAAAAAGTCTCCTTATGATCAATTACTTCTGCTAACAAATACTTTGGTGACAACTTTGATATTTTATGTTCTTTAAAAAAACATGATTTTCATATCATATGTTGAGTGTTTTTCAGACCTCTGAACTATTAGAAATATGCACATTCGTTGAACTCAAGGAATATGTCGTCTGTGTAAATCCTTGAAATCAGTTATTTACACTATATATAAGGATTGTTCAAGGAAATTCAGGAATTTAGATTTTAATATGCTGGACCTTTCATTGTGAGAAGAAAGGAACATGACTCTGGGCTTTTCCACAAAGACGAATGTTCTCATCTGACTTGAATCCCCACATGTTAAACACACATTTTTCCTCTTTGCTGAATTAAATTATGGAATTGATTTGTTTTACAAATTCCATGGAAATTGCAATGGCTTTGAGCATCAGGCAAACTTACTGAGAGTACAGAGATCATTGGTTAAAAGAAAAGATTCTTTGTATTGTGGCTTCGTGTGTTCAGATCCCAGAGTCCCTGAAGCAATATTAGCTAAGTACGCCACACTCTGATCTTGTAAATAAAACATGACAATCTGAAGGTCAGAAACTGTTTTACTAGGGGGCTCTGACTACTAAAAGTAGGACCCGTGATTGACATACATCTTCTATTCAATTGTGTCCTTTATTCTGATGAGTCACCAGAGTTCATTGTTATAATCACGTTTCATATGGTCCCGTCCAGAGAATTTTTAAAAATATGTCCATGGACTCTTAGCGGTTAGAGCTGTTAATAAAACACTGCAACAAATACCATAGTATTTGTTAAAACATAAAAACACGTTAACAAATACCATAGTATTTGTTAATTTGCTCATGTCCTGTAAATTTACCATGATCACATCATTAAAAGGTTAATAAGGACTAGAAAGCTGGTTAGAAAGGATTACTATGAAAACACGCCCTGCAAAATTATACTGTTATCACTCATAAGAAACAAAATAAATAGTACACTACTTTCAGAAAAATGTCTATTTTGAAATAATGCTATTATCACTGATCAAAACTGATTCCATGTCAATTGAACATCAATTTTTTTAGTTAAAAAACCTACATGTTTAGTTAGAAACCACTGAAGGCACTAAGAGGTTTACAAAGGAAGGGATCACTCCCCTCAGACCAGAAGGGGCAAGTATTGAAGGTGAGTGGGGATTTAAGAAGGGGTGGTTGTAGCTTCTGGGTAATGCCCTGCAATGGGTTCCAGGTCAAGAAATACCCCTATGGGGGCGCCTAGGTGTCTCAATCAGTTAAGTGTCCAGTTCATGATTTCTGCTCAGGTCATGACCTCAGGGTCGTGAGATTGAGCCCCCTGTTGGACTCTGCACTCAGTGTGGAGTTGGCCTGAGATTCTCTCTCTCCCTCTGCCCCCCCCTTCTCACGCATGCTCTCTACCTCTCTCAAATAAATAAATAAAATCTTTAAAAAAAAAGAAATACTCCTCCATGCAAAAAAACCTGACTGCTTACTTTCAATAATAACAAAGAAGAAGCCAGGGAGACCCCATTCAACCCCTCAGCTAGTTTGGGAGAGACCCCCTCAAGAGGCTGCTAGCTTTATAAAAGAAAGGCCTTAAAAAGAAGAAGTGGGGTGATGCACCGTGTGCCCTAGAAGTGGCCCAGATGTAGAACTATCTGTTGATCCGTGGCCTTGCTAGGCATCTTCGTAATTGGAGGAGAACCACCACAGGGCTTGCTGTGACCCAAGATGGCCTGTGGGTGATCCATCTTCCTCAGCCCCTGCCCTGGATTGGCCCTCTCACTGCCAGAATGGCACAGCAGCCAAGAATTCTAGAATTTTATGGAAAGAGAAATGGTTGACGCTAGGCCCTTCGATGGTGCAGACATTTAGAACAACATCTGAAAATTTTAACCTAATTAGGGACCACTTGTCTATGGGTTGAAATAAACATTTGAAATCAAATTCTATGTTACAGTTAAGCAGCAAAGTGCTTCATTTGTGGATACTGAGATCGTTCATTGGTAAATGAGAAATTAGAGAAGTAAATATGAAGTGTGTATAGGCAGACTTAAGATAAAAATAAAATTCATTTTACAAATTTAAGGGAAATGCAACTAACACATCAAGACATTTAACGAAGAGCTGTTTAAGAGAATATTCGAGTATTATTATATTTCTTTTTTTCCCACTTTTATAAAGTGTTTTTATTTTCTATTTTTTATAACCTTAAAACAGTTGAATTCATCTATACACATTACACCACAATAAAGCTTTTTAGAACTTGTGAGTTTTCTGGGTTGAAAGTTTAGCTTTGTTTTCTTGTTTGTTTGTTTGGTTGGTTGGTTTGGTTGGGTTGGGTTTTTTTGTTTCAAGTTTTTATTTAAATTCTAGTTAGTTAATATATAGTATAATATTTGTTTCAGGAGTAGAATTTAGCATTTTATCACTTACGTATAATACCCAGTGCTCATCCCAGCAAGTGCCCACTTTAATCCAGTCACCCATTTAGCCCATTCCCCCCCAACCTCCACTCCAGCAACCCTCACTTTGTTCCCTATAGTTAAGAGTCTCTTGTGGTTTGCTCTCCTCTCTCCTTTTTTTTTCCCTTCCCATATGTTCATCTGTTTTGTTTCCTAAATTCCACATATGACTGAAATCATATGGCATTTGTCTTTCTCTGACTGACTTATTTCACTTAGCATAATACACTCTAGCTCCATCCACGTCATTGCAAATGGCAAGATTTCATTCTTTTTGATGGCTGAGCAATATTCCATTGTGTGTGTGTGTGTGTGTGTGTGTGTGTGTGTGTGTGTGTATACACACCACTTCTTCTTTATCCATTCACTAGTCAATGGACACTTGGGGCTCTTTCCATAGTTTGGCTATTGTTGATAACGCTGCTGTAAACGTCAGGGTGCATGTGCCCCTTCTGATCTGTATTTTTGTATCCCTCGGGTAAATACCTAGTAGTGCGATTGCTGGGTCGTAGGGTAGCTTTATTTTTAACTTTTTGAGGAACCTCCATACCGTTTTCCAGAGTGGCTGCACCAGCTTGCATTCCCACCAACAGTGTAGGAAGGTTCCCCTCTCTCTGCATCCTCGCCAACATCTGTCGTTCCCTGTGTTGTTAATTTTACCCATTCTGACAGGTGTGAGGTGATAGCTCATTGTAGTTTTGATTTGCATTTCCCTGATGGTGAGTGATGTTGAGCATCTTTTCACATCCTCTGTTAGGCATCTGGATGTCTTCTTTGGAAAAATGTCTCTTTATGTCTTCTGCCCATTTCTTAACTGGGTTATTTGTTTTTTGGGGGGGTTGAGTTTGATAAGTTTTTTATAGATTTTGGATACTAGCCCTTTATTAGATACGTCATTTGCAGATATCTTCTCCCATTCCGTGGGATGCCTTTAAGTTGTGTTGATGGTTTCCTTTGCTGTGTAGAAGCTTTTTATCTTGATGAAGTCCCAGTGGTTTATTTTTGATTTTGTTTCCCTTGCAAGTGTTATTATATTTCTTAAATTAAAGCTCTCACGATTATATTTGTTAGAATATGACAGAGCTGTTATTTCTCTTTTCTGAAACACACCGAGCCACCCATAGAGTACCAATTTACCCATCAGATTGGCCTGCAGTGTGCCATCGTGGCGGTACTTGCATTATCACTGAAACGGAATCAATCAAAAAGAAGACACAACAGGGGCACCTGGGTGGCTCAGTTGGTTGGGCGACTGCCTTCGGCTCAGGTCATGATCCTGGAGTCCCGGAATCGAGTCCCGCATCGGGCTCCCTGCTCAGTGGGGAGTCTGCTTCTCCCTCTGACCCTCCTCCCTCTCATGTGCTCTCTCTCTCTCTCTCAAATAAATAAATAAAATCTTTTTAAAAAAAAGAAGAAGACACAACGAAAAGGTGTATAAGATCCCTCATTTTTCTTTAAAGAATAAAGTAAAATTAGTATAAAAACAAAATAAAAGAATAAAAAATCAGAGACAGAAGCCATGCATGTTCTTATGGTTTAACAGGCACTAGGATTGAACTTAATATCCTCTTAATTCCCATGTTACCTAGATCATTGCTTGTCAAGCTATTATTGCCACAGACCAATACCTTTATAAAATACAATGAAAATAATTTATTTGAAAAAAATTTAAAAGCATCCAAAATGCAAGCCCACTGATCACATGATGTTACAGCAGTGTCAAATTTCTATAGACGTTTCTACATGCTTATTCTCAATCCCTGTCCTTAACGTAGACTGGTAACAGCTTGTGGACTGGGGCTGGTCCAGGGGCCACACAATGAGTAACCTTAGTTGGTCTAAGTCACATTCACTGCACATGCCATAGGCAAAATTATTTTTTATTTAAATTTTGTGGCCAATGTTCCTTGAAATCAGAGAGCCATTGGCAGTGACTTAGAAGTCACCACCCCTTTTCCATTAACCTGTACAATATCATCTAAGGTGTGTTCAAAATAGGACACATCTTTCTGCACTAACTAACTTGTGAGAAGTGAAAACTGTCTTCTCTCACTTGCCTGGGTATTTTTCTTAAACCACCACCAGCCCCTATCTGGTTGCTTAAAGAATTGAAGAAAGAAGTATTGGATGTAGCATATACCTGTGTGTGGGGGTTTTCTTCTGCCCTTATTTGCAGATGTGGCATGCTCATTCTTGGTGCCAGTTCAGCTCTGCAGATCGGTTCAGTTTCACCTCTGTGACGTTCTTAAAGCATCAGACTTTAGATGCCTTTGGGTGAGGCATTGGCCCACGCCCAGCCCCAGAGACCCGTTACCCTGCTCTCTGCCTTCAGCTGCTTCCCCAGAGCAGCCTGCCGTAATGGAAGAGGACGTACCGGAGACCAGATCCACCTTGGTTAGAATTTTGAATCCACAGCAGATTCTCATGATGCTTCCTATGTGACCTAGACAAGTTGTTGAAGTGCTCTGAGACTCATTTTCCTCATCTGTAAAATGTAGATAATACTTAGGTGCCGGGGTCTTGGGAAGGCTAAACCGGGTGAAGTAAATGCAATGCCCGGTGTCTGTGGTTGAGCACGTAGTAGTCTTACTTCCCCTCCATGGCTACCTGCCCCGGCCTCAGTTCCCCTCACCCCGCCTCTGCCCCTGCTCTTTGCACCTTTGGTATTTTGCCTTTGGTGAATCTACTGCTTCGCTCTGCTGAAGAGAAGGATAAACAAACTCCTCAAAAATATACCTTCACTAAGCATAGAGAAAAGGCAATGCTGATACTTGAGCTTTGCCACCTGGGAAAAAAAGATGACTCAAAGTGGGTAGTAAATGAAAAGGAAAGCGCTGAGGGGCAGCGCTGTTTGAAAGCAACTCTCTCAGAATATAAAAAAATGCAGCCAAACCGAGCAGTGGGTGCTCGTCCATCTATGGGGCCACCTTGCCATATTCCCTCCACATCTCGCTGACGAGCATCATTGCCTGAACCATGCTGCACTTTCAGGGGACCATTTGATATCTGTGTTATTTCGAATTCTTCTTTGGAAAGCTATTTGCTTGTCTATTAGATGTGAAGATCTCCATGATCTTGGGAAATTCTTTTAGTGGAAGTTTATGCTTTCTTGGGCATTTTGTTTCCTGTGAAAACTGATCGGTAAGATAGCTCAGTACCAGAATGATTCTGCTCACAACCATTTAATTTAAATGTGTGTTTGAGAGACTACATTTAACAAATCAAATCAGTGCACTCATAGTGCCTTATTTTCTATGGTAACGCACAATCTGTGCTTTGTGGGCAATTGCCTAAGCCAACGGTGTCATGCTAAACCCAGTGCAATCATTCTGTCCCACACTCGGGTCCTGGTGGGTTCACAAGTTCCTGTATATCTTTCAGTCAATTTAATTAAATAGGGATACTAAGTGTTTAGTTAACTTGCATTATAAAATTAATGTAGATCATTATTGTTAAGTCTCAAACAATTTAGAAGTAAATGAAATTAAAAACTAAAGTTGTCTACTCCTTGGTATCTATCCAGAAGGGCTGAAAACTGAGGTCCACAACTAACCCTGCATATGTATGTTTATAGCAGCTTTATTTATAATTGTCAGGACTTGGAAGCATAATTGTCAGGACTTGGAAGATATGTAGGTGAATGGATAAATAAACAGTGGTTCATCCAGACAATGGAATATTCTTCAGCACTCAAAAGAAAGGAGCTAGCAAGCCAATAAAAAGACATGGAGGGACCTGAAGTGTACACTACTAAGTGAAAGAAGACACTGTGAAAAGGCTACACAATGTATGGTTCCAACTATATGGCAGTATGGAAAAGGCAAAACTCGGAAGACGATAGAAAGGTCAGTGGTTGCCAGGGGCTGCAGTTGGGGTGGGAAGCGTTGCAGAGGGGTGACTAGGCGGAACAGACGGGATTTTTAGGGCAGTGAAAATTCTCTGTAGGATACCATAACGATGGATACATGTCACTATTTACTTGTCTGAATCCATAGTAGGTACAACACCAAGAGTGAACCCAACCCTATTATAAACTCTGAAGTCTGGTTGACAATGTGGCAATATAGGTTCATCAGTTGTAACAAACATACCACTCTGATAGGGGCTGTTGGTAATGGAGGAGGCTGTGCATGTGTGGGGACGGGGTAAATGGGAAATCTCGATACTTGTCCCTCAATTTTGCTATGAACCAAAAACTGCCCTTAAAAGCTGTCTTAATAAAAAAAATTAGAGTTACCCCTACCCCAAACCACTTCCCCAGTCACAGCCACAAACATCCTCGCCAGGGTCTTTCCAGCCCTTAGGTGGCTTCCACGTCTTGGCTCTTGTAGATAATGCTGCAGTGAACATGGGGGCATGGGGGCATGGATATCTGTTCCAGTTAGTGTTTTCTCTTTCTTCAGATACCGAAGAGTAGAATTGCTGGGTCATAGAGTAGTTCTATTTTTAATTCTTTTCAGAAACTTCCATACTGTTTTCTAGTGGCTGCACCAATGTACATTCCCACCAGCCGTGCACGAGGGTTCCCTTTCCTCCACATCCTCGCCAATCCTTGTTATTTCTTGCTTTTTTAATAATAGCCGTTCTAATGGGTGTGAGGTGGTATCTCATGGTGGTTTTGGTTTGCATTTCCCTGGTTTGTGATGTTGAGCATCTTGTAATAGACCTGTTGGCCATCTATGTGACCTCTTTGGAAAAATGTCTACTCAGATTTACCCATTTTTAATTGGATTTTTTTCTTGCTATTGAGTTGTATGAGTTCTTTATATATTTTGGATATTAACACCTTATCAGATACATAGTCTACAAATATTTTCTCCCACTCCGTAGGTTGCATTTTCATTTTGTTCATAGTTTCCTTTGCTGCGCAAAAGCTTTTTAGTTTGATATAGTGCCATCTGTTTGTTTTTGCTTTTGTTGCCTTTGCTTTTGGTGTCCTATCCAAAAAAATGATCACCAAGACTGATGTCAAGGAGCTGTGTATGATTTGTTTTGGGAGTTTTATGATTTCAGGTCTTACATTCAAGTCTTTAATCCTTTCTGAGTTAATTTGTGTGTGTGGTATTAGAGGGTTGTCCATTTTCATTCTTCCGCATGTGGCTGTCCAGTTTTCCCAATACCATTTATTGAAGAGACTGCCCTTCCCCTACATTGTAACCTCATGGCTCCTTTGTCATAAATTATTTGACCATATATGTGTGGATTTATTTCTGGGATCTCTATTCTGTTTCATCAGCCTACACATCTCTTTTTATGCCAAGACCATACTGTTTTGATTACAATAGCTTTGTAATATAGTTTGAAATCAGGGAGCATGATACTTCCAACTTTGTTCTTCTTTCTTAAGAATGCTTTAGCTATTCAGAGTCTTTTGTGGTTCTGTTTCTGTAAAAAATGCCTTTGGAATTTTGATAGGGATTGCATTGAAACTGTGTATTGCTTTGGGTAGTATGGATATTTTAACAATATTAATTCTTTATTTCCATGAGGACAGAATGTCTTTCCATTCATTTGTGTCGTCTTCAATTTCTTAATGTGTTGAATTACTGCTTTAAAACATGTCAAATGGTATCACAAGTGCTTTATATTATATCCAAGCATGAATACAGCTAAGGGCACAGTTTGCCTCTGAAGTGAAGATAGACTAGAAGTTCCCTTACAGTCTTCTGCTTAACTGAGGAACAGACCCTATAAAACAAGGGTAAAACAAGGTGACCTGTAAAACAAGGTGACCAAACCTCATGACAGTTGGAATACCAACAGATACCAGGCTCCCTTCCAGTTTACCCACACAACTCAGCTTCCATCTTTTAAGTTGTATGCTTTAAAAAGATCATTTGGGTTTTTGTTCTCAAATATATTTATTCCAGTTGTAATTGTAGGTATGTTAGTTATTTTTACATATCATGCAAACTAATTAAACGTTATTACTAGGGAGGGACGGAAGCAGAATTAGGCAGAGAAAAGTTGAGTGGTAATGTGATTATCCCAAGGACACTACTTAATAAATATCTTGCCCCCGAAACTCCATCTCAGGATCTGCTTCCTGGGAATCCCAACCTGCAACAGTAGTGCTATGCACTATAGCACTTCGTATAAGGAAATAAAACTGTTTGTGCCCATTCAGCTTAAGTATGATTTCATCTGAGTATGGTCAGACCTTAGGCTCAGGGAGATTTAACCCAAAACACCCACTAGCCAAGAAGAGCACAATGGCCTTTATGACTATACCCATCTCTTCTCATGAGCTACACTGGCTGATAACCAGAAAAGATGGGAAAACTGGATTTAAAAAAAAAAACAAACATAAAATCCTAACAATCAAATCTTATAGGAAAGGATGTTCAATGTAGTAAATATATTTAGGTTTAGAAAATCTAGACCTTCCCATTTAATATTAAGATTAGAGTTTCTGACTAAATTAGAAACTGGCAGACGTCAAAAAGAAGAAGAGAATAAGACACCAGGAATTCATCATTGCAACACAAATCTCTAGATCTTTTTCCAGGATAATAAATTTAGGCAAAGTAAGGATCACTCCTCATTACTGATGAAAAAAGAAATATGCTTGACAATAGCTCTGGGTGGACTTGTGACTTGGTCCCCAAAGCATTCAAGACTAAAAAAGAAAAAATTGTCATTATTTGAAATTTTCCATAGTGGTCACAGCTATCACACTGTGCTGTCTTTTGACCTAACAATCCAATCTAGCTGACTGGCTGCTAGAAGAGTTTTACTGATGACTAAAATGTTTATTTAGCTGCTAAAATTATTCAACTCACTAGATATAATGATAGAGATACATTTTAATGTGAATAGTGACATGAAAAGTGTCATCAATGGTTTCATTTGCAAGGAGAGGCAAACAAAGAATATAGAAAGGAAATAAAAACATTGTAATGCATCACATGTCAAGAATTTTTGAGTCCCTTTATTTTTTTTCTCATCGTGTAGAGGGACTTCAGATATATTCATTTCCTATATTCTATCAAGGTGAAAAATGACATCTCTCTTATCTATAAATAGAAAATTATGGCCTGCTAAAATTACACTATATATCCAAATTCTACATGAAAGGAATTATAAATAGAAGGAAAGTTATGAATTGAAATGCTGTTGCGCTGAGAAGTCTTTCTCACAAAGAAGTTTCCCCTTCATCTGCTCTGCACCATCCACACTTCTTTTATCAGAATTCTCTGATGGTAAGTTCTGATTGCTTTCCTCCTCTGGGTCTAGGATCCAGGACCAGCTTTGATGATTTCTCATCAGAACCATTTAAATCGAGCATCCCTAAGTCTTTTCTAAGTATGTTTTAAACTGATTCTAATGAAAAGGTGGGAAGGCATTGATTCTGAAAAGGAATACAAATTTCTGATGGGATGGGGCAGTCATGGCAGAAGCAACAATCTATATGCTCCATACTCCTAGTGCCTCTTGGGAAGAAAGAGGATGTTACCAATTAATTATGGCTGCAATAATGCTGGGTAACAACCAACCACAAAATCCCAGCAGTAAACAACAATAAGCATTTATTTAGCCCATGAGTCTATGAGTCAACAAGAGCCCAGCTGATAGAGGCAGGGCTTTGGCTGAGTGGTTCTGCTGATCTCTGCTGGGCTTACTCATGCATCTGTAGGGTTCACTGAAGATCAATGGATCTAGTCTGGGCTTGACTTGAGTGACTTGGCTCTGCTCCACATGTTTCTCATCCTCTTTTTGGGACCAGTGGGCTAGCCTGGGCACATGCTTCTCAAGGTGTTGCCAGAAATATAAGAGGGCAAGCCGAGTCATGCAAGTGCTTCTACTTTTGGGTCACCTCACATCATTTTTTAACATTCCATTGGCCAAAGGTCATTACAGAGCCAAACTCAAAGTCAAGCATCAGAGAAATAAAGTCCACCTCTTTAGTGGGAAGAACTAAAAAGTCATATGGCAAAGGGTGTGGGTACAGGAAGAAGTAAAAAAACAAAACAACAACAACAACAACAAACCAGAGTCATGAATTCAGTCTCCCACAGGGAAGGAGCATATATAGTTGCTTTGATATCAGGACTGCCACATATCGATGCGCGGATGTATCATGCACAACAGTATGCAGCAAAAGGCTTGGTAGGGGCTAGAAACCAGCCCACACTGCACTGCCCATAGCCATGCTCCCTGGCGTGGGGCTGTGGCCCTTTTCTAACAAAAGTGCTGCATGGGTTAGTGGAGCCCTGTTTGCAATTCACCATTAAAGGCTTCAAAAACTGTATCACTGTCCTCCCACTGGATGCAATTTTAAACTTTCTCATCAGGTTTTTCAATTCCATGCTCTTTCCCTTTGGTTGCCCGTTCTACTCCAAAACTACCTCCTCCAGATAGCATTTCAAACACATGCGGTATGTATGGATCTCAGCACACAATCCCAAGTTGAAAAGCATTTAACTTATTTTCTATAGCTAAACTTAATTTCCTTTTTTAGGACCCCATTCAGTCAGTGGTAGAAAATCCCTGTCAGTTCTGCACTGCCCCTTCCCCACAGTTGTGTCCAAAGCATGGGGGACTTACATGCTGTCATGTGGTCCGTGGAAGATCAGGTGTACAGTCATCATAGACCCAATGAAATGTGATAATAATGTCCTCCCACACGTGATCCTCCATGCTCCTTCCCCAAGCCGCAACCTTGACAACCAAGAGACAAAGATGGCAAGGCGACAAGAGGGTAAGAGCCTGGGATCCCTGAATCATCATGTAGAGTTAGAGCCACCTGCCGATCAGGAATACTTGTTTGGGATTTATGTCAGAAGAAAGAAAGAAACTGTTAACAGATTAAGCCAGTGATGTTGGGAGTTCATCTTTTCAATAGGTAAAATAACATAAATGAGGATAGTCAATTCAGATAGCAAGTGCGCTGGGCAATGTAGTGAGATGACCAGGCTGCATGCAGAACTGACAGGACTTTTGCGATCACTCTTTCAAAGTGCACATCATTGGGTGATGATGGGTTTCTTTCCAACTGTGTTCAGCTTCTCAGTGCAGATGTGGAGTAAACAGAGTCCTGTTTTGAATCCCAGGTCTCTTGGCCTCAGCCTCAGTGATTGTAATACCCAGGTAACTGTCTTTCCCTCCAATGTTACTGCTGTCATAATTCTTGGAAATTTCAGTATCCACGTGGATGATGGTTCTAGCACCCTGTTGTGCCAGCTCATTTAGTCAGAAGCGTGGGGCTTAGGTTGATTTCTCTAGAAACAGAACATGAAACGGAGATTTTTGTACAAGTGATTTATTGAAGAAGGACTCTCATGAGTAAGGAAGAGAGGGAAACAGGAAAGGACAGAAAAAGCCAAGCAGAGGGGCGCCTGGGTGGCTCAGTCGTTAAGCGTCTGCCTTCGGCTCAGGTCATGATCCCAGGGTCCTGGGATCGAGCCCCACGTCGGGCTCCCTGCTCCGCGGGAAGCCTGCTTCTCCCTCTCCCACTCCCCCTGCTTGTGTTCCCTCTCTCGCTGTATCTCTCTGTGTGTCAAATAAATAACTAAAATCTTAAAAAAAAGAAAAGAAAAAGCCAAGCAGAGATATAGGTTCAGCTGAAGTCTGGCCTCCACTTGAAAATGGCACCATATAGTTGTCCCAGCATAGTTGTCCCAGCTTGAGGCAAGTGGGGGGGACAGAACTTTGTACCCTCCCCCTAAAGCAGGCTGTGTAAGCCCTCAGGAGAAGGGCATAATCTCCCAGGCAGTTCCTAGGAAAGCAGCTCCAACTGACCAAGGATAATTCTTCAAAGAAGAGTACAACTAGGAGCCGTAAGCAGTGAGTTCTCACAGTATACTGCCCCAGCCCAGTAAAAAGCGTCTGAGTGGAGCACCAACAGCCTGTCACAGTGTGCTACCTGGACTCATCCTCCAGTAAGAAAGTCTGCTTTTCTGTGTGTGGCCTTCTCCTTCAGAAGGAATCCAACCAGACCACTTCTCTCCAAGACGGTTTGGCCCCCTGCCTGGCGTAGCTACCCATGAAGCCTCACCGACGGTCTTAGGTCATTATCATACTGACGCCTGCATCATAGCAAGCCATCCCGGAAAGACTGTGCCAAAAGCTAAATCTCCACCTAGAATAGAAAGCAGTAACATGCAGTGTCAGCCTAAAAGGTTACTGTTCCCACTTCATTTCAGCTGAAATAATCTGACGTAGCCCTTAGCACTTTTATCTCATTAGGAATTTTGTGAACGTGTTCTGCAAAATAAAACTGAAGGCAGTGTGATTTGCACTGCTAGCCTCACTGGGGTTCACAGTTTTCATGCAGGGTTTCCCATGTAGCGAGGTTATCCGTCACTTTACCGAGTGGTTTCAAGTTATGGCAACAGGATTATTTTTGCAATTTGAAAAGCTATTTCATGAAGACATTTTGGCTCAAGGCATGGTCAGAGAGCTCTTGAAATCGAATTAACAGAGTGAATTGGGGCTCTTGTCTTGACAAACTCATCAAAGACCTGCTTCCCCTCTATAATAAAATATTCCAAAACTTTTTCCCTTGCTGATGATTTATCAGCCCCACTAAAAAAAAAAAAAAAAAGAAATCCACCCGCCCAGTCTATACAACTCCAGGGAAGATCTCTGCTTTCATTCAATTTTACCACCTATGAGTTTCTCACACATATATATATATATATATTACACACATATATATACATACATACATATATAAGTACATGCAAAAAACTGAAATGGTGGCCATGGTTATCATGATACCTCAGGTATCTTATTCAATGTGACAAATACTTATTTAACACAAATGTGCCAGACACTGTGCTAAATGCTACGATTGCAAAGGAGAATGAGACATGGGTCCCGCTCTCAAGTTGCTCACAGACCATTGGCAGAGATGGATCTGTATTCAGATAAGTGACAATGGGACTGTGGAATGTGGCCAACAGAACAATTTTGCAAGGGGTGGTGTGGGATAATGTCATTGAGAAAGGGGCATTTTATTTGGAGTCGAAAGAATGAGTGTGCATTGTCTGGTAACTGGAGTAGTTAATTAATATCCCAGTTTATAGAATAATTGGTGAATCCATCTTTCAAAATTCAGAGGGGTCACTGTTTCCTAAGACAAATGAGTTCTGAAGTTTCCAATATAAAAACATAGTTAATAAACATTTTTTGGCATCTGAAGCCAATTCTTGCTCAGAAAAAAAAAAAGGCTTGATATAGTATAGTGATAAAAGAAGGAAGAAAATTATCATTATATAGACCTTATTGTTGCCCATCAAATTATTTTCTCACTCATTCAACATATAGTATGGAACACATAACATAAGTCACACATGGCAATGATATTTAAGATGAAGAATAGTTGTGTAAGCAAAATCTGAATTTTAGAACTTTACAACAAAACTGCTGGCAGGGAAAGCTATTTTTAAAAAAAGAAAAATGATATCAATAGAATTGTTGATGCATTGCTCGTGTTTTCTTTTGGCAAAGATTTCTTGCAGCAAAAATTAAAATTAAATAATTCTCGAGGATATACAAACTGTAGGCCCCCCAAGGATGGCAGGTACATTAGTGAACACAAGGAGCACTCCCACCTCCAGGGAGTCTGCCGCCTGAGTAGCTCCAGACTATGGAAGATGGATTAGGCATTGCTGACAACCATGAAATTGATGTAGCTAGAGAATGATTCAAGCATAAGAGTTGCAGTCATAGTCATGGGATTTAGAA
The DNA here is from genome assembly GCF_004348235.1 of Phoca vitulina. Taxonomy (NCBI): domain Eukaryota; kingdom Metazoa; phylum Chordata; class Mammalia; order Carnivora; family Phocidae; genus Phoca; species Phoca vitulina. Next base: position 6,480,815 of record NW_022589758.1, on the reverse strand, counting down.
ATGGAAGGAAATCCACTCATCAGGAACAGACGGTTGTTTGTCAGTCATGCAATTTAAATAGCTCTTCCTGTATGATACCATAGGTCAGGATTAAAGCATTTGGGAGCAAAATTGGCATGTCGACCCACAAGCACAATGTGGGCAAGAATAGGCTACCCATTTGAGCTAACGTGATTTTGGGGCTCCCAACCTTTTACACGCCCGGCATGTGTACTCACACACTCATACACACTCACTCATTCACGTACACAGTCTTACCCTAAATCTCAAAATCACAGCCTGAAATCCCACACTTAAAGAATTATTACGGGGCACCTGAGTGGCTCAGTCGGTTAAGCTTCTGCCTTTGACTCAGGTCATGATCCCAGAGTCCTGGGATCGGGGCCCCGCATTGGCCTCCCTGCTCAGCAGCAAGTCTGCTTCTCCCTCGCCCTCTGTGATCTCTCTCGCTTGTTCTCACTCTCTCTCTCTCTCAAATAAATAAAAATATTTTTAAAAAATTATTACAGTTTCGGGCGCCTGGGTGGCTCAGTCGTTAAGCGTCTGCCTTCGGCTCGGGTCATGATCCCAGGGTCCTGGGATCGAGTCCCACATCGGGCTCCCTGCTCGGCAGGAAGCCTGCTTCTCCCTCTCCCACTCCCCCTGCTTGTGTTCCTGCTCTCGCTGTGTCTCTCTCTGTCAAATAAATAAATAAAATCTTAAAAAAAAAATTATTACAGTTTAAATGTTGAATTCATTCCTGGACCCAATTAAAGTAAAAATTCCACCAGAAAATAAAAAGACCTATTTACTGTATGATCCAGCAATGCCATTCCTAGAGAACTGAAAACTTACATTCCCACAAAGGCCTATACAGGAAGGTTTATAGCAGCTCTACTCATAACTGCCAAGAGCTCAAACAACCCAAATTTCCTCCAACAGGTGAATGGATAAACACGCTGTAGTACTTCTACCCCAGGGAATACTACCCAGCAAGAACAAGAAATGACTAACAATGCAAACAACAGCATGGATGAATCTCAAAGGCATTATGCTGAGTGAAAGAAGCCGCCCTCAAAGGTCACATTGTGTATAATTCCATTTACGTGACCTTCTGGAAAAGGCAAAAGTGTAGTGATGGATAACAGATCTGTGATTGCCAGGGTTCAGGAGCGAGGGCAGAGTTTTGCAAAGGAGTAGCCCAGAGATGGTTTTTGTTGTTGTGTTGTTGTTGTTGTTGTTGTTGGGGGTTTTTGTTTTTTAAGTGATGGAACTGTTCTATATCCTGATTGCAGTGGTGGTTACACAAACCTATACACGTGTTAAAACTCAGAGAACTGTGTATCAAATAAATTTACAGTCTGTCGATTAGAAAAAAAAATTGAAAACCATGTATGCCAGTCTCAAAATGAAAAACAGAGATGTATACTTAGCTACAATGTGGAAGGTAATCTCCTTCTCCCCCTCCCCCAAAATCTGATTTATATAGAGTGAGAAGGAAGGAGATTAAGAAGGCATTTGGGGCACCTGATGGTAAATTTGCAGAGGATGTAACGGGCGGCGAAGGAAAGGAGTGGGTGAAGAAGGAAGGGTAAAGGACAAAGAACATGGAGTCTAGGGAACCATAGAACATCTCTAGGACTCAAACCCATAACAGCACCCATTCCAAAAGCTGAGCAGGGGAGGTAAGACCTTCTAAAGCTGACTGCACAGCCCCCAATTTTTGTTCTTTAAGAGATAGAGGTTAAAGAGAAGACAGAGGTGGCTTTTAAAATGGGGAGGTGGGGGAGATGAACAAACGGAAAAGAGACTTTGTTCCCCTAAGTACTTCCACTGGGACCTCGGGAACTCCGCTTTCCCCCTGGAGCGTGGGGTTGGGGTGGGGAGGGGAGTTTGCACTCTCTTTCAAAGGGAGCGTCTCAATCACCTGCTTAACCAAATGCCGTCCTGCCCTTGCAAACTGTATAGCGTCTTGTCAATTCTCAGCCCTTGAAAGAAAATTGTCTATTTACTGACGCTTTGGCAAGAAGCTGGTTTTGGCAAAGACGAGTAATCATCAGTTAACAAGCCTTCCAAACTTCACGTCTATCAGGTGACTCATTGCCTTTGGGAGCACACGTTTATTCCATATCTAATTCTGAATCGGTGGTTCTCCACCAGGGACAGTTATGCCCTCCATGCGACACTGGAGACAGTTTTGGTTGTCACAACTCAGAAGAGGATGCTACTAGCAACGGGGGCCGGGGGGATTGTGTGGAGGCCGGGGCTGCTGTTGAACACCCTGCATCGCACAGAACAGCCCCCACAACAAAGAATTACCCGGCCCCAAATGTCAGAAGTGCCAGGATTGAAAAACCCTGTTCCAAATGTTCTAATAATACTTGAATTTTTTCCATTACTTAATTTACATACCACCTTTGCCTGAAATAACTTTTACTCATCAGAGGTTTTTTTCTAACACATGTGTGATGTGGCTGGGGTCTGGCTGGGCTTCTTGACTTCACACAGGAAGCTGCTGATCACCACAGGAAGCTACGAACCAGATACGGTTGCTCTGACTTGAAAACCAAGGCGCTGCAAGACTGCATGCTCATCCGCATATGCTAAGTACATTTTCCACATTTGGTACTTTTTATGGGGCAAATAAAACCCACGCTGCTTTCTCAAGATCACACAAAGATCAATCAGTGTTCTCCATGGAAACATCACCCAGCTCGAGGCAAAGCAAAGCAAAAGTGCCACCTCTGTGAAGGGACAGGACTTCGTGTTTCAAAGGCTAATGACAGGTTAAGATGATGAGTATTTTCATGCCTCCTCAACGTTTAAAAAGCATGAATTTTTTCCCTTTCGATGTAATAGCCAGAAAAGTCTTTTAATTTTCGCTTTTTCACTATAGAGCAGAATTTGAACAGATTCATTTAAATCACCAAGCTGCATCTCTACCCTCCCCCCCAGCAAATTCCCTGCATACTCCAAGACACAAGGAATAGAAGGCAAAGTAAGCCCAAGTCACATCTCTTTCAGTGAAGGTTTAATAGAAACGTTAAGTTGGCATTTGTGCTCAAGTGAATTCTCCCTATACATGCAGAACCTTCTTTCTTACATCACAGACACTTGGGTTTTTCAGACATTTGACTCCTGTCTCTCATCTCCTGCCCCATCCAGGCTCAAAGCATCAGCACGAAGGTATATTATGCTGCTGTCTTGCTTCATTGTTCAGCTTCTTGTGAAGAAAGCAAGCAGTGAACAGTGTCACGCATGAAAGGAGGCAGGTGGACTGCACCTTGCCTTCCAGCTCATGTCTGACATTTTCAAACACCTAATAGAAAAACTGTGCACTAGCAGGATGCAATTTGTTGCCATTTCTAAAATGCCTAAAGCATTAAATGGATGACTAAGAGCGTTCACCCATTTCTCCCATCTCCACATTATTATGAGAGCAATACATTCACCGGGGATGACAAGGACATTTATTCAAAGACCACCTGCCCCAAAGGCCTAATTTTCTGCACAGAGATTCTTTTCTATAAAAGGAGTAACGTTTCAGCCTGCACTTAATAGCCACCTTACCCTGATGAGCCTGGTGCAGTGCTTGCCTATGTCCTCGCGAAGTCCCATCAGGAGGCAATGATTGCCTAAAACACAGATCTGACTGGAAATTTCACTCACGGAGGGTTTGGGGTTGGAGGGTAGAGACTGAAAAATACATATATTATATCAGTAGACAGTAAGTCTACCATTCTAGGTTCCATGGCAGGTCCAAAATGACCTGCCTTCAAGGAGTTTAAGATCTAACTGAAAACATAAGACAAATATAAAACACACACATCAAAACTAAATAATTTAAGGACACTACTGATGTTCATATTCCCCTTACTACAAATTCTGTATGATGGTGGTTAACCCTCAAATCATAAAAAGCCCAACTTCCTTTTGGGTGATTCAAAGAATATGATATCATATGATATCCAGATGACATCAAACACAAATCAAGTGTGGATTTTTCTGAAGACATCAAGGTATGGCAGCCATATGTGGATGATTTCTAGAGTAGTCCCAATTTCAAATTTTTTTTATCATCTTGCCAGATCCGGTGCTGATTTTTCATTGAGGCAATATGGTCACAACACGTAGTGATGTGCTGGATGGAGTCTCAGCAGTAGGTTATGTTAAGTCTCCCTGCAGGACGGGTTTCCTGAAGAAAGTCTTAGAGATCGGGAACTCCACCTTGAGTGAACAATTGTCTCATGGAAAGACAGTCTTTCTACCCTAACATTTTGACAGGTGCCTCTCACTTTTGAGCCTTTGGGCCTGTGAAAGTGGACTACATCACCCGTCATCATGCTAAGGGCTCAGAAAGCACGAGGACAGAGTTCCTGCCTTTGACAAGCAATGTCCTTAATCAAAGAGCAACAACCCTGGGACACAATAAAGACATTGTTAAAAAAAAAAAAAAAAAGGAACGGGTATTTTTATCCTTGTCAGGCTCTGACATTTATGCCAGGATACATAACATGAATTCTTATTCTCCAATTTGCCACATGGCTCCTGACCCAAGGTTATGCTTATAAAGAAGGCGAAGAGAGTCGAAAGTTGCAGAGGGATGGATGCTTCAAGCCAGCAAATCCACAAAAAACATGCCGATGTGAAAGAGCCTCTGTATTGACTCTGTGAACAATTTGTTTTTCGCATCTCCCTATTTTCTTTTGCTGTGTGGAGAATTTTCAAAAGAACCATCGGGTCAATAATAAATTGACAAAAAATGCTTCAAGCCACTTGTCCTGTCAGCATGTATAGACTCCTTTAATTCCCAAATGACTGTCTTCGATAACCTTCCTGTTGTTATAAGTCAGGAGTACTGATGTGTGATGAATAAATTGCACCCATTGGTTATTGTCAGGAACAGAGTTAAATTACATGTTTAGATTGGCATTCCTTTCTCAAACTTCATCGCCAAATGAAGCATGTGTGATATGACTATGAAAGTCTTCCCTGACTCAGAACAGAGTAAAATAAAAAACAATTTCAGATTATTGACCTCTCCTTCTAGGATAGGAAGAAAAATCCCTAACAGCCCAGCAATATCAGAAGAGCTCCTGGAGATTCTTTTCTCGTAGGGCCATTTCTCTCTGCTTCTCTTCTACCCCATGAAAGCTAATATTTCAATGTAAGGTTACTGATGAAATGCTTGAGATCCATTTGCGAGGAGGGTTAAGATGAGAATGAACTCATTTCTGAAGTTACAGATGGAGAACTGAAGCACATGTAGGCTGGGCATCATTCACAACGCTAATACTTTGACGGGGCAAACCCCGCCGTAGTCTTTCACAACCTCCCATGATTCCCTGCTCTTTTCCTCCTGCCTTTTAATGGTAACAGAAAAGAGGAAGAAAAAAAAATCCTGTCAATGAGGATTCGGTCCAAATTCAGGACTCTATATAAACCATCTTCTTAAATTCCATCCATGTATTTGAAATGGGAAATGAAAATTTTATGCAAACAGGCTCATGGATTTCAAATAGCTACTGATTACTTACCATGTGAACTTGACTTTAAAAAGTCCACTCGATAACTTGCCCGTGTTCCTCCACGTTTTTGTTCTGTTGTATGGAATATTTAGGAATTGAAACTTTTTTTTACTCAACAAGCTATTCTTTCAAGCAACATTTACAGAGTTTATAATACCTAACCAAGACGTGGTTTTTAGTCTTGAGCTCAGTCTAAAGGGGAAGTTTTTATCTTAAGTGATAAAGAAATTTTAAATCAGTAATATTGTTACACTTAATAGAGGTATCCTTATTCAGAAACCATTTTTTAAATATTGTAAGATAAAACAAGTAATGATATTAAGAGTCAAGACTTTGAGAATAAAAGAGAATTATAAAATCAAAGAAATTAAGTAAAAATAGTGATGTTAAAGTTAATTGACAATATCAATATGAAGTCATTTGTAAAAAGAAATATATATATATAAGCATATATATATATATATATATACATACTTTTTTTTTCTAGCTCTGATTTTTTTTTTTTTTTTTTTTTTTAAAGATTTTATTTATTTATTTGAGAGAGAATGAGAGAGAGCACATGAGAGGGGGGAGGGTCAGAGGGAGAAGCAGACTCCCTGCCGAGCAGGGAGCCCGATGCGGGACTCGATCCAGGGACTCCAGGATCATGACCTGAGCCGAAGGCAGTCGCCTAACCAACTGAGCCACCCAGGCGCCCCATCTAGCTCTGATTTAAAATGCCCTAGAAGCAATCCCAATCATAATACATAACCTTGATTATTTTTTTCCTCTGATACTTCTCATTCCAAGGAACCAGGGCTCCTTGGAGAAATGGTGGATTCCAGGCCTGGGGCAGAGAAGGTACAATTACAGTCTGAGACACCTTGTGGGCAAGAAAAAAAAGGGAGCTTTTCAAGATTAATTGGGTCATGTCAAAAGGACACAGGAGCCAGATTGAAAGTGCCCCTCCTACTGGCCAAAGTTGTGACAAACGACCATCAAAAAGAACAATGTAGTTGTTTGAAATGTATCAAATCTCTGAAAATTCATAAATCAAAAAAGGGAGAGCCGGGGGAAAACTCACTTGGCACTATTCAGGGCAGCTCTTAAAGTGACTCATTCCTTTGCAAGTTGGTGATTAACGGAAAAGAGTTAAACATTTATCCTGGGAAGGTAACCAAATACCTCTTCATTCCAGAACAATGCTAGTTAGTAAATGTAAAAGGAATGGTAGAATTATACAATCATCATTTTGCAGCCCACAGAGAAATTATTGATTCAGGCTAGGATTATCAGTTGGTGTGAAAGAAAGAAAGAAAGAAAGAAAGAAAGAAAGAAAGAAAGAAGAAAGAAAGAAAGAAAGAAAGAAAGAAAGAAAGAAAGAAAGAAAGAAAGAAAGAAAGAAAGAAAGAAAGAAAGAAAAAGAAAACAACTACTAGGGGAATGCTAGATGAGGAATGAGGCATTCACAGTAGGTCCAAAGAAAAACCAATCAGTCTTAGAACTCTGGTCTCAAAGACTCAAACTCAAGTGTATGGCAGAGGGGTCAAGCTGTTATCACCCTAATCCAGGGCTCAATCTTTGCATCACTAATGGTAGAACAAGCAGGTATCACATGTCACCTGTTGTAATGCATTATAATGTACCCAACATCTGTGACCAATTATAATGGCAAAGATTTAATGAGTACCCATCAAGCTTTTAGAGCCAACCTCCAGTTTACAGGAAATAGAACTCAATATAGCAAAGTGACACCACAAGGAATCAACCACACGAATCCAGAGAGTGAAATAATTTTTTTATGGACAATTTGCCCATCAGTAAGTCAGGATCATGAAAAAGACACTCTTTCGGAATAAAAGAGACTTAAGGGAACTAACCACCTGCAGTGGATGGTCTTAGAGCACATTCTGGTTCATTAAGGAGCATTTTGGAAACAATTGGGGAAATCTGAATATCAACTGGATATTAGATCTTATTTTAAATAAGCATAATCATAACTTCAAGTGTGATAATGTTATTTTGCCAAAGGTATTTTTTAAAGGTGCGTATTTAGTAGCTCCTTCTGAGTGGTGTGCAGCAGAAGCCAAGCCTAGAACGAAGTGTGATCCGTGGACCAGCAACACTGTCAGCATCATCTGGGAACGTGTTAGAAATGCAGACTCAGTCATCACCCCAGACCTACTGAATCACAGTGTGCATGTCCACAAGATCCCCTTGGGATTCCTCTGCACACACAGTTTGAGAAGCAGGGTTGTAGGGCCGGATCTTGCTACATAAGGAAACACTGAAGAATGTTGTAAAAAAGTTGTCAGTTGCTTCTGCCTCCAGCTCCCTGTGTGCCTGATTGCACCCCAAAAAGGATTGAGACTTAGCCCCTGAGCCCACAGGATTCAGCCTCTACTTAACCCATCTGCCTTCATCATTCTCCTCTTCTAACTGCTCCTGGCTGCTCCCAGTTTTCAACTCCAGAGTTGAGCAGGGGAGTCTGGTCAGAAGAAGTGCTGTTGTACACAGTGGGGTGAAGCAGTCACCTGCTAAATATGCACAGTTCTCCTGGAGGGGAGGAAGAGGGATAGTCCCCCCTGTGACTCATCCCAGTCTCATCCCTTCCTGCCCAGATTCTGCTTCATTCAGAGTGAGCTCTGCAAGTCTGCTCTTAATCTTTTGCAGGACTTTGTACCTGCCCATACCGGGTGTACTGGTGTAAATAGTGTCCCTCCAAAGTTCATGTCCACCCAGAACCTCAAAATCCAACCTTATTTAGAAATAGGGTCTTTGCGGATGCAGTCGGGTTAAGATGAAGTCATGCTGGAATAGGGTGAGCCCAAAGCCATTAGGACTGGTGTCCTTGTAAGGCGAGAGAACTGTGGACACAGACCTGCGCACGGGGAGAAGACCCTGTGAAGACCAAGGCAGAGATTGGAGTGAGGTGTCTACAAGCCGAGGAATGCTAAGGACTGCCAGTGACCCCCGGAAGCTAGGAAGAGACAAGGAGGGATCCGCCCCTAGAGCCTTCAGAGCCTCACCAACGCCTTGATTTCAGCGTTTTAGCCTCCAGAGATGTGCAAGAATAAATGTTTATTGTTTTAAGCCACCAAGTTTGTGGAGCTTTGTTATAACAGTCCTGGGAAACTACTCTACTGGGCTGCCCTCCCATCCTAAATTCAAAAGGAGTAACATTATGATGATTACTAGTTCACACTTATTGAGTGTTTATTATGTGCAAGGCACTGGACTGAGTACTTTACATGCAATTGCCTAATCCAGTCCTAAAACAATCCTCTAAATTAGATAACTTCATTCCCCCATTCTACAGATCAAAAACTGAAGTTTAGGGACATCAAGTACCTTGTATAAATTATCAAGTTAGTAAGTAGCAGGGTGGGATCGAATGCATCTGTCTGATTCCACAGCCATGCACTTAGTGTCTGTGCTATGAAGTTCAGGATGAAAGTAGCATCATATTTTGACCAGGATTTCTCACTGGTGCATGTCCCACTGTCACTGCTCACATGGATTTGTATCATTTCCCAGCCAGAAGGCAGCAGAAGCCGGGGCCCTGAAAACCTGGGGACCTGGGGCCACTTGGAAGGCCACAACTCACTCACTGGTGTCTTCATTGTCTCCAAATGCAGCTCACGTCCCAGGAGAACATAAAATAGCTTGAGGTCGGCTCTATCCCATTAGATACTCAAAATACTCAGTCTTTTATCCTTATGAAGACAGAGATAAGGCCAAAAAATATGATCCAAAGCATATAGTACTTTTGCCCAGGTGAAAAATGCCTGAGTTAAATGGTCATGAGCCACCTGTACTAGCTTGCTTGAAAGTACATCAGTAGTTTTACTCAATTGTCTCTTTGGATCTCCTGCAAAACCCAGAGACAAACCCTCATTGTATGTCCCCCTCACAGTCCATCAGGGGACGGCCAAGGAACAGGTCAAAGTTAACTCTGAGTGCTTCACAACTTGGATGTGAATTGAGTGTTTCAGGAGTCTCGGTATCTTAGGAGAATTTTCGGCGTTTGAATTATTGCTATTTGAGTGTCTAACCGGTTGCCTTATTTTCTGAAATCCCAAAATGAGTCAAGTGGTTTCTTTTAGGGGAGGCAGGGAGTTTCTGCTTCCCGTGCTAGTGCCCAGTAAGGTAGCGGGGTTAGTCAGAACTCGAAGATGGAAATACTTGGGTTTTCCTTTCTTTAATTTATTTTTTTTTACCATTTTAACAAGTATCTTATTAACCTCAAGTTCCTACCACTTCTCTATTTTGTTTTCAATCCCTGCTTTGTGTCTCAGGTAGCCCGTGAAATTAGTCGTGGTGAGGGCAGAGCGGGGGATCCTGTGTGATAAGAGACTCAGTCCTCACCTGTGTTGCTTTTTCTTTATTTCCTTCCACTTACGTAGAGCTTTAGAGTGTCAAGTCTATTATTGTATTTGATTTGCACCAGACTTACAAGAGGTGGGCAGAAAAGGCATTCCTGTGGTGGCCCCTTGTGAAAGAGAGCTGGCTTTGAGGTTCCAGCAAGCATGCATCGGGATTCAGATACTGTTGACCAAAGAAAAGGAAGACGCCATTCCACCCACAGGCTTTGGGAGGGACTGACATAAGGAGGAAAGGGACTCCCACTTAGCCAGTCAGATCAGTGGAAACAATCCTGGCAACCAGTTCAGTAACAGATGCTCCGGCCAGATGGCCCTCTCATTCATTTTACACATGAGGAAACTGAGTCCCTTCCCTCAAATATTTATTGAACACTGTGCTTGCATTACAGTATCGAGAGTTGCATTCTAATGAGGAAGTAGACAATAACCACATAACTGCTCTGAAGAAAAAGCAGGGGAAGGGGACAGGGAGGGACAGGGGTGCAGTTTGAGAGATAGCAGTCCAGGAAGACATGTCTAGGATGCCTTCAGCAGAGCCCAGGAGGCAGGGAAGGAGTTAGCTCATGGATATGCGGAGGCAATATATTCCACTTAGAGGGGGCCGCAAGTGCCAAGGCTCTGAGGCAGGAATGCACTGGCGCTAGCAGAGGTCGGCATCAGGGAGGCCTGACCAGGGTGGCTGAGCAGAGAAAAGGAAGGGAAGAGTGGAAGGACATGAGTCACATGATGGGGGCAGGCTGGGGACCAGGCAAATAATGTCGGAGGCCGCACTATGAATTCTCCATCTCATTCTGAATGCAGCAGGAAACCATCTTAGGTTTTGGACAAGACAGTGACAGGATCTGGCATTTTTATTTATTTTTTTTTTTTAAAGATTTTATTTATTTATTTGAGAGAGAGAGAGAGAGAGCACATGAGAGGGGGAGGGCCAGAGGAAGAAGCAGACTCTCCGCTGAGCAGGGAGCCTGATGCGGGACTCGATCCTGGGACTCCAGGATCATGACCTGAGCCGAAGGCAGTCGCTTAACCAACTGAGCCACCCAGGCGCCCAGGATCTGGCATTTTTAAAGGATCACTCCACCTGCTATGTTGAGAACAGACTGGAAACAAGACAAGACTAAAAGCTGGCCTACTGATCCAGGCAAGGGACGAAGGTAGAAACAAGAGCTTACGTTGACTTGGACCAGTGGTGATGATGAGACATCAGAATTTTTCTCTAGGAGAGAGCCACAAGGATGGCAGTGGTGTAGGGGGAGTGAGGGATGGCTCTGGTTTGGGGCCTGAATAATTGAGTGGCTATAGTCCCATTAACAGAGATCAGGGGCCAGCAAACTTTTTATGTAAAGGGCCAAATGGTAAATATCTTCACCTTTACAGGCCACACAATCTCTTAAAACCACTCATGTCTGCAGTTGGCATGTGAAAGCAGCTATCGATAATAAGTAAATGAATGGGGCATGCCTGTATTCCTATAAAACTTTCTTTAGAAAACCGGATTTGCTCATGATCGCATAGCTGATAGGGAGCCAGGATGAGAATTGAGGTCCACTGACCTCACTCTGGTGTTCTTGCTGTTTGGCCTCTCCTAATAAAATTTCTCCTGCTGTTGACAGTATGTGAGGCCAGCACTGGCTTAAATGCCACCAGGCGCTCAGTGAGTGTGATCCACGGGGCATCTGCAAATGGCCGAGGAGAGGTTCAGCAACACACATCCCAGGGAGGGGACAGAGGCTCACGTTATATCCCTGCTCTAAGCGGTATGTTTGCTTGCGGACTTTTCTAAGGTGTTCCATCTTGTCCTACTTACATCAACCTTCAGTAAGGTCACTGCAGTGAACTTGGGGCATGCTGTTCTTTGTCAGAGGAAATTTGCAAAATACTGCCAGTCATATCTTCCAGAAGCAAGAAAGAAGAAAAATACCCTACTGCATCATTTCAGTAGCTCTAACAAGATGAATCTAAAATCGGGTTTTGTTTTCCTTTTTGTCTTGCGCCAAGAAATAAAAAAGGGAGAGAGAGATCCTGGCTGTATTCCCTGTAATAACCTTTAATTACCGCAGTGATTAACAACCGCCACCTTTTCAGTTGCCTCAGGTGTTTCTGTTAGTTCTCTGACTATGGGTCCTAGAGGTTGGTAGCCTCGTGGCTTTAAGAGGAGGTAACTGATTGTCAGTTGTTACCGGCTTTTGTCCTTGTTGGCACCCTCCACATTTGCATCTGTAGCCTATTTCTCTGTGCCCATCAATAATCAGTCACTCAAAGCTCTCCGTGGCTTTCTCATCATAACCTCAAGGCCCCTTGAGCTCTTCCAGCCTATGTCCAGCCACTTCCACAAAGCTGTCAGAGGCATACGGAAGTCTGGCTCTCTCATACCACCAGGAAGCGATAGGAGACATGGGAGGTGGTCTTCTGCCCTGGCTACCTAGACCCTCCTAGACCCTCCCATTTCCACTCTAGATGACACATTATGAGGAAACCTTAAGCTCTTTCTTCTCTTTTCTGGTTCACGTCTAGAAATAAAGTGCATGACTCTCTGCCCTCAGATCCCCAAGCTTGTGTGAAGGATTTCTCCTGCTCCTCACCTCTTAGCTAACAGGCTAGAGCCAGCTCATATGCACCTGCTAGAGCCAGGTGTATATATCTCTTTCCAGCTCCACCAGCAGCGATGCTGTGTGTGTTGGTAACTTGAACTTGGCCATGGATGGTGGGAGTATTGACACCACAGAAAGTGGCAGACACTACAAACCAGGACTTTTTTTCATGGATAGCCATCTGTTAAACATTTAGCAGCACATCACTGCCCATTACACTTCACACCTTGATGGGGATGGGGGTGTAGGGCACACATGTCACAGAGCGCTTTCTCAAGGACACACTGATGGCCCAGCTCCTCTCTCTCTCCTCTTCACCTCCCTTCTCACTTGCCAGTCTGTGTAAACTTCTAAGTATAATGCACTAGAACTCTCAACAGGAATTCTTCCCAAATCTGCTGTTAAAGGCACCTAATTCCCACCTCCACACATTCTAATATCATGGGTATGAGTGCACCCTCGGCACTGGGGATTTTAAAAGCTCCCTAGGTAATACTAACATGCAGAAAAGTTTGGGAACAACTATTTTAAGGCTGTGGTTCTCCACCTGGTTGCACGTTAGTGTTATTGGAAGTTTGTGTGTAAATATACATATGTATGTGGGTATATATATAAAATAAATGAATGCCCACCAAAAATCAACTAAAACCGAGTCTTCACAGGTAAAGTCCAGACACTGGTAGGTTTTAAAACACCCCAAGGTGATGGTGATACAAGGAGGAGTTTGAGAACTACTAGTTTGCAGCGTAAGTTTTGGTTCTGCTAGTGTTGAAAGCTATGCTGGTCAATCCCAAAGCCTTTTCTCTGAATCTGTTTAGAAACTCAAAAGCTCCGAGATGCATGTCTTTCTCTCTGCTTTCCTGCTGTAACCACCCTCCTTTGTGGCAGTCTGTATGGAAAGGTTTCACTGCTGTGTGAACGGTGCGAGATACAGAGAGGGAAGTGTGCGTTCCTGTGGATGAATAACTCAGAGGTTACCATCTAAATTGTTCTCTGCTACAAGGATAGAAAGCAAAGCCTTAAAAACCAGATTCACTAGTTTTCTTCAAGAGAAAGGGGAAAATGGGGTAACGCCTAAGTGTGTCAGTTCAGGCTTCTATAACAGAATACCACAGACTGGGGGGGTTTATAAACAACAGACACTTATTTCTCACAGCTCTGGAGACCGGGAAGTCCAAGATCAAGGCCCCAGTAGATTCTGTGTCTGGTGAGGGCCCATTTCCTGAGGGAGCTCTCTGGGTCTCTTTCATAAGGGCAGAAATCCCATTCATAAGGATTCGTAAGGATGCCACCGTCATGACCCAAGCACTTCCCAAAGGCCCCACCTCCTAATACCATGACATTAGGTGTTAGGATTCCAACAGAAGAATAGGGCAGGGGTGGGGGGGGGGATGTAAACATCCAGCCCATAGCCCTTGGCTTCTGTTGTTGTTGTTAGTACTGGTGGTGGGAGTGGTGGCAGTCGGTTTGGTTTTTAGAGCTTAGATTGTTTTTCATACTTTTTTTTTCTCCCAGAAGCTCCGATCACCTTAGCAGTGGTGTGGCGATGGGGCTCTACATGGAGGTGAGAACAGTTACTCTATAGCCACATCGTTGCCCATTCTGGAAGCTGGAGCCTCTAGAATGCACAATTAAATCCTGTCCTGTGTTTTCTTTTTTAATTAAAAATCCAGTTAGATACTTTATAGTTCTCATTATTTTTATAATCTCACAGCCCAATGAACCCTCAAATTACTTCTCCCTACAAGATATCTCTCCCTTCCACTGAGGTTTCCTCAGGAGTTCATCCACCAGATCCTTTTTGCTCAGTCATGGCGGCCGTGGTAGCGGTTCCGGTAAAAGTACTGAATTCATTGCCAGCGCCACCGTGTCAGTGTGATACTGAGATGAATCCCATAAATACATCAACATTCCCACCTCAACGAAGTCGTTTGGCACATAGAGCAAGCTCGAATGCAACATGGAAAGCAGCACGTTCCACTCAGACGGACATGGATTTGGATCCCACCTCTGCCGCCAGAAAGACACATGGCTTTGGCAAGTTAGTCCTGCTCTCTGAGCCGGTTTCCTCATCTCTGAACCAACGATAATCATACTTTCTTAGAGGGTGTAACAAGGATCGTGGTTAATGTATTTAGAGGGTGTAACAAGGATCATGGTTAATGTATTTAGAGCTAGAAATTTAATACATTAAGTGGTTCCTTTATATTGTTATTTTCAGGTCTAGACTTAGCCACAAGACCACACCACATACTGTAATAAGGGTTTGGTTTGGTTTGGTTTCTCACAAGCAGAGAGAAACAGCAAGCTTTCGTTTTCCTTTTTTATTTTAATAAGTTAGCAACCGCTAACCTGTCCGTAGTGTTCAGCGTACTCTGTATGTGTATAAAGAAAGGACAGGGAGGCCAGAAGACGGAGTGGAGAGTGTACTGCACAAATGGTCAACTCTCATTCTCAAACCCCCAGAGTCAGCAATACAGAGTCACCTGCAGAGGGGAATTTGTTCCATCAGAAAACGATTCAGACGCCACCCTCGTTCTTATTTCCAGAGTTCCCCGTCTGTCGGTGCTCTTCTAGCTCTGACGGTGAAAAGCAGCTCTTGGGTGTGAGAAGTAGCTTCTTTGCCTCTGCGTTCCTCCAGCTGCGCTTTGTTTTTACCTCTAGAGAGCACTTGTCATGTTTTCATCTAAAATGTTCTTTACAGATTTGCCTCTCCCCTCCCCCCTTCCCTAGTGTTTCTCAGCCTCAGCTGCACTTTGGGATCACCTGGGGAGCTTTAAAAGATCCTGAAGTCTGGGTTCTACCCCCCAGACATTTTGATTTTACTGAACTTGGTGCAACTTGGGCATTTTTTAAAGCCCTTCGGGTGACCGTCATCTGCAACGGAGGTTCGGACCCTCTGGCCAGCACCCTCCCTCGACTGTGAACATCATGAGGGCAGTGACTGTGTCCTCCTCACTCTCATGTCCCAGGCGCATAGCATAGTGGCTGGCACAAGAGTTGCTCAATACATGTAGGTAGGTGTTTAAGATCTTGTCATTTCGGATTCTCTCCCAACTAAGGAAGGAAGTGATCAGGATATCCCTAACATTCTGATCCTAGAATCTTGGTCCAGTAATCCCAGAGGCTCTTGTAGTTAGATTCCCATGATCACCGGTTGGGTCAGGCCCTGGATAACGATGATACTAGTGGTGGTCCCCCAAACCCTTCCTTCCGAAATTGAATAGCTACAGGATATTCCATGTCATTTGGAAGCCTGGGAGAGAGAGCTCATCAATCCTGTTCACAAAGGAAAAGAATTCCCTCCCAGGAAATGCTTAATGGAAACAAAAAGAATACTGCAGCAGGATTTCCTTCTCAGTCCAACTTGAGGCACGCCAGTCTATCAATACATATGGCAGCCCGAGATCTGATTCCGTAATCCCCACTGCAACTCCCATGTCTAATCATTTGTTTCAATTGGGACACGTTTACTGAATGGACATTTTGTGTAAGGTTCTGAAATACGTTCTATGAAAAACACTAGGAAGGTTCTGTATAATAATAATAATACGTCAAAATTGCATAGAACGTTAAAGTTGACAACGCACATGGTGCGTTCTAAACTTGATACTTCAAAAGAGTCTTGTTCAGCCCAATCATATGCCAGTGAACTCACAAAGGTATCCAGTCCCCCCTTCACTCTCTTTGCCATGGTTACAGCAAATTCTAACACTTTGGTTTCCACATCTAAAGCCAGCCTCAGAGGAAAATAAGTTATTACTTGCCCAGGAATAATTTAAGAAGTTCTAGAAATACCTCACAGCCAAAAACACCTACCTACCTCCCCCACATCTGAAATTCCAGCATTTGAGATTCTTCCCTTCCTGATAGCCTGCTAGGAGGAGCAAGAGAAAACTCTCACAACTTAATGAATTTTTTTTCAACTTAATGAATTTATCAGCTGCTTCCTTGATCCCAAGAAGCATGGAAGAAGAAGGAAAGGATCAGTGAAAGTCTGGAGGAGAATAAAGAAAAAATGTTGGGGAGCCTGGAAAACAAATCTCTCCACCTCCATATCCCACTTAAGGTCATTGCTAAGTACTGCCCCACTTCTGCTTTGGATAAAGTGGTCATTCACTCAAAATGTCCAAGACAGCTCCAGTCCTTCTGTCTCAATAAGCTCCTTAAGTCGGCTAACTTTAACTTACTTGACATATTTTGTTTGTGTTGTTAAACCTTCTGAATATAAATTGCATATAAATGTCTCCAGATCGCCTGAGGGGGAAAAGAAAAAGTATTTCTCAACAGGGGCCCTACTGGCATTTTGGATGGGACAACTCTTCCTCGTGCTAGACATTTTCGCTCTCTCCCCCACTTCAGCAAATGGAAGTAGCACGCCCCCCAGTCATTGTGACAATCAAAAATGCTCCCACACACTTCCAAACGCTCGTTGGAAGCGTGGTACTGGCGTGGGTTCAGAATCGCTCATTTTACACCCTGAGCCAGCAAGACACAAAAGGCTCACAGCCATCTTGTGGAGGCATTTTGCCTACAGATTTTTGAAGATGAAGTTGTCATCTTACCTTACCACCTTCATTAACAAAACAAAAATTAGAACTCATCCAATCGTGTGACTCCCTTCTACCAGAAACAAGAAAGAAACCAGAAAGGATTCATCCTTCCCTTTGTGAGAGCTTAAACGTTATATATGTTCCTCTTAAGCCTTCTCTGAATTGGGTTGTTCCCAATAAATCTCCAATATACTTTAAATTTATTCTGAAACTTTCAAAGAGGATTATTGAAGTAGTGATGTCTGAGACCTTATTCAACACAACTTGAACTTGATCTCAGACGAGGAAGTTATGTCCTGTAAGGAGGAACATTTCAGTGTCCCTCAGGGGGCGCCATAACCCCTTCGCAGGCCTACCAGCCCTCTCTTAGGTGGTGAGGCTGGTCTGCAACCGGTTCAGTTCCATTATCAGAGGATTGGTAGCAAAGAATAACTCTCAAATGTGATCCAATGGGGAGCAACCAGGACAATTCTGGTAGCCCCATAGCCCTTTGTCTGTACCGAGGTCTCATAATCCAACCTGCTTGGATTCCTTCCCCCAACACAGTTTGATTATCTACAGCCATGGGTGATCCCAAGGTGAACCAAACTGTCCTGTTTCCAGGCAATGAGTCCCAACTTAACCCAATTTCCTTTGCAAGGGCTCCTGAACACTTCCATCTATTCAGACACACAGGACCTGTATTCATCTCACCAAGAAAGAATCCGAGTGCTCTATCTCCAGTTCCCTATGGCTAAGCAATCACTTGAAGTATTCCAAGCCTAATTGCTAAAATAATGCCATCAGGCAGTACAAGGTTGTGTCCTCGCTTTGCCAAGAACAGATATTAGGGAAATAGTCACTTTCTGTGTGTGTGTGTGTGTGTGTGTGTGTATAATTTTTTTTTTTGGTTAATTTTGAAGACAGACCCAGCAGTGCTACTCTTGGGTATATATCCAAAAGAAGTTAAGTGCCCAAAATAGCGCTTTTTTGTATGTTGTCCACAAAAATACCTATACAAGAATGCTTATATCAGCTTTTCTCATAGTAGGCAAAAAGTGCAGAAAAACTCATCCAGAAGAGATTGAGTAAACAAACTGTGGTACACCCAGGCAAATGGGATACACCCTAGCAATACAAAGGAATGAAGTGTTGATGTATACTACCACCATCTCAAATGTACTGTGCATAGTGAGAGAAGCCAGACCAGAAAAAAAGAATGGGTCTAATTAGATGAATTTCAGGAACAGGTGAAACTAATGTGTGGTGTAGGAAAACAGAGCAGTGGTTACCTCTGGGAGAGGGTGTCTTTGTGTGGGAGTATGAGGGGATTTTCCAGGGTGATGGAATTGTTCTATATCTTTATTTGGGTGGTAGTTATATGAGTATATAGATAAAAATTCATGGGGGCACCTAGGTTGAGCATCTGACTCTTGGTTTTGGCTCAGGTCATGATCTCTAGGTCATGGGATCGAGCCCTGCTCCGCGCTCAGAAGGAAGTCTGCTTGAGATTCTCTCTCCCTCTCCCTCTGACCCTCCCCCCATGTGTGCACGCACGTGCACTCTCTCTATCTCTCTGAAATAAATAAATAAATCTTTTAAAAAAATTTGTCAAATGAGGGGCGCCTGGGTGGCTCAGTTGTTAAGCATCTGCCTTAGGCTCAGGTCATGATCCCAGGGTCCTGGGATGGAGCCCCAAGTCGGACGGGCTCCCTGCTCAGCGGAAGCCTGCTTCGCCCTCTCCCACTCCCCCTGCTTGTGTTCCCTCTCTCACTGTCTCTCTCTCTCTCTCTGTCAAATAAATAAATTCTTTAAAACAAAATTTGTCAAATGATACACTTAAGATTTGTGTATTTACCGTAAGTAAATTATTCCTCAATAAAAAACTCCTAGGGCAAATGCAAAATGTTGTATTTAGAAGTCTCAGGGAAGAATTTCTCTTGTATGCAGTAATACGTGTGATGCCCAATGTTTATACTAATATTTCTCTCACCTATGTCATACTCTGTGAAATCATATTATTATGCTTTCCTCTAAATTATGTAATTGAGCACAAGTTGATGGGAGCCCTTTCTTCTCTGGGGCTGTTTGAGCCGGAGCAGCATCCAAGAGAGTAAGCAAAAGCCCTCCAGTCAGTGAGTGGTCTCAGTTTAAAAGCAGATTTGCTAAGGGAGGCACTTCATCCTTATCCCCAAAACCTTGCCAGGAATCTTCGAGACAGGCCTCCTTTCATGCGCCCTACTGAACTCTCCAATGACTGTTGGAACAATAACTGCCCTATGCCCCAAGTTTCTTCCTTTTCAAATTCAGTCTTTGCCCGTGTGAATAATTTATGACAAGTCTGGTTTAGAAGACAAATACACAGGCTCTACCTGATTGAATGGCCCTTTCAGCTTTTCAGAATGCAATAAAGCAATTCAGTGACCTAAAATTGTTTTCCCAAGCAAGCATTTAATTACTGCACAATTACTAGACCCTGCATCTGAACTGGCACTTGCTAACTCCAGAGCAAGAATAATTTGAAAATAAAGAAACTCTTTAGAAAATCATATTCCAGTTGTAGACAACAGCACAGTGGACTTCTTGACTACTTATCACATTTTTTTATCACGGTCAGATGAATTAGAATTTCAAAGGAAGTTGTTGCAGCATTGCTTATAGGGTTTTTGTTTCCCAACAGGCTAAGAAGAACTTGATGAAAGCTTGGTTTATTATTGCATGTCAGAGTTCAGGGCCACTAGCCGAGCTCAGCAGAGGCGAACCCACCAACAAGCTAGACTGAGTAAAGGACACTCCAGTAATCCTGTCGATTTTATCAAAACGTGAATGCATTCAACACCTAAGTTGTAAAACCTAAAGAACTTGTCATTCACACCTGTTTACAGGTTCCGAGAACATATAAATGGAAGATTAAAACTGGAAAGCATTGCCTTCTTAAGGAGGAGTTAGAGTCAGAAAATCAAGACCTACCAGTAGATCTTCAGGACCCACACACTCATTGCTGACCCCACGACTTTCTTCTTGGGTTTCCTGGAGTACTGTCTTTGATGGCATGCTTTAAGAGCAGGCCCTGAGACTCGGGTGTGTGTACATGTGATTTATCAAGGAAGAGCTTCCAGGAGAAACCAGTAAAAGGAAAGCAGAACAGGGCAGGGGAGGAAGCCTAACAGGTATGACCGCAGGGATCTGGGGATCTCCGCCATGTGGATCCCATGGGGAGCTCTGGAATATAAATGCTACTTTGAGGCGTAAGAGCACCAGTCAGTCATCGGCTAATGGCCCTAGGGTGGAGGTAGGAGGAGATAAACTCCTAACAACTTGCTTCCCTCCTGGTGTCTGAGAGTTGGCTCCACCAGCGGCACAAAGATAGGTCCCTAAAGAAAGTTGAAGGTAGTTGTGTTCTAGTAAATGTTTAACAACTGGTTAGGGGCTGAGGTGAGGGGGCTGAGGTGATTTGTAGCATTTGCTGACTTCTGTCGTGTAAATACTCCCACTGTGGCCAGTGTCCGACTACCAGCTTGTCATCACTGACCACGGGGTCTTGGAAAGAGATGCACAGACCCTCCACTGTATCGTATTTCTACTATACAGTTATAATACACATAAATAACCTCAAGAGCATAGATGATAGTAATATGTAGAAAAATAATTAGGAAGTAAGGAGTTTTGAGTCTTTACTGCCTTTTGTGTGATATAATTCATTTTTATTATTATAAGTGTATATAGTCAATTCTCATTACTCACGATACTAATGTTCTGTAAAGTTGCTGCAAACACTCAATTAGCAAATATTAAATTATTGCTTCTACAGGAAATACAGGGTTAGTTTCCTGCAAGCTTTTGGTCAAAATATTTTGCCAACTAATCAATGCATGACCTTGTTTTATGCATGTTTCTGTTTAAAGACAACTTATTTAATATATGTTGCTGATTCATTAGCGTTGAACTCATGACCAACAGCACTATAACTCATGTCTGAACAAAGCTTATTTAACACATGTATTTTCTCCATAAAGCACATCACAACCTTTTTGTGCTTAGGAACACGAGTCAGCACTTGAGCACTACACTTAGGCGCCATTTTCAACAGCGAAATTACTCACAAAAAGCACAAAAATGTGAAAAACCTGGCACTAAACATACCACGAGAAAGAAACTCATTTACAGTATGAGAGCTGGAACAAGAAGGTCTTGTTTGACCTCAGCTGGGAGACTGCACATTGGGCAACTTGAATTTTTCCAACTCTGCACGTGCACATGTTTGCAAGTGACCACAAAAGTGCCCCAACTATTGATTTGAGGCTTACAAATAAATTTTAGCGAGTAAGTGAATTCACAAATATGGAATCCGTGAATAATGGGAGTCAACTACATACATAATTTTTAGCAATGACTGTGTTTAACAGTCTACTCACAGAATTCCTGAAAATTTAGCAATCAGCTCTTGTGAGCCTGAATGAGCCAGCTTCAACACAGCCTTGACTGGACTGGACTGGACATTATCTTGACCACCATCTCCACTGGTCTGTAAACCACAATGCAGGAACCAGGTCCTGTTTATTTCATTATTCTGGCACTTAGCTCAATGCCTGGCTCATGGCAGGTAATCAGAAACTGTTGATGGATGGATGGATGGATGCAGTTCCCCTCTTTTTGTTATTATGGCAAAATAATAAAACTCACATTGGAAAGGCACTTCTGTGTCTAGAAAGTACCTTCCCATCCAAAGGTTATTTGGTGTTCACAAAATTCTGTGGCCAGCATTAACAATTTTACAGATAAGAAAATGAGGCTCTAAGATTTAGGTGACTTCCCCAAGATGACAATCAATTAGGAAGAAAGTCAGGACTCAAATCAATTCTCCCTACTTCAAATCCTATGTTCCTGCATCATACTAGGATTAACTGTGTCCCTCCGATTAATGAGTAGCAACAGCAAATACACCCATGCTATGTATGGGCAGGGTCCCCACATTTGCTTCAAAGGTTTCACCTGAACAAGTCACCAGTCTACCCGACAAACCAACAACAACAAAAACGACCTCCAATATTAACGATTCAGTCACTCGTGGTACAGAATTTAGTGTTCTCAATTTTGAAAGGCTTCAGATAACTGAAACACAAATCATCTAAGCACAACCGTTTCTGTAGGAACGGTTTTTAATAAAATGTGTCAAACACGTATTATATGCTCAGGCAATTTCTAAATTCTCAAATGACAGAAGTGTTCGTACGAGCTCCTGGATATCTCCTAAATCATATTTCCTTTAAGAGTAGTTTATTTCCTGTGCGTGTCCATACACAAATTATCTGCTTTTTCAACTTTTGCTAATGTTTTCTCTTTCGTTTACGGCTATGTGTAACAAAGGGACATTTCTAACTGCCTGTGTACCTGTTGTAAGTGGAGAACATAAGAACCACACTGAGCTTCAGAGGCTAGTCAGCTAAACTTAGCGGTTCAGCAACAAGTTCTGTCACCCAGCCCTCATGAAGCTCACAGTTCAAGTCACACACACACACACACACACACACACGAAATCTGGAACTGCAAATGGCCTCCTCGACTGTACTGCCATATTCAGGATTTTAACTCGTCCTTGGAGAATCCAGATCATAGTAATAAGCAGCAGTGCCTAAAACAGTGCCTTTTTCATAGTAGGTACTCGGCAAATGGCTCAGTGACAAGCCAGAGCTCTATGTTTTCCACCTAAATCTTCAGGAAAAAGAGAAAATGTAAAGTCATTGAGTAAAAGATCTTAGCTCTTGTCCTGGCCAGTGAGCCACCTATCAGCTCAGCTGCATTAAGGAAGAAGTTTGCTAATTAGGGGCACCTGGGTGACTCAGTTGGCTAAGCATCTGCCTTTGGCTCAGGTCATGATCTCAGGGTCCTGGGATCGAGCCCACGTTGGGCCTGTTCAGCAGGGAGTCTGCTTGTCCTCCTCCCACTCCCCCTGCTCGTGCTCTCTCTCAAATAAATAAAATCTTTTTTAAAAAAAAAGTTTGCTAATTATATGTAAAGTAACTTGGCACAGCTGGGCACCAGTAGCCTTAGAATGTATTAGTGTACGGTTCTCAGCTTTATTTCCTCTGTGCATTTGTCCATACATGTATATGTATGGACAGGAGTACAGGGTATGGACAGGGAGCTCGTGTAGTGATGAAAAATGAGACTCAACTTATCAATGTGGTGAGATGAGTCCGTTCCAAGAGTACAATCTGCAGGAAGACTCAAGAAATCCTTTGACCTAGCAATTACACATCTGGGAATTTAGCTTTAGGAAATAGCGCAAGACTGATATGTGAAGAGCTCCCACAAATATTTAGCAAAAACATAAAGAGCATACTTTTTTACTTGGCAAATGACTTTAACAGAAGATGTTTCAGAGGAAGAAATAAAAAGAATAAATAGTTATAGGAAAGATGTGCAGTGGTAAGATGTCATTTTCATCCATCCATCAGCCTGGAAGAATGGAAAACAGTAAGAGCCAGCATCATCAAGGTTGCAGAAAAATATTGGAGGAGTGTACCCTACATTTATATCTATTGAAATTGCAAGCGCCTATACTCTGACCCTGCTTTTTCACCTCCAGGCATCTACCTTCTAAAAACATGTGCAGAAAAATGCATATGCAAGAAGAGTTATCTCAGTTACCATTTATTGTAATAAATAAACAATTTATTTAAATAAACAATTACAAACAGCTAAAGGTCCATTACCAGGGGAGTCATTGTGTTAATTATGCCATGTTGGTCCAATGGACTAATACACAGCAGGTTCAAAGAAAGAAGTGGGTCAGTATATGAATATGGAACCATCACCATGACATATTGTTAGATGAAAAGAGCGACTTGCAGAATAACACATAGTATTAGATCTCATTTAAGGAACAAAACACTATGAGTTACGTACATATACTTGAATGTATATGTATGGACAGGGGGTATAAAGAAAGGCACAATGAACTCCAGTTGCTACTTGTCCGCAGGTGAGTAGATGGAGAGTCAAAGTAAAGGGACATTTTTATGTTTTACTGTGTGTGCTACAGTACTGTCGTAATTTTGCAAGTGAAAATGCAATTATGTACTGCTTCAATGATTTATAAAAACAAAAAATACACGATAAAAGATTTTTTGAAACACTTCATCTAGAAAGAAGTGGGTGTCGGAAGGCAGAAAAGCAAAATGGAAGTTCTGAAAAATAAAAAGACTGAGTGGCTGTGTGTGACTGAAGGTTCAAAGACCACTTGCGGACTCTCTACCCCAAAGTTAAAAATTGGCCAGTGGGAGGAAGAGGCCAGGAATCACAGGGAATTCTGTCGGCTGCTGGGGCTTAACTTAATCTGATCAGAACCTGGATAGAACATGAATAAAAAAATGTTCTTTCCACTTCTCTCTGTGGTAGATTAAAGATAGCCACAAATTATTTGATGTTGCTCCCATCAAGAAATGGAGTCTCTTTCCCATCTTGAATCTAGGCATGTCCTGTGACTTGCTTTGACCGGTAGAACATGGCAGAAATGACAGAGGGCTGCTCTGGGCCAAGGCTTCAAGAAGCCTGGCAGCTTCCACTATGTAGGGGGAAGCCAGCTAGCAGTGAAGAAGTCTCACTGTTCTGAGACTCCCATGTGAGGGCCCAGCTAGCCATGTGGAGAAGCCACCCAGCAAAGAACTAAGGGCCCAGACATATGACCACAAATGACCAGCCCCACCAATATTCCTAGTCATTTCAAGCCACCCAGCCAAGCACCCAGACACTGTGGAGCAGACAAGCCCTCCCCACTATGCCTCTCCAAATTCCTGAATCACAAAATCATAAGCAAGTAAAATAGCTATTGCTTCAAACCACTAAGTTCTGGGGTAGTTTCTTACTCAGCATTAGGTAACCAAAACTCTCTATGCTGTTCTTTTTCTCCCCTTCTCCCAACTATAAGAAGACTTTGCAGGGATGTGTAGTCTGACAGAGCTGGCTTTTATTACAAATCCTGTAACCACAGTGCTGACCATGCAAACTGACATTCTGACCCAAAAGATGCACTGTGCCAAACACTCAGAAAGCTATCTTCCTAGAAACTTCCAACTAAGTATTGTCAGAGAGCCAAAATAGTGCATGGGTGTTTTCGAGCTGGAAATAATCAGGTCACTGTTGAATTTGGAAAACCAAATTGCCAGCCCCTGACATCACAAAAGGGTTGCTCTTCTCTGGAACCTGCTCTGCACGAGCTCATCCAGAGGCTGGACCCTCCAAGGGATCCACCCTGGCTCATCCACCTGGTCCTTCTCCATGCCCGTCTCGGCCCTGACTACCATGAATAGAGAGTGTCTGGGAGTCATTGAGGGTCTGAGGGAGCTGGCAAGTGAGGAGGGTCACAGGTGTGGGTGGGAGAAAAGCCACAGATGTGGCCTTCAGAGATCATCTGGGTGGGCCCTAGGACTAAGCAGCCAACAAGAATGAGACCCAAGAAAATCTGGCTACTTGACTTCTCCCAGCAGGAAATGGGCAGTCCCTGTCAAACTTGGCCAGAAGCTTCTGCAAATGCAGTTTTTCTGGCACACCGAGACAGGAAGTTACTTGGTTTCCCTAAACCTTAAAGTCAGTCTGTCCCTACGAGTCACGGCTTCTGACATGCACATCCCACTAGTCACCACAGCCCAGAAACTAGAAAACCCTGTATTCATCCAGATGAATGTGCACAGATGTTTCCGACTTCACTGTCCCATGAAAAATGTCACTGAATTGCTCTTTCTCATCTTGGGAACTCTGACTTAGTTTATTGGGACTTTTTTCTGGCTGTTCAAGTTTTGAAACATCCCAAGAATGATCATTTTTAGTTGTTCTGGGTAAATAGATGTGGCCATCATATAGCTTAGACCTAGAGCCTTGCTACTCTGTGGACCAGCAGCACCGGGGACTTCGCTAGAAATGCAGACTCTCAGGCCCCACCCTGGATCTACTGCTACCCGCACCTGGTGCTTAATGAGATCCTCAAGGGATTTGTGTGCACAGTAACATTTGAAAAGTGCTGGTCTGGGGGACCACATCCCTTGGTGGTTGCTCCAGAAACAACCGGCTCCTCCCCATCCTCCTCCCCCTCCCCAGATTCCTTGCAAGCAGAATCATTTTTCAAGAAACATGGAAAGTGGATTTGAAGAAGAAAAGCAGGCCCAAATAGACCAACACACTGCCTCATATAGCAAGAACTCAATTAGGTAGCGGTAAGACTTTGCCTAGGTGGGGGTTCTTGAGGGTTGAATTGTGTCCCCCAAAAAGATATGTTGAAGTCCTAACCCCCCAGTACCTCAGAACGTGATCGTATGTGGAAATAGGGTCCTTGCAGATGTAATTAGTTAAGATGAGGTCCCAGCGGAGTGGAGTGGGCCCTCAGTCCAATATGATTGGTGTCCCACACTCAGGAAGAAGATGGCCAGGGGACTATGGTGGAAGAGATTGGAGGGAGGCATCTACAAGCCAAGAAATGCTAAGGACTGCTGACAACCATCAGAAGCTGGAAGAGGCAAGGGAGGATTCTCCCCCACAGGTTGCAGAGGGAGCATGGCCCCGCCAACACCTCGACTTTGAACTTGTCGCCTCCAAAGCTGTGAGACAATAAGGCTTCTGTTGTTTTAAGCCACCCAGTTGGTGGCACTTGGTTACGGCAGCGCTAGGAAACTACTAAGATGGGCAAGGGTGTGGATGGGGCTTGCAAACTGTCTGTAGAATCGTACCCACCCCCCTTTCTGAGCCCCAGGCCAGGGCCTGCCAGGGTCTCCTCCACAGGATTCCCTCCCTGCTGCTTCGTGGCTGAAGATTATCTAAGCACTATGGCTATCTTGGGTGATAATATCACAGAAACAACTTTCCTAGCAATCAGAAGGGAACAGAAGTCAAGAATTTTAAAGTGCCTGGTACACCATTGTCCTGCTCTGTTTTAAGCACCTTAACAACTCAAAGGACCTGAAAGCACAAATGCCCTTCAGAACCTAACTCTTCACCAGAAACTCAGCGACCAAGCTGGCTGGATTGTTGAGGAGGACGCTACAGAAAATAGCCCTCATCTGGCCTCCTCTTAGCTCTCTTCCTTTCACCGTAGCGAGAACTCTTATCTGGTTCTGGCTTATCCTGCTTAGTGCCACATGGAACCTTCTGCTGTTCTTCAGCAACTCCACTGATGCATTGTAACCCTGAACCTCAGGCCGAGAGGGGAAATCCTGCCCAGCGCCCTTTCTCAAGATACCGAATGTATGTTATTTATTTTCTCTTATCCCTCCCTGTGGTTTACCAAGCATTTCGAAAGATCTTAGAACCAAAAAGAACCTCAGTAAACATCTGGTCCAACTGTCTTACACATGATGAAATGGAGGCTCAGAAAGGTCAAATGTCGGGCCGCAAAGCCAACATAAAAACAAAACAAAACAGAAAACTCAGGCTGTCCAACTCCCAGGCTCTGCGAGCCTCACGGCCACAGTGAATAGACTGCCTTTTGACCGTTTTTTATCTGAGGCAAGGTTTAGGAGACCAAGCAACAACTGGAGCACAGCCTTTGAAGTCAAACAGAGCTCAGTCCGAGCTCTAAATCCTCCACCTACATGGTGGGTGACCCTGAGCAATTTCACCTCTTGGTTTCCTCATCCCATATAATGGGGACAACGCCACCACCTCAAAGATGGCTATGATGATTTCTGTGATAACATATGGGAAGTTCTGTGTCAGTTGGGGTGGTTTCAGCTCACAATGTCTTCGACTGCACTCCCCAGCTCCCCACCCACCTCCGCCCCTTAACATTTCTGTTCCTCACTATTGGCTTCAGCATCAGGCAAGCAGCAAAATGGCGGCAGCTGTTCCAGGTATCTCCTCTGGGCACAGCAACTCCAAGGAAGAAGAAAGCCTATCTCTTTTTGTGGCTCCTTCTTGGGAGTAAGAAAACATTTTCCAGAAGCTTCCCAGAAATTGTCCTAGTCTCACTGGCCAGATTAAGTCACATGGCCATTTAAGGGGAATGGGAATAATCTTAACCAGGCTATCCCTGAAGATGGGATCAGTTCCCTCTGAGACACATGGCTGAAGAAATGTAGGGTTCTGTTAGAAAAGAAAGTAGACTAGATGCTAGGTAGGCAAGATAGGCAAGAAGCACTAGCAATTACAATAGATGTTTCCCGTTAACTTATTTTATTGCAAGTGAAGAAGACACTTCTGGAATATTTTAGATAACCCTTCTGACAGATTTGAAATTACCTCCCCTCCCTCCATACCATTTTGCCCAAATGGAGTTTCCTGACATTCCTGCTATAGCATCCCCCCCCCCCCCCCGGGAAGTATGTCAACTCTTAGCTATTCCTCCCCAGTGACTCACCAAATATGTGGGCTGCCCCTCACAGTTGTACTGGAATTGAGTATCTAAGGATAAAACCATCCATACGAATAGCGCTCTCAAGTTTACAAAGCTCTTTGATACATATTATCTCATGTGAGCCTCTACATCTGAGAAGAATGAGGAACAGGGAGAGGTGAAACAATTTGCCCAAGGTCCTTAGCTAATAAGTGGCAGTACTATCTAGAAAGAGACCACAAATGCAATTGTTTTCTGCTGTTTTGCTTTGCCACTAGCAATTCCAGGTAGAAATTCGGCCGACATGGCAGTCACGAGGGGTTATTGGTGCCAACAGAACGGTGGAGTTCCACATTCTATCTCCATCCTGTATACCCTTTCTTTCCAGATCCACCCATTTTCTAATCCAAAATCTTCCTAGAAGCACAAATGAAGCCTTCCTTAATTCAAAGTAGAGCTACTCATTTATTTACCAAACACTGATACAGCACATGCTTTGCACCAGCCATTAGGCAACATGCTTGACAAATATTAATTCATTTAATCCCACTTAGTTCTGTCTGCTTAGTGAAGCCCAATGTCCTTAGGTCATACCTGTTTCACAAACACCTCATATAATTTATTCTACTGGATATCCACTCAAGGATGAGACCCCAAAATGGCCCAGAATTCAGGAACAGATCAAACTTCTGGACAAAAATCTTTCCAGAGCTAGCCATCTTTTCTCTTACTCTTGTGTTAGAAGCAACCTATGCCCAAATTACCCAGTCAGAGCAAATATGTAAACAAATCATGCTACAGCCTGCAATTGCTTGAGGAAAAATCTGGATTGTCCTAAACTTATCATAGAACATAATCCTTTCATAACCCCCTTTTCTATCTTGGCAGATTATAATCTTCCTTAAAAGGCGAAGGAACTTTCTGGTTCAAGTTTGGGAGGGCCGAAGGGCATCACTTGGTGCTGCTTTTGTGTGGACACATTCTTAATCTTCCCGTTGGTGTTTTAAAATAACAGATCACCCATGGAAATTATAAACTGTACCTTATAAAAGTCCCTGTGAAGTGCTGCCATTTGCAAGAAGGGCTTTCTGACAGCCCAAGAAGTCACAATATGTCTCCTGCTTTTCATGTGACAGTAATTACTATCTCAGCTCTAAGTGTTTACTCCCGCCGCCGAGAAAACAACATTTATAAGAGGTTCCAGCCGTGAACCATTACTGTTTGCAATATGGGAGGATAAAGCCTTCAAAGTATAAAAAGAGAAAACCTAAGATATTTTGTCTCCTTTAACAGTTTGGGATCAGCCTTTTAAGGAGGATATGGTCAACAGCCTCACATGCTTGCAAAAACAAGTCGCAGTTGTATAGATTTGATTAACAACGTACCAGCAGGTGTCAGGTTTTTTTTTCTCTTACACTATTTTTCTTTTTTAAATTAAAGTTTGCCACAGAAAAACCAATAAAAATTACTGCTCCTCATACCTTGGGGAACTAGAGAAAACTCTGTCAGATTCTAAGAAATTTGCTTATTTGAAAACATGGGGGGCGCCTGGGTGGCTCAGTCGGTTGAGCGTCTGCCTTCGGCTCAGGTCATGATCCCGGGGTCCTGGGATCGAGCCCCGCATCGGGCTCCCTGCTCAGCGGGAAGCCTGCTTCTCCCTCTCCCACTCCCCCTGCTTGTGTTCCCTCTCTCGCTGTCTCTCTCTCTGTCAAATAAATAAATAAAAATTTAAAAAAAAAAAAGAAAAGAAAACATGGTTCACTTTGCTAGAAATAAATTGCCTTTGGTTGAACACGCTGAATAGGTACTCCTCTGTAAAATGTCAAGTGAAGAAAATGAAGATTTCCTCCTTCAAGCTTTCTACACCAGGGCTTCCTAGATCTTAGCATGTGTAAGACTTCAGCAGCTCGTCAAAGTACAGATTCCTATAGCCCCCCAGAGAATCTGATTCAGTAGGTCTGGGGTGGAGACCAAGATGCTTGAACTCTAACAAGCCACCAGTTAGTGCTGATGCTGCTGGTCTGGGAACCAACCACCCTTTGACCAGCACTTGTCTACACCAGTAGCCTCTTCAGTGAACGCCGGCATTTCACCTTCGGAGATTCCTTTCCTGGGGTAAAGAAATGTGCAAATTAAATACCAGCCCATGTGACCAACTAAAGAAAGCTGTGTTCTTATTTTGGGTTTCAGTTCAATTCTGCAAACTTACTCTGCTGTCTTGCACTATGCCCGCTGAAGACAACAGTTTTACTCTTAAGAAGATTCCTATCTCTACATGTACATAAATACCAAGGCAAATTATAACAAGACTGTGATATGACGAATACCAAAAATGAAGACCACACTCCTAGTAGAAGCTAGCATTCAGGGAATGTCAAAGGAAAGAGGAATAGGCAGGGAATGGTCAGAGAGAGCTTACAGAGAAGGTTTGCAAGATGCTTTATACTTTGCCATAGAGCTTTCGTATAATCTCACGTATCCTATAGAACTAGAACAATCCTGTGAAGCATATATGACTTTCTCCAATTTGTAGATGAAGAAATGAAGGCCGAGAGAGCTAACATAATTTGCCAAAGTTATATTAAAAACAAATGAGTAACATTTTAAATGGTGGAACTAAGATGAAGGGCATCCCCAGATGGAGAAGAAGCAAGAAAAGAGGAAGAAAATGAGAAGATACGAATTATCACAAAAATATTGATAGTAAATAGCGGGCATTTCTTGACCACTTAATACTGCCAGACACAGTCCTAAGAGCTCAGTATACATTATCTCACGTAATCCTAAAGAGCAATCCCATAAAATAAGTATTATTATTGTCCCCTTTTATAGAAGAGAAAAACTGAGGCACAGTGAGGTCAAGTAACGTGTCCAAGGTCACATAACTAAAAAGTGGTTCTATCAGAATTTGAACCTAGGCTTCTTAGAGTTTTAGTAGAGAGCAAAAGATGGGCTGTATGACTAGTATTTTTGTGCTGGAGGTGAAGGGGAGCTGAGGTTAGGAAAAACTCTTGCATGTCTACCTAAGAACATCAAATTGGACTTGATGTGGTAAGCAAAGGGGAATTAATGCAAGTTTTATTTTAAGTATGGGAATGAAAAAAATCAAAGATCTATTTTAGAATGATATCTGTAGCAGCATTGTCTAGGATGGTCTGGAGGGGGACAGAGAAGAGAGGCAGGTAAATCAGTTATGGCTGTCAGGATTCACCTGAGATGAAGTGTGATGTTTGTATGGTACTTTACTCTTCGCCGTAGAGTTTGCATGCAATCTCATTTAGTCTTTAGAATAAGTCTGTGAAGTAAATATTATTTGCCCCATTTTATAGATGAAGAAATGAAGGCTTAGTGGGTGAAAAAGAATTTGCCAAAGTTAAAAAGCAAGGAAAGCTGGAGCCAAAGAATAAAGTTCAGAGCTAACATTATGCTTCCGTGAAAGAAAATTTGGAAACCGTGGCTGGGATGGCTCTCGTGGTGACTTCCCATGGCAGCATAGGGTCCTGAGCTCTTAGTGAAAAGAGGCTTCCAGGATCAAAAAAGATTAGGTGAACCTGGGCTGTCTGCTGCAGAACTTTTCCAAAAACTCTAATGTATGTGTGCACTGCAAAGCTGTAAAACAGCGGCTAAATAGCATGGTGGCTACAATGAATGATACTGTATTGTATACTTGGAAGTTGCTAAGACAGAAAAATCTTAAAATTTCTCACCACAGAAACAAATGGTAACTATGTGAGGTGATGGATATGTTAACTAACTTTATCATGGTAATCAGTTTGCGATACGCATGCGTAGCACATCATCACATTGTATATATACCTTACACTTACACAATGTTATATATCAATTATATCTCAGGAAACTGTAGAACACAGAATCAATGCAAACTCCAAGAACAAGTAGGCTGTGATATATGTCATTTACCAAAAAGAAAGGATTGGCCCACAGAAAGCTTGTTTTTTGTATAATACATGTTAACGGTAGGGTACAGTATGTGAAACACTTCCCTAAGGAAATTATTATCAAGAGAGTCATCATAGGATTGCTTGCTGGACCTAGAAGTGGATCCAATGGGTGTCTTTGGCACTTCCATGCTTCTGTGTGTGAAACTTGATATTGGAGCATTTAATAAAGGCTGGTCATTAAAAAAAAAATAGGTATCCCCCTCATCGCCCTCACTATCTGGACTTGTTATCCATGTTCTCACTATCTGAACTCAATACCCAAATAGATTTGGGAAAGCAAGGAATACTTGTATTTACTTTTCTCTAATGCGACACATATGCCCTGACTTCCATAGGGAAAGAGATAAGGTAAACCTGCATGGAAATCGTTGATATTAATAATAACATAACAGGCTATGGCCCCTTGATCGCCTGATCGCACCATTCCCACCCTCCTTCACTCCTCTCTTTGTCGGAGGGCTCTGGCTACCTGCAAACTACCTTTCCCAGACTCCCTTGCCTGTTGGCTTCTGCTTGGGTTCTGCCAATGGGAGAGGATGAGAGGAGATTGGAAGGTGGAAGAAAGGGAGAAGACGTTTTTCTCCAGCTTCTGGTGGTGTCTGTGGCATAGAGATGGCCTTCTGTCTTTCCAGCACATGTGGTGATGGACAGTGGCTGGTAGCTGCCAGCAAGTGAGGGTGACAGTAGCAGCTCTGACGTCACGCGCAGCTGCAGGCTCGGGTGGCCTTTGGTGTTTTCGGGAGTGACAGGATTCTCAGAGCACCAGCAGTGTGGGAACAATTTCAGTGAAGAGCATGCTCCTGGGCTGTGGGAACAGCACCTCTTCCGTTTGGCTCCTCCGGTCCTAGCAATGGTTTCTGGGTAGGGTAGCTTCCTGCCGTTTCTACTCTTGGGGTCTCCTCCTTTCCCCTTGTGTTCCCTGAGCATGGCCAACACTCTTGTAAAGCATTTCCTGTATTCAATTCCCTCTGAAAGACCTAGGGTGGCTCCGCCGTCCTGACTGATACCCCCCCACAACTGAGCTTTCCCACACTCCTGCAGTATTTCTTTAAAAAAAAAAAAAAAAGATTTATTTATTTGACAGAGAGAGAGAGACACAGCGAGAGAGGGAACACAAGTAGGGGGAGTGGGAGAGGGAGAAGCAGGCTTCCCACTCAGCAGGGAGCCCGATGCGGGGCTCGATCCCAGGACCCTGGGATCATGACCCGAGCCGAAGGCAGATGCTTAACGACTGAGCCACCCAGGCGCCCCTCCTGCAGTATTTCTTAAGCTTTCCTACAGAAGCCCTTCTAAAGGTAGAGAAGGACGAACGTGATTTCTTTTTTCTGCGTACCTGGCATCTGATGGTTTAGCCCCAAGCAGTTTCCCAAAGGAGGAGATATATTTTCAGTATCTTGTTTCATGTTAACATTTTTATTTTTATAAAAATATGCATCATGAATGACTTGACATTAAAGATGCATCGAGTTTATCATGCGGTTCTGCTTACCCTGGCGTGTGACCGCGTATGCCTTTGTGGTGCAAATAACTCAGTTTGAAAAGCAAGAATCCCAGGTGCTATCTGAAACTATCTTAGCAGTCGGTCACCAAAGCACTAGCACTTGTCCTTAGAGAGCAAACCTTGGGAGGCAGCTTGGCAAAGTGGAGAACATGGCCTTGGAGGCAGGCAGGCTGGATTCCCATCCTAAGCGTCATCTGCTAGCTGTGTGACTTAGAGCCAGTTTCTTAACTTCTCTGAGCCTTTCCCTGTTTATAAACTGAACCTAGGAATCTCTAACATACCAGGTTGTTATGAGGATTTGCTATAATATAGGTTGAGTGCTTGGGACCGCCTAGATGCTTAAGAAATGCTAAATTGCTGGTGTCATTATCTGCTAATGGAAATTACAGCCTTTCCTGGTTGGTTTCCAAGTGCCTCCTCTCTGTAGCTCTTGGGAATGAAGAGAAGTTAATAGCCCACTCCCATATGCATCAGCCAAAAGAAAACTTTCTAGAAATCGATTGTTGCTTCTCATCAGGAAGAGGATAGGACTCCTTGATCCAGTGATTGACTTGTAGTCAGCCTTCACCTCACCTGCCAGGGACCTGCTTCACGGAACGGGGTCACTAATGACACCTCTATTATGTGTGCTGCCTCTCTCATTCTCTCCTACCCCACAGCGCCAAGTAACGTCTGGAAAACCAGGCACAGCTTCTGCCCAGTAACTTATAGTATAAATACATTTTTCTATAATTGTAGGATGTATAAATCCACTGCTGAAATCACCCTGGCTGTGCCACATTTAACTCAAGACAAAAAATTTCATAAAATGGGTGGCCTGAGCTTCAAATTTTCGGGAGGGAGGTGTCGTTTGGGATCACTGATATTTATTCCCCTCTGTCCCTAAGTGAAACTTCCATGTATTATTATAAGCTCTAATAGTCATAATAAGCTGTATCACTATCAAGAAATGGATAAGTCTAAGATACTGTATTTAAAGGACATTTGCTGTAAGGTATTTGCATTTGTGAGACAGTGTGGTTCCTAGCTGTTAGCATCGCCTCCTGTCACTCCTTTTCTCTTCTTGCTGTCCCCATGCTTCTCTCTTCAACACTGAATGCTAACTGGGCTAGTGTAAACAGACCCTGTTTTAAATTTTAAATGAATTATAATAAACCAGAAGAAATTCGATCTTAGATCTTAAAGCTTTATTTTAAAGAATTATAGGGGCATCTGGCTGGCTCATTCAGAAGAGTGCATGACTCTTGATCTCAGGGTGGTGAGTTCGAGCCCCACGTTGGGTGTAGAGATTACTTAAATAAATCTTTTTAAGAAGAATTATGAAGTAGGTGGCTAATTGATTTGAAAAGAGGGCTTGGGGGTGCCTGGGTGGCTCAATCAGTTGAGCAGCTGCCTTTGGCTCAGGTCATGATCCCAGGGTCCTGGGATTGAGTCCTGCATCGGGCTCCTTGCTCAGCGGGGACCCTGCTTCTCCCTCTGCCTGCCACTCCCCCTGCTTGTGCGCTCTCTCTCTCTCTCTGTCAAATAAATAAATAAATCTTTTTTTAAAAAAAAGAGGGCTTGGTACATTTACAAAATAGCAGGTACTTACTTTGCAGAGCAATAGAATTTTTTATAGAGATGAATGAATTCTGTTTACTTAAAATGTAATCAGCTTATCTACATCAGCCTGTCAGTAATCCAACACTACCATTAAAGACTACACAGAAGATCCATTTATTCTTTCAAAGCATAAATATTTGTCGGAGACCCACTGTAAGTCCGGCATTGCAATAGGCAAAGACTGATACACTTTCTGCCATTGTGAAACTTAGAGTCTAGTGTGGCAAGTAGAGCCAGGGGCTTGAATAGTGGTCCCCAAAAGCTATGTTCACCTGAAACTTGTGAAAATGTCCTAAATCCAATCAGTATCCTTCTGAGAGACCAGAGGAAGACTCTTGAGACACAGGGAAGAAGGTCATGTGAAGACAGAGGTAGAGATTGGAACGATGCAGCCACAGGCCAATGAAGGCCAGGAGCCACCAGAAGCTGGAAGAGGCAAGGAAAGGCTCTCACTTAGAGCCTTTGGAGGGAGCATGGTTCTGCCAACAGCTTGCTTTGAGACTTCTGGCCCCCGGAACTGTGAGAGAATACAATTCCGTACAATTCCACTCTTTTAAGCCACCAAAATTGTGGTAATTTGTCCATCAGTCCTAGGAAACTAATACAGCGGACTCTAGTCAAGTAACCGTAAAATAAATATAAAATTGCAACTGTGCTAAAAGCTATGATGAAAAATTAAGTGATGTAGCCAAAGCACTCACGTCAGGGATTTGAGCTCGTCAGGGAGGGAATGATCTGAGGGATGAAGAGCAGAGGGAACAGCACATGGGAAGTCCCCGTGAGAAAAGACGGCACTGGCTAGTACCAGGTGCAGGGAGCGGGGAAGGGGAGGTGACTTTCAAGATGACCTTGAGGTTTCAAGATGAGGTCAGCCCAGTTCACCTTGATCAGACCTCACTCGCCATTTTAAGGACTTTGGTGTATAATGTAAGATCAACAGAGAAGAATCCACATATATTAAGTTCAAAGTATGGTATGTAATCCATACAGAAAATTAGGCAGTTGGTTGAAAAAGCTCCAGAAAATGAGAATCATTAAAAATGACACATGGATACCTTTAACATTTTATTTGAAATGTGCCTTCATGCCCCAGTCCCTCCATGAAGATTCAAGACTTGGTCTTTAAGTATGGGTTAGATGAGTGTCTTTCTTTGGTCTCTTTCTTATCTTTAAGGTGTTGTCTATGGCTTTCCATTTCAGTTTCTTCTAAGAAAGAACTAAAAGACACTTGCAAAGCATTCTGAGTGCCGGGTCCTTCTAGAGTTTTATTTTATGAGGTCTTCTGCAGATTTCTCACTCATACTTAATTGAACAACATTCTTTATAGCCATCTGCCTTTAGTGAGTCTTCCCAAAGCATTCAACCTGGTTTTCAGAGAAAAACATTCTCTGAAATATAAATGTGTTCATGTTTCATCAACTTACATAATACTTCATTAAATTGGGTCATTATTTCAAAAACTGACAAAAACAGGTTAGAGACTCTTAGTAAACATATAGCTCAACTGGTAGGAGCAGAAATATGTGAGCATCCTCGTTAGTAGTCTACTAGCAATGAGCAATCAGTATGCCATGGGCATGGGTTGTATAAATGGGGAGCACTGGTCACTCCAGCCGATTGATTACGTGGATGTCCGTTACAAGAATAAAATGAATCTGGATTTTATGAAGAATGGATTTAACAGAGCAAAGAATAGATGGTTGCAGGCCAATTAGGAGGCTAACAATAGTCTATGTGAGGTATTTGTAGCTTGGATTTGTAACTTGGTTCTCTAGAATGGTAATGGAAAGAAATGCCCACATTCGAGAAAGATTTAAATAAAATTGGCAAGATGGTGGGTTGGATATGGTGAGAGATAGGGAAGTGTCAAGGATGACTCCAAGTTTCTGGTTTGCAAAACTGGACAGGTAATGATGCATCCACTGAGTTGGGTTGTGCTGGAATTGGACCAAGTTTGAGACGAGTTTGGGATATGTTGAGTTTGAGGTACCTTTAATGTTCAAAAGGGGTCTAGAGCTGGGAGGAGATATCTGGGCTAAAGTTCAACATTTAAATACAATCATTTTAACCAATGTGTTAATGTCATGGCAACTTTCAATCAGCAGTAATTGTGCTTTGATTAAAATCTCATTAGCTGAAATATTGCCCCAGCACAAAAACTGTCAGGGCAATTTTGCATTACATTTGTACATTATAAAGCTGTACGTTGCCAATATTTAACAGCCTGGTTGGAAAAAAGAAAAGAAAACCACACGTACACCATTCCATAGGGACGAACTTTCAAAAGAAAATCCGATTCATTACAGTTTTTCTCTATCCCTCATCAGTAGTAACGTACATTGTGTGCTTTCTGTAGGCATCTTCCAAAGTGTTCACATATAATTTTAATTCATTCAGTCTTTGAAAAGATTCTTTAAGGTAGATACTGATATCGTCATGTTCATTTTACAGTTGAGAAGGGTGAGGCACAAACTGTTTTAGTATTGCCCACCCTGTTAAGTTGGCAGAGCTGTGAATCAAGCCACGGTGGCCTGTCTCCAAAGCCAGTGTCCGTAACCCCCGGGCCTCACTGCCCCTGGGAAGAGGAGGCGTCAACAGCCACAGGACTTCTGGGCACATGGCATACTCTGGAATTCTAACGCCGAGGAGGGAAAACGGAGCAACCATCATCAGTCTTCTTTGATTTTCCTCACTGTCCACAGTCATGCAGTTTCCCAGCCCCCAGGTTCCTGTGTTTTTAGAAAAACACATTCTCTAAAGTAACAACACGAATTGCTTCTTCAAATGTTTTTGAGTCTTTGTGCTGCTGGCTCAGATAGCTTTCTTGCTGGCACAGGAAAGCAATAAAGCCAATAAGGAAACTATGAAGAAGAAAGCTTCTCTAAAGAGATCTGAAATCAGCTTTCAAAGTATGTACAAGAAGGATATGTTTGCAAAACAGTAAGAACTGTCTCCAAGACTTTCTGATAGCTTTAGCAATACTGGGCACTTGACATCTGTGCAAAAAAAAAAAAAAAAAAAACCTTTTATCTCTGAAATAGTAAAGACATCATAACATCAGATCAGCATATTAATAACAAAGGACTTGTTTTGCTATCGGGCAGCTAAAACATATTTCTTTGCTAGGAAATATTTTCTAGATTTCATCATGCCTGGTCATAAATTATGTATTCCTAAATTGTTGTTAGCCAGCTAACAGTCAGTTGGACAATCCTTTTTACGGAGGCATAAGTTGACAGTGATTTAATATTGCAAACTTTATCGTGCCTGCTTTGCTTAAGTTTGTCGATCGAAAATAAAATGGTTTGAGGGAAGTAAATTCATCTTACACCGAAAAATTATGATAAAATTTCATTGGCTTTCCCATAGCTCTGGGTGAGGCTCAAAACTCACTTTTCTTTTATCGTATTGGTTTCCAAAAATTGAAGTTGTTCTAATAGCTATCCCTTCTTTTCCTCTTTCTTTTCATCTGTTGTGTCCTTCCGTCAACTTTATCCATCTGGCTCCCATTCCTCCTTCGCACCCGGCTCTCCCAGCCCCACCTGCCTGTCTCCCCGGCACCTCCCCCTTCCTTTCTGTTTCATATTCTTTACCCTTCTCTATTCCTATGAGTTAAATCAGGTACAGGTATCGTGTTTTCCACTTTTGCCATTAGCCTAAAGCAGGAGTTGAAATCATACAGCTTTCTGGCCCAATCTAACCCTCTGCTTGTTTTCATAAATAAAGTTTTGATGGAACATGCCAGATATATGTGTTTGCACACTGTGTATGGCTGCCCTCTTGCCACGGTGGCAGAGTTGAGTGGTTGCAACTGAAACCGTGTGGCCCACAAAGGCAAAAATAGTTACTCTTGGGTCCTTTACAGAACAAGTTTGCTGAGCCCAGGTATAAAGGATAGGCCCCAGAATCGAGCAGCCATATCTCTAGGGTCTTCGGAGTGGAGCACTTACCTCTGCAGGCCTGGGGACTATATCACAGTTTTTTGCCACCTTGGGACCCTGCAAAGTCATTTCTCTGCCAGTTCTCTCATTTGCAAAATCAGTCCCACGAACAGTCCCTCTGCTCCTATTTCACAAGGCTGAGCTGATCATCCGTAAAATCATATTGTTAATATATGAATGGGGAAAGGTATCAAAGCCCTGTAACTTCAGATGCCAGGACAAAGGTTTTCCCGGGGACACCATCCTGAAGAGCACAAATGACCTCGGTGAGAAATCGCTTCTCTTTTGCAGCTTGAGGTACCTGAACCGCAGCATTTGTCTTCACCTGCTTGCTCACCTTTGTATCCACTCTCCTGTGGAAGCTCATTGGCGGGAAGGAAGCCAAAGGCCAGCTTCAAATATGCGCCACAGAGGGAATTTGGGAGCCAGGTCCTCCTGTGGAGCCACGAACTCAACAACACCAACCCTGGATCCCATAGCAAGCTGCCAGGACCCTGGGTTGGCCCGGCTGCTTTGAGTTCATCATTTGGCTCCTGTTTTCTCAGGATGTTCCCAGATTCCCATTTGTTTTGCCTGAGGCCACCACCCTGTTTGTCATACCTTCGATTTATGAAGCATGGCGTGGCAATTCAAGCTGTTCCAGGACAATCTGCTTTCTCCTCAAACTAATTTGGCAACACGATCTCCTTAGAAAAGCACGGATATGGAACTGAGAGGCTGTGTAGAGATCGTGTGTGTGTTGGGGCTTCTTCCTTGCCTCCTAAACAGAAGTTTGGAGAACACATGCCTGATGTGGAGGAGAGACATGAGAAAGCCCCAGAGCAGGGAAGGCGAGGAAGGAGGGCACGCCGCAGGCCAGGCCCAGCCGGCGCCAAGGAGCCCCGCTCGGGGCTGCTCCCCGCACCCGACAGGAGGCCTCCCGGGAGCGCGCTGCTCCCACACGCAAGTCCCCGGGAGCTTGTTGGACATGCAGAGTCTTAGGCCCCGCCCCAGACCCACCGCCCTCGAAAGCTCCCCGGGTGACTGGCGCGCACATCGAAGCGGAGAGAAGCTGTGTGAGGACATGTGCAGCTGTAGGAAAGGACTGGTAGCCGTTATGAAGTCACTGTGCTGTTACTCGTTTCTTGTCTCGCAGTCGCAAACCCGCCCTTCCGTGCTCTGCTCGGCGCTGCCAGGGCCCGGCCGCCACCAGCTGCATTTCTGCTTCGCGGGTCGGGGGCTGTGCGGCTCTGCCAGCCCTCCTCCCTGCCCCCGCCCCCCCGCCCCCGCAGGGGTCTGTGTCCAACCCCTCCAGCCCCTCCCGAGCTTAGAGATGGCAGCCCCAGCCGAGCAGTGCTCCTCCTCGGAGGGCTGCCTTCCAGCCGCAGGGGCCCTCCTCTGGCTTTCCTGTTCCCAGTGTCCTCGTGGGTTCCTTCAGCCTCGGGGTGGGAGCGGCTCCCTGCAGTTGCTACCCCCCGTGACACCTCAGCGCTCCCTTCTCCCCTTTCGGTTCCCTAGATTACAACCTGATACCTGGTGAACAGTGTCTTCGGAAGGAATCCTCACGGTTCAAATAACTGGTGTGGCTTCTGCTCCCTGACTGGGCCCTGCCTAAAACCAGAGCCTAGGGTGACACACAGAACTGGTCCAGGGACAGGCTGCTCCCAGGGGGGCAGCCAGACAACTTTCTAATCCACCCTCCTCACCACAAGGAGAACCTGAAAAGAACACCACACCCCACGGCCCCCAAGGAAAGGCCCTTTCTTCCCCCAGAGGATGTGCCTGCTCTGCCTAAGTGTCAAAGCGAAAGCCAGACAAGAAACCAGGGCAGAGAAGAGGGCCAAAGACAGGGGCTTGTGGGCTGTCACCCCACGGGGACCCACTAGTTTTCACTGTTGCGCTTCTTCCTCAGCAGCTCTGTGCCACGTGGGGTCCCACTCTGAGAGAAGAGGCCCTGCCTTCAGCAAAAAGAAAAGCTCCCTTCTTGGGATGGAGTTGAGGGGCCTCCCCCAACAATGGCAGACACTTCACACAAGGAGCTGAAGGGGGAGGCTGCACATGATGCCGGAGCAGAGGTGGGCAAGGCGGAGAGTGCTCCCCCCGACACACACACACGCACGCACGCACACGCACGCAGGGACAAGAAGGCACGGGGTTGTTTCGGGCAGTGTGTCACCTCAGCATGAGGTCACGGTTCCCTCCTACGGTAGAGCCACCCCTGAAATGATACACTTGGCTTGCTCCCCTCAGCTATTCAAAAGCAAGACATTGTCAGGAATATTTCGTTAAAAGGAGAGCCAAAACACCAAACCAACACAAAACAAAGAAGAACCAGAGTTTTTAAATGGCAAAATCCATTTGCAAAAACAGAGTGTAACAACAATAAAGAAAAAATAACAATTAACAATAAACACCAAATGGAGCAAGAATCCTGCAACTTGCTGTAAACTGGCATAATGAGAAATGGAATAAAACAAAAGAAAATACAGACTTATAAGGAGATCAGAACCAAAGTTTAGAGTACTTTATTTCCTCATAAGTTCTGAAACTACTTGAAAGTATTATGACTATGAATCATCTCGCTACGCATTATTTAGATAAAGGGAAAGAAGACACCACGTCGTATTGTCTGACCCCCACTGCATGCCAGGGATTGAGTTCAGTGCTTTGTATGGAGCACATCAGAGAATTTTCTCTCTGCTGTCAAATAAACCTGTAGCTATATGACTGTCCCTATTTTAGGAGAAAAATGGAGCTCAGTGGTCCCAAATCTTACTGAAATCTGGGTGCGTGGACAAATGGAATTGGGCCGCAGGCTCCATGTTCTGTCTTCCCTACCATGTGGGTCCCTCTCAACAACCCACTTGTGGACTATTGAACTTTCTCCTTGTCTTGGTACGTTTGGGCCGCTATAACAAAACACCAGAGACCTGGTGGCTTATAAACAACACAAATTTATTTTTCACAATCCCTCTGGGAAGTCCAAGATCAAGACACCAGCAGATTTGGTGTCTGGTGAGAACCAGCTTCCGGGCTCGTAGATAGCACCTTCGAGCTGTAACCTCACGTGGTGTAAAGAGCAAGGAAGCTCTCTCAGGCTTGTTCTAGAAGGGCATTAATCCCATTCATGGGATTCGGCTCTGCCTTCATAACCTCATCACCTCCCAAAGGCCCCACCGCCTTGGGGGTTAGGTTTCAACATATGAATTTGGTGGAAAGGCACAAACATGCAGATCATAGCACCCATTTTTTATTGCCTGCCCTCATTGTTTCTTGAGTTTTGATGAAAACATTCAGCTTTGCTGGATTCAGTTATTTAAGTGGTCCGTTACGTATCTCTGCTACGGTTCTAGCATTTAGATACGGAATTTCTAGCCACCGAGACTCTATAGTTCTTTTCTCATCATAAAGGAAACTTCATTCATGATCTGCTTTGCTTTATTTGTATAATGGAGCAGATTGCTTTGCTTTATTTGTACAATGGAGCTTATCACCTGATAAAATTCCAAGCAATCTCAAGATGAAAACAACAAAGTGAACTGTAATTAGTTAGATAGTACCCACCTTGTTTTTAAAAGCCTCCTATTTCATGATTGATGCTAAAGACAACAAGTTGTTGGTTCTTGTAAACAAACTAGGTTTTATTAAAACATCCGTATAAATGTCAGGTAACCTGTCCTCTGTAGCAGTGGTTCTCATACTTGAACCTGCATTAGAATCCCCTGGAGAGCTTGCTCAAACACATCACCAAGCTCTACCCCCAGAGTCTCTGAACCAACAGGTCTGGAGGGGGACCCAAGTGTTTGCCTTTGTAACCAGTTCCCAGGTGATGCTGATGCTGATGCTGATGGTCAAGAGGCCAGACTTTGAGACCTGCCCCTCTGTAGAAAGGCTGTAGAAAATGAACTAATCATTCCCTCTTTCTTCTTTAGTAATGAAACTCTGATTTTAATTCAGGGTGGAAATGCATCTAGCTGAAAGATTGTATTTCTTAGTCTCTCTTGCACCTTGATGTGGCTCCATGACCAAGTCCTTAGCTTATGAGCAATAAGAAAAAGTGGTGTGTGGGAGCTCCAGGAAAGTGGCTTGAAGGAAGCTGGGTCCCCGGGAAGAGCCTGGAGTAGGCAGCTTCTCAGAGGGCCCAGCGATGACCTACTTCCCGATACGTAGGCCCTCATGCAGGTCCCCCTGCTTGAGTGTGGGCCAGGCTTCTAATGGGAGAAGCCAGCTTCTGAGCATGAGGCAGCCCTGTGGAGAAGCGCACGTAAGTGAGCTTGGAAGGGGACCTTCTCAACCCTGCCCACAACCCTGTGAGTGGGCTCGGAAGGAAGTTCTCCTGAGTTGAGCCTAGAGATGACTGCCACCCCAGCTGAGGCCTTCATTGCAGCCTGAGAGCCCCTGAGCCACAACCACACAGCCGAGCTTCTCCCCAGTATGGCCCACAGAGATTCTGAGATAATAAGCGTTCGTTGGCTCCAGCTCCCAAGTTTTGGGGCAGCTCGTTATGCAGCGATGCGGAGCTAATACAGAGCCCCTTTTTCATTCCATTGCCCTGGCGCTGGGGGATGTGAGCTAAAGCCGCAGGAGCCGTCCTCCCCGGTGAGGGCAGGATCTGTACGATGAGGATGGCAAAGCAAAACAATGGGTGTCTGGGGTCTAATGGTACCCGAAGGCCAACATGGGGCTGCATATTTCCTGACCTCCCTTATGTGAGAGAGAAACGGACTCCTCTCTTGCTGACGCTTCAAAATGTTATGTGTGCCTGGATCTCCTCCTTGCACCAAGTTGATAAAATAACAACATTATAACTTCTTAACAGACACTTAGCTGTTACCGTATGCCAGCCACTGTCTAAACGCTTTACAAATAGGAACCCATGAAATTGTCACCACAACCCTCTTGTTATTCCCACTTTGCGGATGAGGAATCTGGCAGTGAAGTTAAGTTACTTGCTGAAGGTCACAGGGCTAGGAAGAATTATAAAGCCAGGCACTCTGGATGCAGAATCTGGGCTATTAATCC
This sequence comes from Phoca vitulina, assembly GCF_004348235.1. Taxonomy (NCBI): domain Eukaryota; kingdom Metazoa; phylum Chordata; class Mammalia; order Carnivora; family Phocidae; genus Phoca; species Phoca vitulina. Next base: position 6,436,491 of record NW_022589758.1, on the reverse strand, counting down.
CTACGCTCTGTGGCGCTAACATTTACGGAGCACTTCCTGAGCACTGGGCGGCCTGCTGGGCACTTTACACATTTTACAGCAGAGGATGCTGAAGCTCAGGGAGGCTTAAGTGACTTCCTGAAAGCCACAAGGTTGGGAGTGGCATGTTGATACGCAAATCCTGGTTTTCTTCACTTCTGGGGCCAGCACTCTTAACTGCTTGTGAAATGACCCTTCTGCTCTGGGCCTCATTTGTCTTCAAGCATTCCCAGTGGCCGTGGCCATGAGCCCGGCGCTCCCAAACTTGGCTGTGCATACAGATCACCTGGGGGAGCTTGGTAAATGCAGATTCTGCCTCAGAAGTTTTGGGCTGGAGCCCAAGAATCTGCATTTCTCTCACGTGCCCAGATGACAACGATGCTACTGGTCCAGGGCCCACACTTGAGGCAGCGAGGGTCCAGACGGCAGATGGACGTTCTCCTGAGCAAGGCTTGACCCTCCATGGCTGGGCAACCTGTTTCCTTTGCTGTAAAACAAGAGGGCGCTGGAGGAGATGTTCAGTAAGTTTCCTTCTAGCTCTAAAAGTTCTTGATTTTGTGCAGAATATAATTTTCTGCCACTCCCCACACCTTTGTACTTATCTGACAAAGAAACAAAGCAACCTGAATTACTGCAAGCATAATGAAATGCGTCTGATGAGACATCAGAGAGACCGGTTTGTCCAATGCCCCCGCTTTGTAGGTGAGAAATCAAGGAAGTGAAGTGATCTGCCCCAGCCACAGAGCTGGGGGCTGGGGGACTGTGACCAGATGCTGGCTCTGCTCCAGCTGGCTTCTCAGCCTTGGCTCTGCCTCCCGGGCTCTGGTTAAAATGCAGAGTCTGGTTCGGGAGACTCTGCATTGTTAACCACCACTTAGGGAACGCGGGCCCCCCAGGTCGGGCTGTCATTGGGTAGCCCCCCAGCTGCAGGTCCACTGTCACTTTGAGGTGCACGGATCCAGAGTACTTTGCTCACACCACCACTCTCCTCTCTGGCCATGCAACTGTGGGGTCAGAAATACAGCATGGCCAGGGAGGGAAACCGACACCAGGCTCTCGGGCCCCCACAGTCACAAAAGACAGGAAGCCCACAGTGAGACAGGAAGGAATGAGCTGAGTGGCCTGAATTTAGGAGGATCACGACCACAAGAGAGGTGAGGTTCACGTACGGCCCGAAGTTCAGGGGAAGTGGTTAGAGTCCTCACAAGGGCTGAGAACACAACAAGAGCAAAAGAAGCGCACCCACAGGAGCTTTTCTGGCATTTCTCTGACGCAAGAGCCAACCCTCCTGGAGCTGCTCTGGGCCCCATAGTTGGGCACAAACCGAGGTGGTAGCACCTGGGTGGCCCCCTGGGGACAGCCTGATCTGGGGCCCTGGTTCCCATGCATCTAATGAGACTTCTGACCTCAATTAATTAGTCTTTAGTAAATGTCCCCTATGGGCCTAGCACTATGCTAGGTGGTCTGGGAAATACAAACGAAGTCTAAAATATGGTGTCTACCCTCAAGGGATTTGTCATTTCATCGGGGGAGCCAGGATGAAGCAAGCTGAGAATTCATGAGAGTTCCAGAGAACACTCAACTGTGAAGTAAGGACCAGATGTGCAGTGGAGAATCTCAGAAAGTAGAAACGGGTATGGGTCTGAGCAAGTCAGGAAAGGATTCATGGAAGAGCTGATACCTGACCTGGGTCCCGAGGAACATGTGGTCTATTGCTCAAGCAGTCCCAATTCTTCCCCCTCCTTGTAGCCTCACCCTTTGGCGTGTAACTTTGTAGGCCCCCCCTCCCCTGGCCATTTTGATTCTGACCTCAGCCGTGAGGCTGGCTTTGGACACTGGGGTATCAGAAGACTTGACAAAGCAGGGGTCTGAAAATGTGCCCACATAGTTCTACTTGCTTTATACTCTTCGGTCACCCCCCGGGGTGCACGCCCAGGCTAGCCTGCTGGGGCCTGAGAGGCAAGCAGGGCAAAGCCAATTTGCCCCAGTTGTCCCAGCCGAGAGCCAGCCAGACCCCAGACATCTGAGCCAGGTCAGCCAGGATCACCAGAGCCCCCTGGCCAACCACCCCAGCTACACTGGCATGAAGTGCTTATTATTGGATACCGCTGTGGTCTTGTGGCTGTCCTTATGCAGCATTATTATGAAAATAGGTGACTGATATAATAGGTAAAGAGGTTGGAAGAATGGAACACTTGAGCATTTCCTGCAGAGACTCATTTAGAAAACTAGCTTTGTGTGATATTAATAAGTACTACTTAAAAGAAGGCTCCACTGGTTAAACACATTTGGGAAATGCTAAGTAAATGAGGATAACAGGTTTCTTGATGTCGGGCTTCCCAGGGCCTTGACTGTGAAATTGTACATTGTGAATCTCCAGCAGGAGGGAGTATTCAGGATGCAACATCTCCCGAACATTGCCTGGGGTGTCTCATGGGACAAGGGTGCCCCTGGACACATCTGAGACATGCTGGTCTCAGCACATCACAGGCCATCCACCACTAGCAGATCAGTTGCCCTACGGCAGGGAGATTCTCTCTTACTCGGTGCTGTATCTCTGGAGCCTCGAGCAGGGTGGGCCTGTCCCGGGCACTTGGTAAATATATGTGGAAAGAAGGAAGGAGGGAGGGAAGATGTTTCTTACCCCTGGTCTTCCATTTGTGCTCTTGCCTCCGCCCACAATAAATGCCTTGGCTTTGTCTGCCTGGTGAGCCCTTCAAACTCAGAGTACAAGTCACCATTTCCCTCAGGATTTTGCTGATGTCCTCAAGCAAAGTTGGGGGATTCATCCACCAGGGTCAATATTCCAAGTACTGCTGTTTCTGTCCATCTGTCCCATGGTGCTAGGAGCTGCACTGATGATTACGTCTTTCCTACCAAGCCGAGCACAGAGTCCATCATACTATAGAGGTGCCCTGTGAGTATGCTCTGGAAAGACGCAAGGAGGAGAAGGAGGGAGGGAGAGAAAAAGGGAAAGGAGAGAGGAAAGAGGGATTGAAGGAGAGGAAAGAGAGAGGGGGGAAAGAAAGGAAAGAGGGAGGTAAAAATTAATATTCAGGGATCATTTCATAATAACAAATGATTAGTGATGAGACAGGAGAGGTTTACATGGGGGCAGGGGAGACAGAGATGGGAATATATGAAAATGAGTTCACTCTTTATTCTGTAAGTCACAAGGCATCACAGATTAATATTTTAAGCAAGAAGGTAGCATCGGCTAAGCTTTCTCTGGAAATTGTTTTTTGTCAACAGGCAAAACACGATTATACTATATATTACAAGGTGACCTGAATGATTCGAGTCATCTACTTAATAGAGAAGATAGTATGTAGCAAAAGAGAGGAAAAAATTTGCACAAGTCCCTCAACCTTTGTAAACTAACACAAAGACCTCTGTTGAATGGACATGCTGCACTCAGGTGAGGCCGAAGTGGTCACCCACGAGCCTGAGCCATGTGTTTGCACATTAAATATTGAATCAAATCTACCCTGTGTCGCTAAACAGAGGCACGAGTCCCAAGAAGCATAGCCCACAGTCAGAACGGAATTAAATATTTTCTTCTTCTGAAAGCCAATAATAGTACAGATAAGCATTTATTTTTTTTTTTAAAGATTTTATCTATTTATTTGAGACAGAGAGAATGAGAGAGAGAGAGCACATGAGAGGGGGGAGGGTCAGAGGGAGAAGCAGGCTCCCTGCTGAGCAGGGAGCCCGATGCGGGACTCGATCCAGGGACTCCAGGATCATGACCTGAGCCGAAGGCAGTCGCTTAACCAACTGAGCCACCCAGGTGCCCCAGATAAGCATTTAATCAAGATTTGTTTATCATCAACCTTTATACATGGAGCAAAAAGAGCTTGTCAAAATTATGGGTTCCATCTTCTAAACTTTAAATTTTCAAGCATATGCTCACAGTTTACTCATGGCTATCATGCCAGCCACAGTTGAAGGAAGAGTTTATATTTTTCTGAAAGCTGCCCAGCGTCATAGGTGTTTTAAATGTTCTCTGCTAAGTAAGAAAAAGTCAGAACATAACAAATGTGCCTGTTGCATATACTTGTAGTCCTACCTAATTCAGAGCTGACTGGGAGTGTAAAGCAAGCTAAATCTTACTTGTACTGACATTTGATAAAAGGCAAAGATTCATTTCTGTCTAAATCTAAACAAGCCAAAAGAGTTACAGAATTGGGAGAAGTATCCAGCAGGTTCCAGAAATGTAAGAAACTCTGGGTGTGTGCGTGTACGTGTGTGTGTGTGTGTGTGTGTGTGTGCGCGCGTGCATGTATCTAAGGAGGGATGACATTTAGGTACATCCAGAAAGGGACGAGGTTAAGTAACAGATATGAGTAGCATTCAACAAAACAATCTATATGCGCCCTGTAAACTTGTGACTGAAAATATTTGAGGACGTTCACATACCATCAAAAAGATTTTGAGAATGATCTCAAGGAATATGACTGGAACTTTAAAAAGCTGATTGGATTAGACTCTTTTTTTTTTTTTTTTTAAGATTTTAATGGCAGAAGAGGGATGCTCATACTGGGGCTAGAAAACGAAAAAGCAGAAAAAAAGAATCAGTCGGGGTCTATTTGACCATCGAGGGGTAAAGGGGCCCTGAATAGCCAAAATGGGCATTCCACCTTACTCAGCAGATCTACCCCCGTGGTAGGCTGGAAAAGGTCCCCCCAAAGATATCCAAGTCCTAATCCCTGGAACCTGTGAATGTTACCTTATATGACAAATTGACTTTGTAGATGTGATTAAGTTATGGCTCTTGAAATGGGGAGATTATCTTGGATTACTGAGATGGGCCCTAAACACCACCGCATGTATTTTTTTTTAAAGATTTTATTTATTTATTCATGAGAGACAGAGAGAGAGAGAGAGGCAGAGGGAGAAGCAGGCTCCCAAGGAGCAGGGAGCCCGACGTGGGACTCGATCCCAGGACCCTGGGATCATGACCTGAGCCGAGGGCAGACGCTTAACCATCTGAGCCACCCAGGCGCCCTCGCATGTATTTTTATAAGAAGGAAGCAGAGGGGGATTTGACACAGAGGAGAAAGTGGTGTGAAGGGGGAGACAGAGATTAGAGTGATGTGACCAGCGGCCGAGGAACATGGGAGCCACTAGAGGCTGAGAAAGGCAAGGAATAGATTCTCCCCTAGAGCCTCCAGAGGGAGTGTGGCTCTGGCAACATCTTGATTTTGGCCCAGTGAAACTGACTGTGGACTTCTGGCTTCCATAACTGTGAGAGAGTTCTCTTGTTTTAAGCCACCCAGTTTGTGGTGATTTGTTACAGCGACCACAGCGAGCTCATACAACCCCCACCTCACAGGAGCAGCTCGGAGACACTCACTATTACGCGCACGCAAAGGACCCTCTCTTCCCTTACCCCCAGGCCTGCGCTGTCTGCTGTCTGGCTCTAATCCCTTGTTCTCCAATTACCTTCTGGATAATAATTTGGTGGGTTTTTTTTAGATTTGCCAGAAGAGACAGACCACACCAACCAAAGACAAACTTTTTGGTCTGCTCAGCAGTTAGATTTTCTATGGTGAATTTACTTTAGATTTTTGCCTCAGTCTCTGTGAGACTGACTAGCGGAAGCCAACTGCCCCAAACTTGGTAGGCTCCATCACACTGACAGAATCAATTTTCTAGACCCGCACTGTTGAAGTCTCAGTGTGCAAGTTTATGATGATGTCACCAGCCTACTGACCCCCAGCCTGGGCAGCCGGCCATCTTTCCTTGGTAACATCTCCATCTCCTCTGTCAAAATAGAACAGTTGCCTGCATTGGTTGAACTCGTTTCAGTACCAGTATAGGTACAGCCTTTTCTTTCTTTCTTTCTTTTTTAAGATTCTATTTATTTATTTGAGAGAGAGCACGCACAAGTAGGGCGAGCAGCAGGCAGAGGGAAAGTCTTCCCCTCCTAACTGAGGAGGGGAGCCCGATGTGGGGCTTGATCCCTGGACCCTGGGATCATGACCCGAGCCAAAGGCAGACGCTTAACCAACTGAGCCACCCAGGCACCCCAAGGTACAGCCTTTTCTCACAAAGATAGAAGAACATTATGAAAATAGGCCCTTGATACATTTGTCGAGACTTACTCAGTTGCAAGTGAAATAAACTCCAACTCAAATTAGCTTAGATACACAAACCAAAAAGAAATTTATTTCCTCTCATAAATGGGATGTTCCAAGAGCAGGCTTCAGACTCAGGCATAGCTGGATCAAGGAGCACTATGATATAACCAGAAATTTGTCCCTTTCTATCCATCTCCCAGTTCTGTCTTCTTCTTGTTGCCTTTTGGTATCTGGTAAGCTTTCTTCTCTGGGTGGAAGATACAGCCATTAGAAGTTCAAGACTTACTTACCCTTATATCTAGCAATCACAGCAACAACAACAACAACAAGTCGTCTCTTTACTATATGTCCTAGCAAAAATTCCTGGGAAAGCTCCATTTGGTCCATCTAGGGTTATAGACCCATTTTTGAATCAATCACTGTTGCCAAGAAGTTTTGTGCTAAATGGTCTGTGTGACAATTTATTTTTCAAATGTTCCAGTATGAACAATATGAAATATGTGTATAAATCAAGTCTGATCTCTATCCTAAGAGTAGTTAGCATTTGAAATCCTCTAATCAGGAATCAACACTCCAGGAGAGACTAACTAGCATAGAAGTACTCTAATCACAAATCAGTACCTTCCCAAGTTCCCAGCAGGAAAAAGCTCACTCAAATTAGGATAAATCAAGGAGGGCTTAATAAAACTATGATTTACAAAGGTCTGGAAAGGATGTAGTATAGTATTAAGGAGCTAGTAACAACAGGGCTCTTCCATCCCTCCACCCAAAGGGATGCAAGAAAAAATCAGTTACCAGTACCTGGAAGGAGAAAGTCATATAGACTGCTGCCTTGACAGGAGCTATGACCTTCAAGATGGGTCACAGCCAGCTTGGGGCAGTCCTGCAGGGATGGAAATGGGTGGATAAATACCCTAACCTCATTTTCCTCCCTCTTCCCAATCACCTGCTGGGCTGGCTCACAACTAGTCAAAACCAACTGGAAGCCAGAGCATTAAGGAAGCCCATTGATATAGTCCATACAGGTCGGTTTCCCAGGCCAGAAAGCGGGGACAGAAAGCATGGAGAGAGCAATCCGGACAGGTAAACAGAAAATATTCAGCACAAGATTAGGTGATATAGCACTTAGCCTATATTATCAAGACCTACACATGGAATGTTTCCTAATTAACATAAAGAAGGTTAGAAAAATGATATAGGGAAAACGAATAATGTCCAAAGTAGTAAATGGTTAGGAAGACTGCAGAAGCCCCACAACACTTGCATGAGAATCTGGCAAAAGCAGCATTCTCATATCACGGGCAGCCCTGGAAGGATGGAACCCCACTACCCTGCATCACTCCATTTCAAGGAGAACTCTGTCTCCAGGCCCACTTACAGGGTTGACCTGTCCTACTGTTGGAATATTGAGGCATCCACAAAAGACTGTCATGCTAGGTGCTATTTGTCCAGGTAAGAACAGAACTTCTCTGAACTCTAGAACAGACCGAATAGCGTGTTTGGATCTGCTTGCTAATAAATACTTGTAGTTCTTGTGAGGCTTAGTCTAAGACTTGTTTTCCCTGTAGGATACTATCTGGGAGTTGGGTTATAAGGGAGAAGATACCTGACTTCCACCAACAGCTAACCACCAGAGGCTCCCAACATTTTCAAAGGGAACCCAACGTATGCTGAATGGCCCGGTTGGATCACGTGCCCGACCCTGTGGCAAGGAGCAAGGGTCATCTCGACCCGGTGCATACAGAATGGATTTTCCGGAAGCAAAATAAACTCTGCTACAAGAAGAAAGTTGGGGAGTGAAGGACAGAATATTAGGTAGACAATAACTACACCTACCCCCAGTTTATTACAGTTTCCATTTGTGGATTTAACACTCATAATTCCAGCTATTCCTGAATCACCCTGAATATCTATGACATAAATAATTTAATAATAATTTGTCACTAAGGCACAAAATTGCATCGCCCATGCTACAAGCCAGAGAGCAGTGAAAAGGTGCTTAGCTAGCGAATAAGCCTGGCTGACCACCTGTAAACCTCATCTCCAAGTGGCTTTGTTCTTCTCTCCTGCATCTACACAGGAAGCTTTAATAAGAGGCAAACTTTGTCCTTAGTGAAAGCTTCCCTCAGATGATGGCAACTATGGATATTGGTGCTGAAGTGAAGAAGTGACGAGATCTTTTCTAAATAGATTGCAAACACAGCATGTTCGAAAATCATCTTAAGTCTGAAAGGGCTACTCAAATATTTTAGTCTTAGCTGACTGCATGTAATGAGTTTAAATGCCATAATGTATTCAAGAAGAGCCTAAGGCACACACTTTATGAATGACATGGGCTTACTGCATTTTAAAAATCTGTATAATATTCATGATCCCTGTTTCAGTTATCTATTCTTACATAACAAACTACCCCAAAGCTTAATGTCTGAAAGCAACAAATATTTTCATGGCTCACAATTCCACAATCTGAGCTGGACTCCCCTAGGCAATTCTTCTGCTGGTCTTACCGGCCATCACTCCTGTGTCTGCATTCAGCTGGCAGGTTGTTGAGGGCCGGGCTCGGCCGGGACCCTAGGATGCTTGGAGCTCCCTCTCTCTCTCTCTCTCTCTCTCTCCACATAGCCTCTCCACATGCTCTCTACATTTCAGATAGCCAGATTGTTACGTAGCGACTCAGAACTTCCAAGAGCACAAATGCAGACGCTACCGGGTCTTCCTAAGGCTTAGGCACTGGACACACTCGATTACTTAAAGTGAGTCACAAAGCCAGCCCAACTCAAGGGACGGGAACTACACAAGGGCAGGACTATGGGGAGACATGGGGGCTATGGTTGTAATGGACGACCACGGCTCCCCTGTACTATAGTCCTACTTTAGCATGTTCTTTTGCTAAAAAAAATCCGGATGCATCCTCATTTTGGTAGATAATGAAACTGAGGCTTATAGAGGTTAAGAAACTATTTCAAAGTTACCCAGATAGATTTGAATCCGAAGGCAGTGCTCGATCCACTAACCATAGGATATCATACTACCTTTGGAATATGCAGTTACGTTCAGTTCCTGGAAACATATTCACTGGGTGGTCCCTGGTAGAGCTGCAAAACAAGACGTGCTTTCATCTCCCCTTCTCTCCTCTTTAGCCTCTACACCAATATTATCATCATCTACTCTAGGACTTCCAACAACTCAGATTCCAGAGGTAATTCCCATCTGGTGTTCTCCAGGCACAAACTTAATGGCACTCACTGCTACACCCACAAGAGCACACATTTAACAGCTCAGGCTGGGCTCAAACACATGCATACTTGGGCTTACCTTGTCCCTGATTCCCCAACCCTTCATAGCCCAAGATTCAGGCCATCCCTCATCTTGGGGTACTTGTATCAGCTTTCAGACAAAGCGATAGTGTCAAGGAGTTCTTGAGGCTGTGGATTCTGGGCCACTGAGCTGAAGGTGATAAGCCTAGATGGGGAATCCCAGAAGAGGAAGGAGGGCATGTCAGGGTGCCACTAGTAGAAGTCCCAAGAGAGCCACCAGGGAAGCTTTGGGTTTTTTTTTTTAATTAATCGACATCCCCCAAAACTTAATCAGAGACTTAAGCTACCTGCAGATAACTGTTAAAGCATACTGACATAAAAATTTCACTTTGAAAGCTTTTCCTAGCAGTCTGATGCTGAACAAGTGCACTGGAATGTTCAGTTTCATTTTGTGTTTTCCCTGCACTGGGCTCCAAGGTGGTTTGGGGAGAGACTGAACAAAGAATGAGAGGGAGAAGTGAGGGCCTACTTGAGTCACTCTTGGGCCCACTGTTCCTCACATTTCAGGTTCTCCCTTCTCTACCCCAGGGGTACACCCTCCTCACCACACCACCACACTCACTGGGGTGATGCTACAACCCAGGCTGACAGCTGATACAAGGACCCCAAGGGGGGGAGTGACAGCATAGGGGCCTCTACCTTGGGGCCCAGAGGGTTGATGAATGAGAAACAAATAGAACCCCACGTGTTGACATGTCTGAGGCCAGCCTCAGCTTTAAGTGTGTGCCATTTTCTGTGTGTGCATGAGACCATTTAAAGATGAGAGCAAACTGTCAGCCTTAATTCTCCAAGATCTATAATCTGCATCAGAGTAAGAAGAGAAAAGCACAAAAATTAATTCAACTCTGTAAATATAATACTAATTATATCCTTTAAGTGATCTATTTACCGTTTAGGCTAAATCACTACTCAGCACACTAGCAATTATGTGCATATCATTAAAATGTGTCCTGTTGATATGGTTTCAAGTTATATTTGATTATGACAGTAATCCATGAGACTCACTCCGTAAGCAATATATGAAAATCAGTCTTCACACTTTATAATTATATCATGAATTTTCAGTCTTTGTAATTTGCTGCTCATAAAATATGGTCACAGCTTAAACAATTAAAGAAAATGTTAACTCTTACTCAAATCATATATTGCTTTTTCTCCATTTAATTGTTTATACAAATTCTATGATTTCGCATTTAAATAATTCAATGATCCTTGACTGTGGCACCATGAAATGTTTGTTTTTTTCTCTCAGACACACTTTTAATATGCAGTGTTTCTCTTCAGTTGTGCCAAGTACATCTAACATCTTGTGTTTCCTGGGGCCAGAGCCATAAAAGGAAAATGGAGTTGAACATTCTACCTTTACCTTTCATCTATATGTAATTTTCAAATTTACACATGCTTGATTGCTGGACGTTGGGGAGGCAATATATGGGAACAAGTTATCGAAGTGTTGGAATACCTAGTTCATGGAGACAATTTCTTCCCAGTTCTTTGGGGCAAGGGCTATATTTACAAGATACTAAGGACCAAAGGCTGATAGGATTACTGGGTGAGATCTCCTTGACAAGCAGGCAAGTGTATCCAAATTGGGACGAAGATTGCATAGGCAGGTTTACCCTCCCATTTGCTTCCAGTAAATCACCTACCACAAATTGACCTGAGCAGATTGGTGAGTCTCAGATTTTAGGATGTTTTTTGGATGGGTAGGAATAGTCTTCACTAGTCACAAGTAAGTGAGGGCAATAGGTCTCCTTTCCAACAACCTCACTGTCAGGTAGTATGTTATAATAAAAGCAAATGTCAGACCAAATTCTGACTCTAATACAAACATTCATAGCATGGAGACCCCCAGATGGCCATACAATCTGTCCTGGAAGTTGAGTGAAGTCCCAGTTTGGTGACCCTTGAGCTGCTCCTACTGCCTCTTGCATGAAAGGTTCACGTGATATTCAGACAACTGAGTACCCCCATAAGTGGCCAGACAAGGGACCAGGCTGGAATCCTAAGCCTGGAGTGCCATTCTAAAGGACCGTGGGCTATTGGCTTCACCAGATTCTTAGACCCCTATCATGCAAGGGACAGGACTTCTTAAACAGTATTTCTAGCTAATGCACACTGTTTGAATACTATACATTTCACCGATGAGAAATTATTTCTAACATCCATTAGGCTAATTAACAAATCCTATGATATTGATCTGAGATAAAGATATTTGCAGGCTTATGGTAGTTGCTTTGGGCATGTTGGTATCTGATTAGGGTCTTTCAAGGAAGAATAATCCCCGGAATGAATATCCTCAATTAGAAAACTTTGAATGTTCACCACTGCCCTGGGGTAGAGATTAAAACTAACGTGCAGAAGTATATATCATACTATCTTTGCTGAAGTATTTTAAAGTAAATTGCACTGCAGTGACCATATGCCATGAGATCCGACGTTGTTATGGCAATGACTGTAATAAAAGATTTTGTTTGTTTTACATGTAAAAGCTTTAGACAAAATGAATGCCTTTGAGCTAGGCTTAAAACATATTTGCTAGAATTGCCATATGATCCAGCAGTTCTCCTTCAGGGTATATACTCAAAAGACTTGAAAAAAAGGTCTCAAAGAGATATTTGTTCATAGCGGTATTATTTACAACGCTAAAACATGGAAGCAACCCAAGTGTCCATAGACAGATGAATGGATTTAAAGATGTGATATATACATACAATGGAATATTATTCAGCCTTAACAAAAGAAGGAAATTCTAAAATATAATATGGTTGAATCTTGAAGACATTATGCTAAGTTTAATAAGTCAATCACAAAAAGACAAATATTTTATGACTCTACTTATATGAGGTACCTAAAAGTAGTCAAAATCATAAAGACAGAAAATAAAATGATGGTTGCCAGTAGCTAGGGGATGGGGAAATATGAGGTATTATTGTTTAATAGGTATAGAGTCTTGGCTTTGCAAGATGAAAAGAGTTCTGGAAATGGATGGTGGTGATGATTATACAACAACATGAATGTATTCAAGGATACACTTTACCGTAAGTTCTATCTCATGTGTATTTTATCACAAAAAATTTTGAAAAATAATCACATTTGCTGCCCTTTTGCTATTTGGGATTCATCATGAGACCAGTATTTTCTGAGTTTCTGTCCCTTTATCATTACCTGAAGCCTCAGGAAGAATCCACTGCTCAGACAGCTTTTACGGTAGCAATGGTAAGAATGAGGTGAGTTCAGGGGACCGCAAGCAGCCCACTGGGTTAGAAATGAGGACTTGAGTGGGCGTGTGATGAAAGATGAGACCAGAGAGTAACAGGGCCAGCGCGAAGGCACAGCAACAAGGCCGGGGCCAGGGAGCCACCAAGGGAGTAAAAATTAAGGTGGCAAATTTGGATGTCTTCTTTGGAAAAATGTCTGTTCATGTCTTCTGCCCATTTCTTGATTGGATCATTTGTTCTTTTGGTGTTGAGTTTAAGAAGTTCGTTATAGATTTTGGATACTAGCCCTTTATCTGATATGTCATTTGCAAATATCTTCTCCCATTCTGTCGGTTATCTTTTGGTTTTGTTGACTGTTTCTTTTGGTGATGGGTATTAAAGAGGGCACGTTCTGCATGGAGCACTGGGTGTTATACACAAACAATGAATCATGGAACACTACATCAAAAACTAATGATGTAATGTATGGTGATTAACATAACAATAAAAATTTTTTTAAAAAGAAAAAAAATTAAGGTGGCATTCACTCTCAAGTGCCAACCGTACATTTGCCTGATCCTTGAGAATAAGTGTCTCCTTAAATTTTGCACCCAAGGTGTCTTGCTTGCCTCACCCTACTTCCAGTCCCACACAAGGGGCCTTGTTTTCAAAGTATGGAGCTTGGATTACATCCTAATGGCTATGGGGAAGCTTCGAAGGAACCTAAACAAAGGATTCCGGTTTTCAAAAGATAATCCTTACCAGTAGAGAACTGATTGGAAGGAAGCAAGACTGGAGTCAGGCAGAGGAACGCAGACAAAAGATGGTGAGGGCTTTATGTAAGACAGTGGTCTTGGGGCTAGAGAACAGCGGATGCTGGCACAGAGGGGAATGCTCAGAAGGTCCAGGAGACAAGTGAGGTTGAAAGAGTCTGAAGAGGAGAAGTTGGGTCTGAGGCACAATGAGCTTCTGTAGCCCATTGAATAAAACCCAGAGGCGGGTGGGAGCTACATTCCATCCTTAAAACATTAGCATTTCTGCTATGATTTCTTAGAAAACTCATGCTGGAAGCTATTGCTGGAAATAAAACATCTGGAGCAGACACTACTAGTTGCCTACCCCAAATTCCTTCCACTAATGACTGGTTTATATAATAAGGGCACAAGCTCCTTACCTCCCATCCTCCCCCCGCCACCTCAGAATGGTCAGTCCAAAGTTGTTTCCGTGATGGCTTTAAGCTACAGCTGGAGAGATTCTGCAGATCTTTGCTATTCTATAGAAACAGGAAGCCAGGAAGAGAGGGGAGCACTGCAGAAACTTCCATGGAGAAGTATGTGAAAAAGTCTTGCCAGAACAATGCAGCTGGGCAACATCTTGCTTTTCTTTTTCCTATGGAAACTCTGTTCAGAGCGGGTGCGCACGCACACACACACACACACACACACACACAAATCACAAACATAAATACAACAAAAATGCACACACACTAAATGGAATTTGCCAGTTTTGCTAACCGGGGTTAGTTTTGCAATCAGTTCTAAACTCCAGCAGGACAAGCGTCTTTTGTGCCATATTGGGGGAACTCAGGGCAACTGAAACAATTGGCCAAAATACTCCTCGGAAGGCAAACAACTGTTTGTGTTGCCAAGCCAAGATGAACCCCCAAGAGTAAGGTTCGAGAGAGGGAAATTTTGGAGTTTCTTCAAGAGGGAAAATGCAACAGTTTCTTTTACTGTACAACTGCAAATATTTCTTGAGACCCTTTTTTGTTAATAGTTCTGTGTTCGGTGCTAGAAGAGGAACACTGTGAAGTGTAGAAACCCAGTCCTCACCTTCTGTGAGAGGAAAAGCTCTTCTCTCCTTTCCTCCTCGTCCCTTAAATAGAAAGTTCTCCTCACGCTCTGTGTCCTTACAGACGTGGCGGACAGAAGCTTTCACCCTTTGCTCCTCTCTTCGTGAGACACTTACAAAAATAGACAAAACTCTGACCTCCGTTCATCTTGCATCAGGTGGCATAAATGTCACTGGCACAAATGGTCCCTCCTCTTGCATTTGACTTTCTGGAGACATCCTGCCTATGGGAGGAATCCCTAGGGCTTACTGTCTCTTCCCCATTGTAAGTGCACCAGGGTGGGGCTTCCTTGCCCTCTAGGAGAGACCTGCAGTTGTCCACTTGCTCCCCCTTTGCTTAGGCAGTTAAAAGGTAGAAACAGTAGAAGAGTAGAAGAGTGATCTGGGCCTTGGTTCTAATGGAACCAAGGAGGGGGGGCTCTTTCTTGCTTTCTGTTATTGCCGTGTGAAGAACAGGCCGTGGCTAAACCAATAATTCAGGGAGGATGGGAAACCTGGGGAGCAGACATGAGCCCTGCTTATAGTTGGAGCTGCCCATCTGAGCCCAGCCCAAATCAGCAAAGCCAATGCTGGCCAACCTGCAGACACGTGGAAACGAAATGCTTATTATTATTTGCCACTGAGATTTTGTGGTTGTTTGTAGCAATAGCTAATTTGTATAGAAACTGGTGATTCCAAGTAATTAAACAGCCAGACTCTGGATTCCAGTAGCCTGGAGTCAAAGGCAAACTCTCCAACCCAAAAGCTGATAAACCCAGACAAGTTATTTTCCTGCTTTGTGTCTGCATATCCATAAAATGGGGATAACGTTATTCTACCTCCCTTAGAGAGTTTTTGGAACAATTTGATTTCTTAATACATTCAAATTATGTGAAACAATACCTGGAATATGGTGAACATTCAATCAATGTTTTCCAGCATTTTCTCTAGCAATAAAAAGCTGATGTAATATTTTGCACATAAATACAAGTGTTAGAATCAACATGCAAACTTCTATCAAAAATCCTGCAGGGATTTTGATTGGGATTGCACTGAATCTATAGATCAAGTCAGAGAGAATTGGCATCTTAATATCGAGTTTTCCAATCCACAAATATGATAGATGTCTCCATTTAGTAGGTCTTATTTAATTTTTCTTAGCAATGTTTTGCAATTTTCAGTGTTAAAATTTGGCACATATTGTCACATTTATACCTAAGTATTTCATATTTTGTGATACTGTAAATAATATCATTTACTTCAATTTCCAGTTCTGCATTGCTAGTGTATTGCATTTTTCAAGGACGCAACCTTGCTAAACTCACTTAGTTTTAGTAGCTTTTTGGTAGATTCTTTGGATTTTCTACGTAGATGAACATTCCATCTCCTCATAAAGACAGTTTTGTTTCTTCCTATCCAATCAGTATGCCTTTTATTAATTTTTCTTGCCTTCCTGCTATAAGCTGGGACCTCCAGCACAATGTTGAATAGAAATAATCAGAGAAAATATACTTGTGTTGTTCTTGGTCTGAGGGGGAAACCATTCAGTTTTCTCCATTAAGTTTAGCTGTAAATGAAATTCCCTTCTATTCCTAGTTTTCTGACAGATTTTATTAAAAATTGGTGTTGAATTTTGTCAAAAATTGTTTGCAACTATTGAAATGATCAGTTTTTCTTTTCAAATCTGTTAATAAGGTAAATTACATTGATTGGTTGTCAAATATTAAAACAGCCTTGCATTCCTGGGATAAATCTTACTTCTTCATTATGTAATATCATTTTCGTGTTACTGGATTTGATGTGCTACTTTTTGTTAAAGATTTTCGCATCTATGTTTATGAAAGATATTAGTCTATAGTTTTCTTATTATATCTTTGTGTGGTTTTAGTGTCAGGTTTTAGTTGGCTTCATAAAATGTGTTGAGAAAATTTTGCTCCTCTTTTATTTGAGAAGTTTGTATAGCAATGGTATTATTGCTTCCTTGAATGCTTAGTAGAATTCATCTGTAGTTTTTTGGGAGAGTGTTCACTATGAAAGCGGTGTACTTCATAGTATAAAGTTATCTTGATTATCTGTAACTTCTTCAGTGAGCTCTTGGTAATTTGTGTCTTTCAAAACTTTCCCTCTAGTTTATCAAACTTATTGGCATAAAACTGTCTGCAATAGTCCCTTATTATAGGTCTTAATGTCTGTATGATCTTTAATGATATCTCCTCTTTCATTCTTGGTATTGCATTAATTTGCATTTTATCTCTCTTTCCTGATCAGTCTGACTAAAGTTTATGAATTTTACTGATGGTTTCAAAAAACCAACTTCTAGTTTGATTTTCTTTAATTTTTTCCATTTTCTATTTCATTGATTTCAGCTCTTTCATTATGTCTTTCTTTCCATTTGCTTTGGGTTTCATTTACTCTTCTTTTACTAGTTTCATAAGGTAGAGGCATGTCCCATTGATTTGAGAATCTATTTCAAATATAAGCATTTAATGCTATACATTTCCATCTAGGCACGGTGTTATGTGCGTCCCACAATTTGGATACAGCCAACTCTAAGTAGCATCTCATTTGCTTTGTGGTTTCTTCTTTGACCAGTGATGCTATTCTTTAATTCGCACATGTATCCTGCCTCTATTTCTCAGTTGATTCAGAATGGGTATGACAAAGGGGCGTGTTGAATTAAGATCCTCCACCCAGTTACCTACCAGGATCAAACTGTGAGGTCAGACATGAAGAAAAGCATCTAAGCGCTAATGGCCAGTGGATCCTATACACCTCATGCAACCGAACCACCTAAGTACTTTTTTAAAATATAGGTCCCTGAAAAAACATAAAATAAAATATAGGTCCCTGAATTCTACCCTCAGAGATTCCAATTCAGCATATTTGAAGTGGAGATAAAGGAGTCTGCATTTTACAATCTACATTCAAAAATTACTCAAGAATAACTCCCTAGGGGGACGCCTGGGTGATGTAATCGGCTAAGCGTGGGACTCTTGGTTTCGGCCCAGGTCGTGATCTCAGGGTGGTGAGATTGAGCCTTGCATCCAGCTCTGGGCTCAACGCAGTGTCTGCTTAAGATTCTCTCTCCCTCTGCCCCTCCTACCCAGCCGCGCTCTTTCTCTCTCTCCCAAATAAACACATAAATATTTAAGAAGAAGAAGAAGAAGAAGAAGAAGAGGAAGAAGAAGAAGAAGAAGAAGAAGAAGAAGAAGAAGAAGAAGAAGAAGAAGAAGG